>NC_060121.1:24614816-24923284 GCF_021461395.2 Schistocerca americana | reverse complement strand
AGAAGTGTCGGTCTTCATGTACTTAAGTCGGCATTGTGCCCTTTGTATTTAATTCCGATGCAATTTCTGTGTTTCGTCGTCAATAAGAAGGTCCTAGGGATACAGTAAACCTGAAGTAAAGCATAGGAATCTATAACTACTGCCACAGGGATGGAAAGTAGGAAGAGTCAGTCTTTTTGTCCTTAAGTCGGCACTGTGCCTTCTGTATTTAATTCCGATGCAAATACTGTGTTTCGTTGTCAATAAGAAGGTCAAAGGGATGCAGTAAACCTGAAGTGAAGCATCGGAATCTATAACTAGTGTCAACGGAATGGTTCAAAACATAGTCAGTAAGTAGTGTCGTTCTTCATGTACTTAAGTCGGCATTGTGCCTTTTGTATTTAATTCCGATGCAATTTCTGTGTCTCATCGTCAATAACAAGGTCCAACGGATACAGTATACCTGAAGAGATGCATCAGAATCTATAACTAGTGTCACAGGAATGGTCAGTAGGAAGAGTCAGTCTCCTTGCCCTTAAGTCGGCATTGTGCCTTTTTGTATTTAATTCCGATGCAATTTCTGTGTTTCATCGTCAATAAGAAGGTCCAAGGGATACAGTAAACCTGAAGTGAAGCATCGGAATCTATAACTAGTGTTACAGTAATGGTTCAAAACATAGTCAGTAAGAAGTGTCGGTCTTCATGTACTTATGTCGGCATTGTGCCTTTTGTATTTAATTCCGATGCCATTTGTGTGTTTCATCGTCAATAAGAAGGTCCAAGGGATGCAGTAAACCTGGAGTGAAGCATGGAAATCTATAACTAGTGTCACTGGAATGGGTCAAAACATAGTCAGTAAGAAGTGTGGGTCTTCATGTACTTAAGTCGGCATTGTGCCTTTTGTATTCAATTCCGATGCAATTTCTGTGTTTCATCGTTAATAAGAAGGTCCAAGGGATACAGTAAACCTGAAGTGAAGCATCGGAATCTATATCTAGTGTCACAGGAATGGTTCAAAACTTAGACAGTAGCAAGAGTCAGTCTTCTTGTACTTAAGTCGGCATTGTGCCTTTTGTATTTAATTCCGATGCAATTTCTGTGTGTCATCGTCAATAAGTAGGTCGAAGGGATACAGTAAACCTGGTGTGAAGAATCGGAAACTATAACTAGTGTCACAGGAATGGTCAGTAGAAAGAGTCAGTCTTCTTGCACTTAAAACGGCATTGTGCCGTTGGTATTTAATTCCGATGGAATTTCTGTGTTTCTTCGCAAATAAGAAGGTCCAAGGGATACAGTAAACCTGACGTGAAGCATCGGAATCTATAACTAGTGTTACAGGAATGGTTCAAAACATAGTCGGTAAGAAGTGTCGGTCTTCATATACTTAAGTCGGCATTGTGCCTTTTGCAATTATTTCCGATGCAATTTCTGTGTTTCATCGTCCATAAGAAGGTCCAAGGGATACAGTAAACCTGAAGTGAAGCATCGGAATCTATAACTAGTGTCACAGGAATGGTCAGTAGGAAGAGTCAGTCTTCTTGTCCTTAAGTCGGCATTGTGCCTTTTGTATTTAATTCCGATGCAATTTCTGTGTTTCATCGTCAATAAGATGGTCCAAGGGATACAGTAAACCTGAAGTGAAGCATCGGAATCTATAACTAGTGTCACAGGAATTTTTCAAAACATAGTCAGAAGGAAGTGTCGGTCTTCATGTACTTAAGACGGCATTGTGCCTTTTGTATTTATTTCCGATGCAATTTCTGTGTTTCATCGTCAATAAGAAGGTCCAAGTTATACAGTAAACCTGAAGTGAAGCATCGGAATCTATAACTAGTGTCACAGGAATGGTCAGTTGGAAGAGTCAGTCTTCTTGTCCTTAAGTCGGCATTGTGCCTTTTGTATTTAATTCCGATGCAATTTCTGTGTTTCATTGTCAATAAGAAGGTCCAAGGGATACAGTAAACCTGGAGTGACGCATCGGAATCTATAACTAGTGTCACAGGAATGGTCAAAGGAAGAGTCAGTCTTCTTGTCCCTAAGTCGGTATTGTGCCTTTTGTATTTAATTCCGATGCATTTTCTGTGTTTCATCGTCAATAAGAAGGTCTAAGGGATACAGTAAACCTGAAGTGAAGCATCGAAATCCATAACTAGTGTTGCAGGAATGGTTCAAAACATAGTCAGTAAGAAGTGTCGGTCTTCATGTACTTAAGTCGGCATTGTGCCCTTTGTATTTAATTCCGATGCAATTTCTGTGTTTCATCGTCAATAAGAAGGTCCAAGGGATACAGTAAACCTGTAGTGAAGCATCGGGATCTATAACTAGTGTCACAGGAATGGTCAGTAGGAAAGTCAGTGTTCTTGTCCTTAAGTCGGCATTGTGCTTTTGTATTTAATTCAGATGCAATTTATGTGTTTCATCGTCAATAAGAAGATCCAACGGATACAGTAAATCTGAAGTGAAGCATCGGAATCTATAACTAGTGTCACAGGAATGGTCAGTAGGAAGAGTCATTCTTCTTGTTCTTAAGTCGGCTTTGTGCCTTCTGTATTTAATTCCCATGCAATTTCTGTGTTTCATCGTCAATAAGAAGGTCCAAAGGATACAGTAAACCTGAAGTGAAGCATCGGAATCTATAACTAGTGTCACAGGAATGGTTCAAAACATAGTCAGAAGGAAGTGTCGGTCTTCATGTACTTAAGTCAGCATTGTGCCTTTTGTATATAATTCCGATGCAATTTCTGTGTTTCATCGTCAATACGAAGGTCCAAGGGATACAGTAAACCTGAAGTGAAGCATCGGAATCTATAACTAGTGTCACAGGAATGGTCAGTAGGAAGAGTCAGTCTTCTTGTCTTATGTCGGCATTGAGCCTTTTGTATTTAATTCCGATGCATTTTCTGTGTTTCATCGTCAATAAGAAGGTCCAAGGGATTCAGTAAACCTGAAGGGAAGCATCGGAATCCATAACTAGTGTTGCAGGAATTGCTCAAATCATAGTAGTAAGAAGTGTCGGTCTTCATGTACTTATGTCGGCATTGTGCCTTTTGTATCTAATTCCGATGCCATTTCTGTGTTTCATCGTCAATAAGAAGGTCCTAGGTATACAGTAAACCTCAAGTGAAGCATAGGAATCTATAACTAGTGTCACAGGAATGGAAAGTAGGAAGAGTCAGTCTTCTTGTCCTTAAGTCGGCATTGTGCCTTCTGTCTTTAATTCCGTTGCAAATTCTGTGTTTCATCGTCAATAAGAAGGTCCAAGGGATACAGTAAACCTGGAGTGAAGCATCGGAATCTATAACTAGTGTCACAGGAATGGTCAGTAGGAAGAGTCAGTGTTCTTGTCCTTATGTCGGCATTGTGCCCTTTGTATTTAATTCCGATGCAATTTCTGTGTTTCATTGTAAATAAGAAGGTCCAAGGGATACAGTAATCCTGAAGTGAAAGATAGGAACCTATAACTGGTGTCACAGGATTGGTCAGTAGGAAGAGTCAGTGTTCTTGTCCTTAAATCGGCATTGTGCCTTTTGTATTTAATTCCGATGCAATTTCTGTGTTTCATCGTCAATAAGGAGGTTTAAGGGATACAATAAACCTGAAGTGAAGCATCGGAATCTATAACTAGTGTCACAGGAATGGTCAGTAGGAAGAGTCAGCCTTCTTGTCCCTAAGTCGGTATTGTGCCTTTTGTATTTAATTCCGATGCATTTTCTGTGTTTCATCGTCAATAAGAAGGTCCAAGGGATACAGTAAACCTGAAGTGAAGCATCGGAATCCATAACTAGTGTTGCAGGAATGGTTCAAAACATAGTCAGTAAGAAGTGTCGGTCTTCATGTACTTAAGTCGGCATTGTGCCTTTTGAATTTAATTCCGATGCAATTTCTGTGTTTCATCGTCAATAAGTAGGTCCAAGGGATACGGTAGACCTGGAGTAAAGCATGGAAATCTATAACTAGTGTCATAGGAATGAGTCAAAACATAGTCAGTAAGAAGTGTCGGTCTTCATGTACTTAAGTCGGCATTGTGCCTTTTGTATTTAATTCCGATGCAATTTCTGTGTTTCATTGTCAATAAGAAGGTCCAAGGGATACAGTAATCCTGAAGTGAAGCATCGGAATCTATAACTAGTGTCACAGGAATGGTTCAAAACATAGTCAGTCAGAAGTGTCCTTCTTCATGTACTTAAGTCGGCATTGTGCCTTTTGTATTTAATCCGATGCAATTTCTGTGTTTCATCGTCAATAAGAAGGTCCTAGGTATACAGTAAACCTGAAGTGAAGCATAGGAATCTATAACTAGTGTCACAGGAATGGAAAGTAGAAAGAGTCAGTCTTATTGTGCTTAAGTCGCTATTGTGCCTTTTGTATTTAATTCCGATCCAATTTCTGTGTTTCATCGTCATTAAGAAGGTCAAAGGGATACAGTAAACCTGAAGTGAAGCATCGGAATCTATAACAAGTGTCACAGGAATGGTCAGTAGGAAGAGTCAGTCTTCTTGTCCTTAAGTCATCATTGTGCCTTTTGTATTTAATTCCGATGCAATTTCTGTGTTTCATCGTCAATAAGAAGGTCCAAGGGAAACAGTAAACCTGAAGTGAAGCATCGGAATCTATAACTAGTGTCACAGGAATGTTTCAAAACTTAGGCATTATTAAGAGTCAGTCTTCTTGTCCTTAAGTCGGCACTGTGCCTTTTGTATTTAATTCCAATGCAATTTCTGTGTTTCATCGTCAATAAGAAGGTCCAAGGGATACAGTAAACCTGGAGTGAAGCATCGGAATCTGTAACTAGTGTCACAGGAATGTTCAGTAGGAAGAGTCAGTGTTCTTGTCCTTAAGTCGGCATTGAGCCTTTTGTATTTAATTCCGATGCAATTTCTGTGTTTCATCGTCAATAAGAAGGTCCAAGGGATACAGTAAACCTGGAGTGAAGCATCGGAATCTATAACTAGTGTCACAGGAATGGTCAGTAGGAAGAGTCAGTGTTCTTGTCCTTATGTCGGCATTGTGCCTTTTGTATTTAATTCCGATGCAATTTCTGTGTTTCATTGTCAATAAGAAGGTCCAAGGGATACAGTAAACCTGAAGTGAAGCATCGGAATCCATAACTTGTGTTGCAGGAATGGTTCAAAACATAGTCAGTAAGAAGTGTCGGTCTTCATGTACTTAAGTTGGCATTGTGCCTTTTGTATTTAATTCCGATGCAATTTCTGTGTTTCATCGTCAATAAGAAGGTGCAAGGGACACAGTAAACCTGGAGTGAAGCATCGGAATCTATAACTAGTGTCACAGCAATGGTTCAAAACATAGTCAGTAGGAAGATTCAGTCTTCTTGTCCTTAAGCCGGCATTGTGCCTTTTGTATTTAATTCCGATGCAATTTCTGTGTTTCATCGTCCATAAGAAGGTCCAAGGGATACAGTAAAAATGAAGTGAAGCATCGGAACCTATAACTAGTGTCACTGGAGTGGTCAGTAGGAAGAGTCAGTCTTCTTGTCCTTAGGTCGGCATATAGCCTTTTGTATTTAATTCATATGCAAATTCTGTGTTTAATCGTCAATAAGAAGGTCCAAGGGATACAGTAAACCTAAAGTAAAGCATCGGAATCTATAACTAGTGTTACAGGAATGGTTCAAAACATAGTCAGTAAGAAGTGTCGGTCTTCATGTACTTCAGTCGGCATTGTGCCTTTTGTATTTAATTCCGATGCAATTTCTGTGTTTCATCGTCAATAAGAAGGTCGAAGGGATACAGTAAACCTGGAGTGAAGCATCGGAATCTGTAACTAGTGGCACAGGAATGGTTCAAATCATAGTCAATAAGAAGTGTCGGTCTTCATGTACTTAAGTCGGCATTGTGCCTTTTGCATTTAATTCCGATGCAATTTCTGTGTTTCATCGTCAATAAGAAGGTCCAAGGGATACAGTAAACCTGAAGTGAAGCATCGGAATCTTTAACTAGTGTTATAGGAATGGTTCGAAACATAGTCAGTAAGAAGTGTCGGTCTTCATGTACTTAAGTCGGCATTGTGACTTTTGTGTTTAATTCCGATGCAATTTCTGTGTTTCATCGTCAATAAGAAGGTCCAAGGGATACAGTAAACCTGGAGTGATGCATCGGAATCTATAACTAGTGTCTCAGGAATGGTTCAAAACATAGTCAGTAAGAAGTGTCGGTCTTCATGTACTTAAGTCGGCATTATGCCTTTTGTATTTAATTCCGATGAAATTTCTGTGTTTCATCGTGAAGAAGAAGGTCCCAGGATACAGAAAACCTGTAGTGAAGCATCGGCGTCTATAAGTAGTGTCACAGGATTGGTTCAAAACATAGTCAGTAAGAAGTGTCGTTTATCATGTACTTAAGTCGGCATTGTGCTTTTTGTATTTAATTCCGATGCAATTTCTGAGTTTCATCGTCAATAAGAAGGTCCAAGGGATACAGTAAACCTGAAGTGAAGCATCGGAATCTATAACTAGTGTCACAGGAATGGTCAGTAGGAAGAGTCAGTCTTCTTGCCCTTAAGTCGGCATTGTGCCTTTTGTATTTAATTCCGAGCAATTTCCGTGTTTCATCGTCAATAAGAAGGTCCAAGGGATAGAGTAAACCTGAAGTGAAGCATCGGAATCTATAAGTAGTGACACAGGAATGGTTCAAAACTAAGATAGTAGTAAGAGTCGGTCTTCTTGTACTTAAGGAGGCATTGTGCCTTTTGTATTTAATTCCGATGCAATTTCTGAGTTTCATCGTCAATAAGAATGTCCAAGGGATACAGTAAACCTGAGGTGAAGCATCGGAATCTATAAATAGTGTCACAGGAATGGTTCAAATCATAGACAGTGAGGAGAGCCAGTTTTCTTGTACTTACGTCGGCATTGTGCTTTTCGTATTTAATACCGATGCAATTTCTGCGTTTCATCGTCAATGAGAAAGTCAGAGGGATACAGTAGACCAGAAGTGAAGCATTGTAATCTATAACTACTGTCACAGGAATGGTTCAAAACATAGTCAAAAGAAGTGTCGGTCTTCATGTACTTAAGTCGGCCTTCTGTCTTTTGTATTTAATTCCGATGCAATTTCTCTGTTTCATCGTCAATAAGAAGGTCCAAGGGATACAGTAAACCTGGAGTGAAGCATCGGAATCTATAACTACTGTCACAGGAATGGTCAGTAGGAAGAGTCAGTCTTCTTGTCCTTAAGTCGGCATTGTGCCTTTTGTATTTAATTCCGATGCAATTTCTGTCTTTCATTGTCAATAAGAAGGTCCAAGGGATACAGTAAACGCGAAGTGAAGTTTCGGAATCTATAACTAGTGTCACAGGAATGGTTCAAAACATAGTCACTAAGAAGTGTCTGTCTTCATGTTCTTAAGTCGTCATTGTGCCTTTTCCATTTAATTCCGATGCAATTTCTGTGTTTCATCGTCAATAAAAAGGTCCAAGGGATACAGTAAACCTAAAGTGAAGCATCGGAATCTATAACTAGTGTCACAGGAATGGTTCAAAACATAGTCAGTAACAAGTGTCGTTCTTCATGTACTTATGTCGGCATTGTGCCTTTTGTATTTAATTCCGATGCAATTACTGTGTTTCATCGTCAATAAGAAGGTCCAAGGGATGCAGTAAACCTGAAGTGAAGCATCGGTATCTATAACTAGTGTCACAGGAATGATCAGTAGGAAGAGTCAGTCTTCTTGCCCTTAAGTCGGCATAGTGCCTTTTGTATTTAATTTCGATGCAATTTCTGTGTTTCATCGTCTATAAGAAGGTCCAAGGGATACAGTAAACCTGAAGTGAAGCATCGGAATCTATAACTAGTGTTACAGGAATGGTTCAAAACATAGTCAGTAAGAAGTGTCGGTCTTCATGTACTTAAGTCGGTATTGTGCCTTTTGTATTTAATTCCGATGCCATTTCTGTGTTTCATCGTCAATAAGTAGGTCCAAGGGATACAGTAAACCTGGAGTGAAACATGGAAATCAATAACTAGTGTCACAGGAATGGATCAAAACATAGTAAGAAGTGTCGGTCTTCATGTACTTAAGTCGGCATTGTGCCTTTTGTATTTAATTCCATTGCAGTTTCTGTGTTTCATCGTCAATAAAAAGGTCCAAGGGATACAGTAAACCTAAAGTGAAGCATCGGAATCTATAACTAGTGTCACAGGAATGGTTCAAAACATAGTCAGTAACAAGTGTCGTTCTTCATGTACTTATGTCGGCATTGTGCCTTTTGTATTTAATTCCGATGCAATTACTGTGTTTCATCGTCAATAAGAAGGTCCAAGGGATGCAGTAAACCTGAAGTGAAGCATCGGTATCTATAACTAGTGTCACAGGAATGATCAGTAGGAAGAGTCAGTCTTCTTGTCCTTAAGTCGGCATTGTGCCTTTTGTATTTAATTCCGATGCAATTTCTGTGTTTCATCGTCAATAAGAAGGTCCAAGGGATACAGTAAACCTGAAGTGAAGCATCGGAATCTATAACTAGTGTCACAGGAATGGTCAGTAGGAAGAGTCAGTCTTCATGTACTTAAGTTGGCATTGTGCCTTTTGTATATAATTCCGATGCAATTTCTGTGTTTCGTCGTCAATAGGAAGGTCCAAGGGATACAGTAAACCTGAAGTGAAGAATCGGAATCTATAACTAGTGTCGCAGGAATGGTCAGTAGGAAGAGTCAGTCTTCTTGTCCTTAAGTCTGCATTGTGCCTTTTGTATATAATTCCGATGCAATTTCTGTGTTTCATCGTCAATAAGAAGGTCCAAGGGATACAGTAAACCTGAAGTGAAGCATCGGAATCTATAACTAGTGTCAGAGGAATGGTTCAAAACATAGACAGTAAGAAGAGTCAGTTCTCTTGTACTTAAGTCGGCATTGTGCTCTTTGTATTTAATACCGATGCAATTTTTGTGTTTCATCGTCAATAAGTAGGTCCGAGGGACACAGTAAATCTGAAGTGAAGAATTGGAATCTATAACTAGTGTCACAGGAATGGTTCAAAACATAGACAGTAAGAAGAGTCAGTTTTCTTGTACATAAGTCGGCATTGTGCCTTTCCTATTTCATTCCGATGCAATTTCTGTGTTTCATCGTCAATAAAAATGTCAGAGGGATACAGTAAACCTTAAGTGAAGCATCGGAATCTATATCTAGAGTCACAGGAATGGTTCAAAACATAGTCAGTAACAAGTGTCGTTCTTCATGTACTTATGTCGGCATTGTGCCTTTTGTATTTAATTCCGATGAAATTACTGTGTTTCATCGTCAATAAGAAGGTCCAAGGGATGCAGTAAACCTGAAGTGAAGCATCGGTGTCTATAACTAGTGTCACAGGAATGATCAGTAGGAAGATTCAGTCTTCTTGCCCTTAAGTCGGCATTGTGCCTTTTGTATTTAATTTCGATGCAATTTCTGTGTTTCATCGTCTATAAGAAGGTCCAAGGGATACAGTAAACCTGAAGTGAAGCATCGGAATCTATAACTAGTGTTACAGGAATGGTTCAAAACATAGTCAGTAAGAAGTGTCGGTCTTCATGTACTTAAGTCGGCATTGTGCCTTTTGTATTTAATTCCGATGCCATTTCTGTGTTTCATCGTCAATAAGTAGGTCCAAGGGATACAGTAAACCTGGAGTGAAACATGGAAATCAATAACTAGTGTCACAGGAATGGATCAAAACATAGTAAGAAGTGTCGGTCTTCATGTACTTAAGTCGGCATTGTGCCTTTTGAATTTAATTCCGATGCAGTTTCTGTGTTTCATCGTCAATAAGAAGGTCCAAGGGATACAGTAAACCTGAAGTGAAGCATCGGAATCCATAACTAGTGTTACAGGAATGGTTCAAGACATAGTCAGTAAGAAGTGTCCTTCTTCATGTACTTAGGTCGGCATTGTGCCTTTTGTATTTAATTCCGATGCAATTTCTGTGTTTCATCGTCAATAAGAAGGTCCAAGGGATACAGTAAACCTGAAGTGAAGCATCGGAATCTGTAACTAGTGTCACAGGAATGGTCAGTAGGAAGAGTCAGTCTTCATGTACTTAAGTTGGCATTGTGCCATTTGTATTTAATTCCGATGCAATTTCTGTGTTTCATCGTCAATAGGAAGGTCCAAGGGATACAGTAAACCTGAAGTGAAGAATCGGAATCTATAACTAGTGTCGCAGGAATGGTCAGTAGGAAGAGTCAGTCTTCTTGTCCTTAAGTCTGCATTGTGCCTTTTGTATATAATTCCGATGCAATTTCTGTGTTTCATCGTCAATAAGAAGGTCCAAGGGATACAGTAAACCTGAAGTGAAGCATCGTAATCTATAACTAGTGTCAGAGGAATGGTTCAAAACATAGACAGTAAGAAGAGTCAGTTCTCTTGTACTTAAGTCGGCATTGTGCTCTTTGTATTTAATACCGATGCAATTTTTGTGTTTCATCGTCAATAAGTAGGTCCGAGGGACACAGTAAACCTGAAGTGAAGAATCGGAATCTATAACTAGTGTCACAGGAATGGTTCAAAACATAGACAGTAAGAAGAGTCAGTTTTCTTGTACATAAGTCGGCATTGTGCCTTTCCTATTTCATTCCGATGCAATTTCTGTGTTTCATCGTCAATAAAAATGTCAGAGGGATACAGTAAACCTGAAGTGAAGCATCGGAATCTATATCTAGTGTCACAGGAGTGGTTCAAAACATAGACAGTAAGAACAGTCAGTCTTCTTGTCCATAAGTCGGCATTGTGCCTTTTGAATTTAGTTCCGATGCAATTTCTGAGTTTCATCGTCAATAAGAAGGTCCAAGGGAGACAGTAAACCTGAAGTGATGCATCGGAATACATAACTAGTGTCACAGGAATGGTTCAAAACATAGTCAGTAAGAAGTGTCGGTCTTCATGTACTTAAGTTGGCATTGTGCCTTTTGTATTTCATTTCGATGCAATTTCTCTGTTTCATCGTCAATATGAAGGTCCAAGGGATACAGTAAACCTGGAGTGAAGCATCGGAATCTATAACTACTGTAACAGGAATGGTCAGTAGGAAGAGTCAGTCTTCTTGTCCCTAAGTCGGCATTGTGCCTTTTGTATTTAATTCCGAAGCAATTTCTGTGTTTCATTGTCAATAAGAAGGTCCAAGGGATACAGTAAACGCGAAGTGAAGCTTCGGAATCTATAACTAGTGTCACAGTAATGGTTCAAAACATAGTCAGTAAGAAGTGTCTGTCTTCATGTACTTAAGTCGGCATTGTGCCTTTTGCATTTAATTCCGATGCAATTTCTGTGTTTCATCGTCAATAAAAAGGTTCAAGGGATACAGTAAACCTGAAGTGAAACATCGGAATCTATAACTAGTGTCACAGGAATGGTTCAAAACATAGTCAGTAAGAAGTGTCGTTCTTCATGTACTTAAGTCGGCATTGTGCCATTTGTATTTAATTCCGATGCAATTACTGTGTTTCATCGTCAATAAGAAGGTCCAAGGGATGCAGTAAACCTGAAGTGAAGCATCGGAATCTATAACTAGTGTTACAGGAATGGTTCAAAACATAGTCAGTAAGAAGTGTCGGTCTTCATGTACTTAAGTCGGCATTGTGCCTTTTGTATTTAATTCCGATGCCATTTCTGTGTTTCATCGTCAATAAGTAGGTCCAAGGGATACAGTAAACCTGGAGTGAAACATGGAAATCAATAACTAGTGTCACAGGAATGGATCAAAACATAGTAAGAAGTGTCGGTCTTCATGTACTTAAGTCGGCATTGTGCCTTTTGTATTTAATTCCGATGCAGTTTCTGTGTTTCATCGTCAATATGAAGGTCCAAGGGATACAGTAAACCTGAAGTGAAGCATCGGAATCCATAACTAGTGTTACAGGAATGGTTCAAGACATAGTCAGTAAGAAGTGTCCTTCTTCATGTACTTAGGTCGGCATTGTGCCTTTTGTATTTAATTCCGATTCAATTTCTGTGTTTCATCGTCAATAAGAAGGTCCAAGGGATACAGTAAACCTGAAGTGAAGCATCGGAATCTATAACTAGTGTCACAGGAATGGTCAGTAGGAAGAGTCAGTCTTCATGTACTTAAGTTGGCATTGTGCCATTTGTATTTAATTCCGATGCAATTTCTGTGTTTCATCGTCAATAGGAAGGTCCAAGGGATACAGTAAACCTGAAGTGAAGAATCGGAATCTATAACTAGTGTCGCAGGAATGGTCAGTAGGAAGAGTCAGTCTTCTTGTCCTTAAGTCTGCATTGTGCCTTTTGTATATAATTCCGATGCAATTTCTGTGTTTTATCGTCAATAAGAAGGTCCAAGGGATACAGTAAACCTGAAGTGAAGCATCGTAATCTATAACTAGTGTCAGAGGAATGGTTCAAAACATAGACAGTAAGAAGAGTCAGTTCTCTTGTACTTAAGTCGGCATTGTGCTCTTTGTATTTAATACCGATGCAATTTTTGTGTTTCATCGTCAATAAGTTGGTCCGAGGGACACAGTAAACCTGAAGTGAAGAATCGGAATCTATAACTAGTGTCACAGGAATGGTTCAAAACATAGACAGTAAGAAGAGTCAGTTTTCTTGTACATAAGTCGGCATTGTGCCTTTCCTATTTCATTCCGATGCAATTTCTGTGTTTCATCGTCAATAAAAATGTCAGAGGGATACAGTAAACCTGAAGTGAAGCATCGGAATCTATATCTAGTGTCACAGGAGTGGTTCAAAACATAGACAGTAAGAACAGTCAGTCTTCTTGTCCATAAGTCGGCATTGTGCCTTTTGAATTTAATTCCGATGCAATTTCTGAGTTTCATCGTCAATAAGAAGGTCCCAGGGAGACAGTAAACCTGAAGTGATGCATCGGATTCATAACTAGTGTCACAGGAATGGTTCAAAACATAGTCAGTAAGAAGTGTCGGTCTTCATGTACTTAAGTTGGCATTGTGCCTTTTGTATTTCATTTCGATGCAATTTCTCTGTTTCATCGTCAATATGAAGGTCCAAGGGATACAGTAAACATGGAGTGAAGCATCGGAATCTATAACTACTGTAACAGGAATGGTCAGTAGGAAGAGTCAGTCTTCTTGTCCCTAAGACGGCATTGTGCCTTTTGTATTTAATTCCGATGCAATTTCTGTGTTTCATTGTCAATAAGAAGGTCCAAGGGATACAGTAAACGCGAAGTGAAGCTTCGGAATCTATAACTAGTGTCACAGTAATGGTTCAAAACATAGTCAGTAAGAAGTGTCTGTCTTCATGTACTTAAGTCGGCATTGTGCCTTTTGCATTTAATTCCGATGCAATTTCTGTGTTTCATCGTCAATAAAAAGGTTCAAGGGATACAGTAAACCTGAAGTGAAACATCGGAATCTATAACTAGTGTCACAGGAATGGTTCAAAACATAGTCAGTAAGAAGTGTCGTTCTTCATGTACTTAAGTCGGCATTGTGCCTTTTGTATTTAATTCCGATGCAATTACTGTGTTTCATCGTCAATAAGAAGGTCCAAGGGATGCAGTAAACCTGAAGTGAAGCATCGGAATCTATAACTAGTGTCACAGGAATGATCAGTAGGAAGAGTCAGTCTTCTTGCCCTTAAGTCGGCATTGTGCATTTTGTATATAATTCCGATGCAATTTCTGTGTTTCATCGTCAATAAGAAGGTCCAAGGGATACAGTAAACCTGAAGTGAAGCATCGGAATCTATAACTAGTGTTACAGGAATGGTTCAAAACATAGTCAGTAAGAAGTGTCTGTCTTCATGTACTTAAGTCGGCATTGTGCCTTTTGCATTTAATTCCGATGCAATTTCTGTGTTTCATCGTCAATAAAAAGGTCCAAGGGATACAGTAAACCTGAAGTGAAGCATCGGAATCTATAACTAGTGTTACAGGAATGGTTCAAAACATAGTCAGTGAGAAGTATCGTTTTTCATGTACTTAAGTCGGAATTGTGCCTTTTGTATTTAATTCCGATGCAATTTCTGTGTTTCATCGTCAATATGATTGTCCAAGGGATACAGTAAACCTGAAGTGAAGTATCGGAATCTATAAGTAGTGTCACAGGAAAGGTTCAAAACATAGTCTGTAAGAAGAGCCAATCTCCTTGTACTTGAGTCGTCATTGTGCCCTTTGTATTCAATTCCGATGCAATTCCTGTGTTTCATCGTCAATAAGAAGGTCCAAGGGATACAGTAAACCTGAGGTGAAGCATCGGAATCTACAACTAGTGTCACAGGAATGGTTCAAACTTAGACAGTAGGAAGAGTCTGTCTTCTTGTACTTAAGTCGGCATTGTACCTTTTGTATTTAATTCCGATGCAAGTTCTGTGTTTCATCGTCAATAAGATTGTCCAAGGGATACAGTAAACCTGAAGTGAAGTATCGGAATCTATAACTAGTGTCACAGGAAAGGTTCAAAACATAGACTGTAAGAAGAGCCAATCTCCTTGTACTTGAGTCGTCATTGTGCCTTTTGTATTTAATTCCGATGCAATTCCTGTGTTTCATCGTCAATAAGAAGGTCAGAGGGATACAGTAAACCTGAAGTGAAGCATCGGAATCTATAACTAATGTCACAGGAATGGTTCAAAGCATAAACAGTAAGAAGTGTCAGTTTTCTTATAATTAAGTCGGCATTGTGCCTTTTTTATTTAATTCCGATGCACTTTCTGTGTTTCATCGTCAATAAGAAAGTCAGAGGGATACAGTAAACCTGAAAAGAAGCATCGGAATCTATAAATAGTGTCACAGGAATGGTTCAAATCATAGACAGTAAGGAGAGCCAGTTTTCTTGTACTAACGTCGGCATTGTGCTTTTCGTATTTAATACCGATGCAATTTCTGTGTTTCATCGTCAATAGGAAGGTCCAAGGGATACAGTAAACCTGATGTGAAGAATCGGAATCTATAACTAGTGTCGCAGGAATGGTCAGTAGGAAGAGTCAGTCTTCTTGTCCTTAAGTCTGCATTGTGCCTTTTGTATATAATTCCGATGCAATTTCTGTGTTTCATCGTCAATAAGAAGGTCCAAGGGATACAGTAAACCTGAAGTGAAGCATCGGAATCTATAACTAGTGTTACAGGAATGGTTCAAAACATAGTCAGTGAGAAGTATCGGTCTTCATGTACTTAAGTCGGAATTGTGCCTTTTGTATTTAATTCCGATGCAATTTCTGTGTTTCATCGTCAATAAGAAGGTCCAAGGGACACAGTAAACCTGGAGTGTAGCATGGAAATCTATAACTAGCGTCACAGGAATGGGTCAAAGCATGGTCAGTAAGAAGTGTCGGTCTTCATGTACATGAGTCGGCATTGTGCCTTTTGTATTTAATTCCGATGCAATTTCTGAGTTTCATCGTCAATAAGAAGGTCCAAGGGATACAGTAAACCTGAAGTGAATCATCCGAATCTATAACTAGTGTCATAGGAATGGTTCAAAACATAGACAGTAAGAAGAGTCAGTTCTCTTGTACTTAAGTCGGCATTGTGCTCTTTGTATTTAATACCGATGCAATTTTTGTGTTTCATCGTCAATAAGTAGGTCCGAGGGACACAGTAAACCTGAAGTGAAGAATCGGAATCTATAACTAGTGTCACAGGAATGGTTCAAAACATAGACAGTAAGAAGAGTCAGTTTTCTTGTACATAAGTCAGCATTGTGCCTTTTCTATTTAATTCCGATGCAATTTCTGTGTTTCATCGCCAATAAGAATGTCAGAGGGATACAGTAAACCTGAAGTGAAGCATCGGAATCTATATCTAGTGTCACAAGAGTGGTTCAAAACATAGACAGTAAGAACAGTCAGTCTTCTTGTCCATAAGTCGGCATTGTGGTTTTTGTATTTAATTCCGATGCAATTTCTGTGTTTCATCGTCAATAAGAAGGTCCAAGGGAGACAGTAAACCTGAAGTGATGCATCGGAATACATACCTAGTGTCACAGGAATGGTTCAAAACATAGTCAGTAAGAAGTGTCGGTCTTCATGTACTTAAGTCGGCATTGTGCCTTTTGTATTTAATTCCGATGCAATTTCTCTGTTTCATCGTCAATAAGAAGGTCCAAGGGATACAGTAAACCTGGAGTGAAGCATCGGAATCTATAACTACTGTCACAGGAATGGTCAGTAGTAAGAGTCAGTCGTCTTGTCCTTAAGTCGGCATTGTGCCTTTTGTATTTAATTCCGATGCAATTTCTGTGTTTCATTGTCAATAAGAAGGTCCAAGGGATACAGTAAACGCGAAGTGAAGCTTCTGAATCTATAACTAGTGTCACAGGAATGGTTCAAAACATAGTCAGTAAGAAGTGTCTGTCTTCATGTACTTAAGTCGGCATTGTGCCTTTTGCATTTAATTCCGATGCAATTACTGTGTTTCATCGTCAATAAGAAGGTCCAAGGGATGCAGTAAACCTGAAGTGAAGCATCGGAATCTATAACTAGTGTCACAGGAATGATCAGTAGGAAGAGTCAGTCTTCTTGCCCTTAAGTCGGCATTGTGCCTTTTGTATTTAATTTCGATGCAATTTCTGTGTTTCATCGTCAATAAGAAGGTCCAAGGGATACAGTAAACCTGAAGTGAAGCAACGGAATCTATAACTAGTGTTACAGGAATGGTTCAAAACATAGTCAGTAAGAAGTGTCGGTCTTCATGTACTTAAGTCGGCATTGTGCCTTTTGTATTTAATTCCGATGCCATTTCTGTGTTTCATCGTCAATAAGTAGGTCCAAGGGATACAGTTAACCTGGAGTGAAACATGGAAATCAATAACTAGTGTCACAGGAATGGATCAAAACATAGTAAGAAGTGTCGGTCGTCATGTACTTAAGTCGTCATTGTGCCTTTTGTATTTAATTCCGATGCAGTTTCTGTGTTTCATCGTCAATAAGAAGGTCCAAGGGATACAGTAAACCTGAAGTGAAGCATCGGAATCCATAACTAGTGTTACAGGAATGGTTCAATACATAGTCAGTAAGAAGTGTCCTTCTTCATGTACTTAAGTCGGCATTGTGCCTTTTGTTTTTAATTCCGATGCAATTTCTGTGTTTCATCGTCAATAGGAAGGTCCAAGGGATACAGTAAACCTGAAGTGAAGAATCGGAATCTATAACTAGTGTCGCAGGAATGGTCAGTAGGAAGAGTCAGTCTTCTTGTCCTTAAGTCTGCATTGTGCCTTTTGTACATAATTCCGATGCAATTTCTGTGTTTCATCGTCAATATGTAGGTCCAAGGGATACAGTAAACCTGGAGTGAAACATGGAAATCAATAACTAGTGTCACAGGAATGGATCAAAACATAGTTAGTAAGAAGTGTCGGTCTTCATGTACTTAAGTCGGCATTGTGCCTTTTGAATTTAATTCCGATGCAGTTTCTGTGTTTCATCGTCAATAAGAAGGTCCAAGGGATACAGTAAACCTGAAGTGAAGCATCGGAATCCATAACTAGTGTTACAGGAATGGTTCAAGACATAGTCAGTAAGAAGTGTCCTTCTTCATGTACTTAAGTCGGCATTGTGCCTTTTTTATTTAATTGCGATGCAATTTCTGTGTTTCATCGTCAATAAGAAGGTCCAAGGGATACAGTAGACCTGAAGTGAAGCATCGGAATCTATAACTAGTGTCACAGGAATGGTCAGTAGGAAGAGTCAGTCTTCTTGTACTTAAGTTGGCATTGTGCCATTTGTATTTAATTCCGATGCAATTTCTGTGTTTCATCGTCAATAGGAAGGTCCAAGGGATACAGTAAACCTGAAGTGAAGAATCGGAATCCATAACTAGTGTCGCAGGAATGGTCAGTAGGAAGAGTCAGTCTTCTTCTCCTTAAGTCTGCATTGTGCCTTTTGTATATAATTCCGATGCAATTTCTGTGTTTCATCGTCAATAAGAAGGTCCAAGGGATACAGTAAACCTGAAGTGAAGCATCGGAATCTATAACTAGTGTTACAGGAATGGTTCAAAACATAGTCAGTGAGAAGTATTGGTCTTCATGTACTTAAGTCGGAATTGTGCCTTTTGTATTTAATTCCGATGCAATTTCTGTGTTTCATCGTCAATAAGAAGGTCCAAGGGACACAGTAAACCTGGAGTGAAGCATGGAAATATATAACTAGTGTCACAGGAAAGGGTCAAAACATGGTCAGTAAGTAGTGTCGGTCTTCATGTACTTGAGTCGGCATTGTGCCTTTTGTATTTAATTCCGATGCAATTTCTGAGTTTCATCGTCAATAAGATGGTCCAAGGGATACAGTAAACCTGAAGTGAATTATCCGAATCTATAACTAGTGTCACAGGAGTGGTTCAAAACATAGACAGTAAGATGAGTCAGTTTTCTTGTACATAAGTCGGCATTGTGCCTTTTCTATTTAATTCCGATGCAATTTCTGTGTTTCATCGTCAATAAGAATGTCAGAGGGATACAGTAAACCTGAAGTGAAGCATCGGAATCTATATCTAGTGTCACAGGAGTGGTTCAAAACATAGACAGTAAGAACAGTCAGTCTTCTTGTCCTTAAGTCGGCATTGTGCCTTTTGTATTTATTTCCGATGCAATTTCTGAGTTTCATCGTCAATCAGAAGATCCAAGGGAGACAGTAAACCTGAAGTGATGCATCGGAATACATAACTAGTGTCACAGGAATGGTTCAAAACATAGTCAGTAAGAAGTGTCGCTCTTCATGTACTTAAGTCGGCATTGTGCATTTTGTGTTTAATTCCGATGCAAATTTCTTTGTTTCATCGTCAATAAGAAGGTCCAAGGGATACAGTAAACCTGGAGTGAAGCATCGGAATCCATAACTACTGTCACAGGAATGGTCAGTAGGAAGAGACAGTCTTCTTGTCCTTAAGTCGGCATTGTGCCTTTTGTATTTATTCCGATGCAATTTCTGTGTTTCATTGTCAATAAGAAGGTCCAAGGGATACAGTAAACGTGAAGTGAAGCTTCGGAATCTATAACGAGTGTCACATGAATGGTTCAGAACATAGTCAGTAAGAAGTGTCTGTCTTCATGTACTTAAGTCGGCATTGTGCTTTTGCATTTAATTCCGATGCCATTTCTGTGTTTCATCGTCAATATGAATGTCCAAGGGATACAGTAAACCTGAAGTGAAGCATCGGAATCTATAACAAGTGTTACAGGAATGGTTCAAAACATAGTCAGTAAGAAGTGTCGGTCTTTATGTACTTAAGTCGGCATTGTGCCTTTTGTATTTAAATCCGATGCCATTTCTGTGTTCCATCGCCAATAAGAAGGTCCAAGGGAGACAGTAAACCTGGAGTGAAGCATCGGAATCTGTAACTAGTGTCACAGGAATGTATCAAAACATAGTCAGTAAGAAGTGTCGGTCTTCATGTACTTAAGTCAGCATTGTGCTTTTTGCATTTAATTCCGATGCAATTTCTGTGTTTCATCTTCAATAAGAAGGTCCAAGGGATACAGTAAACCTGAGGTGAAGCATCGGAATCTATAACTAGTGTCACAGGAATGGTTCAAAACATAGTCAGTAAGAAGTGTCGTTCTTCATGTACTTAAGTCGGCATTGTGCCTTTTGTATTTAATTCCGATGCAATTACTGTGTTTCATCGTCTATAAGAAGGTCCAAGGGATACAGTAAACCTGAAGTGAAGCATCGGAATCTATAACTAGTGTCACAGGAATGATCAGTAAGAAGAGTCAGTCTTCTTGCCCTTAAGTCGGCATTGTGCCTTTTGTATTTAATTTAGATGCAATTTCTGTGTTTCATCGTCAATAAGGAGGACCTAGGGATACAGTAAACCTGAAGTGAAGCATCGGAATCTATAACTAGTGCTACAGGAATGGTTCAAAACATAGTCAGTAAGAAGTGTCGGTCTTCATGTACTTAAGTCGGCATTGTGCCTTTTGTATTTAATTCCGATGCCATTTCTGTGTTTCATCGTCAATAAGTAGGTCCAAGGGATACAGTAAACCTGGAGTGAAACATGGAAATCAATAACTAGTGTCACAGGAATGGATCAAAACATAGTTAGCAAGAAGTGTCGGTCTTCATGTACTTAAGTCGGCATTGTGCCTTTTGAATTTAATTCCGATGCAGTTTCTGTGTTTCATCGTCAATAAAAAAGTCCAAGGGATACAGTAAACCTGAAGTGAAGCATCGGAATCTATAACTAGTGTTACAGGAATGGTTCAAGACATAGTCAGTAAGAAGTGTCCTTCTTCATGTACTTAAGTCGGCATTGTGCCTTTTGTATTTAATTCCGATGCAATTTCTGTGTTTCATCGTCAATAAGAAGGTCCAAGGGATACAGTAAACCTGAAGTGAAGCAGTGGAATCTATAACTAGTGTCACAGGAATGGTCAGTAGGAAGAGTCAGTCTTCTTGTCCTCAAATCTGCATTGTGCCTTTTGTATTTAATTCCGATGCAATTTCTGTGTTTCATCGTCAATAAGAAGGTCCAAGGGACACAGTAAACCTGGAGTGAAGCATGGAATTCTATAACTAGTGTCACAGGAATGGGTCAAAACATTGTCAGTAAGAAGTGTCGGTCTTCACGTACTTAAGTCGGCATTGTGCCTTTTGTATTTAATTCCGATGCAATTTCTGTGTTTCATCGTCATTAAGAAGGTCCAATGGATACAGTAAACCTGAAGTGAATCATCGGAATCTATAACTAGTGTCAGAGGAATGGTTCAAATCATAGACAGTAGGAAGAGTCAGTCATCTTGTACTTAAGTCGGCATTGTGCCTTTTGTATTTAATTCCGATGCAATTTCTGTGTTTCATCGTCAATAAGAAGGTCCAAGAGATGCAGTAAACCTGGTGTGAAGAATCGGAATCTATAACTAGTGTCGCAGGAATGGTCAGTAGGATGAGTCAGTCTTCTTGTCATTAAGTCTGCATTGTGCTTTTCTTTTTAATTCCGATGCAATTTCTGTGTTTCATCGTCAATAAGAAGGTCCAAGGGATACAGTAAACCTGAAGTGAAGCATCGGAATCAATAACTAGTGTTGCAGGATTGGTTCAAAACATAGTCAGTAAGAAGTGTCGGTCTTCATGTACTTAAGTCGGCATTGTGCCTTTTGTATTTCATTCCAATGCAATTTCTGTGTTTCATCGTTAAGAAGAAGGTGCAAGGATACAGAAAACTTGAAGTGAAGCATAGGAATCTATAAGTAGTGTCACAGGAATGGTTCAACACATAGTCAGTAAGAAGTGTCGTTCTTCATGTACTTAAGTCGGCATTGTGAATTTTGTATTTAATTCCGATGCAATTTCTGTGTTTCATCGTCAATAAGAAGGTCCAAGGGATACAGTAAACATGAGGTGAAGCATCGGAATCCTTAACTAGTGTCACAGGAATGGTTCAAAACTTAGACATTAGGAAGAGTCAGTCTTCTTGTCATTAAGTGGGTATTGTGCGTTTCGTATTTAATTCCGATACAATTTCTGTGTTTCATCGTCAAAAAGATGGTCCAAGGGATACAGTAAACCTGGAGTGAAGCATGGGAATCCATAACTAGTGTCACAGGAATGGTTCAAAACTTAGATAGTAGGAAGAGTCAGTCTTCTTGTACTTAACTCGGCATTGCGCATTTTGAATTTAATTCCGATGCAATTTCTGTGTTTCATCGTCTATAAGAAGGTCCAAGGGATACAGCAAACCTGAAGTGAAGCATAGGAATCTATAACTAGTGGCACAGGAATGGTCAGTAGAAAGAGTCAGTCTTCTTGTCCTTAAGTCGGCATTGTGCCTTTTGTATTTAATTCCGATGCAATTTCTGTGTATCATCGTCAATAAGAACGTCCAAGGGATACAGTAAACCTGAAGTGAAGCATCGGAATCTATAACTAGTGTCACAGGAATGGTTCTAAACATAGTCAGTAAGAAGTGTCGGTCTTCATGTACTTAAGTCGGCATTGTGCCTTTTGTATTTAATTCAGATGCAATTTCTGTGTTTCATCGTCAATAAGAAGGTCCAAGGGGTACAGTAAACCTGGAGTGAACCATCGGAATCTATAACTAGTGTCAAAGGAATGGTCAGTAGGAAGAGTCAGTGTTCTTGTACTTAAGTCGGCATTGTGCCTTTTGTATTTAATTCCGATGCAATTTCTGTGTTTCACCGTCAGTAAGAAGGTCCAAGGGATACAGTTAACCTGAAGTGAAGCATCGGAATCTATAACTAGTGTCACAGGAATGGTCAGTACGAAGAGTCAGTCTTCTTGTCCTTAAGTCGGCATTGTGCCTTTCGTATTTAATTCCGATGCAATTTCTGTGTTTCATCGTCAATAAGAAGGTCCAAGGGATACAGTAAACCTGAAGTGAAGCATCGGAATCTATAACTAGTGTTGCAGGAATGGTTCAAAACTTAGTCAGTAAGAAGTGTCGGTCTTCATGTACTTAAGTCGGCGTTGTGCCTTTTGTATGTAATTCCGATGCAATTTCTGTGTTTCATCGTTAATAAGAAGGTCCAAGGGATACAGTAAACCTGAAGTGAAGCATCGGAATCTGTAACTAGTGTCACAGGAATTTTTCAAACCTTAGTCAGTAGGAAGTGTCGGTCTTCATGTACTTAAGTCGGCATTGTGCCTTTTGTATTTAATTCCGAAGCAATTTCAGTGTTTCATCGTCAATAAGAAGGTCCAAGTTATACAGTAAACCTTACGTGAAGCATCGGATTCCATAACTAGAGTCACAGGAATGGTTCAAAACATAGTCAATAAGAAGTGTCGGTCTTCATGTACTTAAGTCGGCATTGTGCCTTTTGTATTTAATTCCGATGCAATTTCTGTGTTTCATCGTCAACAAGAAGGTCCAAGGGGTATAGTAAACCTGGAGTGAAGCATCGGAATCTATAACAAGTGTCACAGGAATGGTCAGTAGGAAGACTCAGTGTTCTTGTCCATAAGTCGGCATTGTGCCTTTTGTATTTAATTCCGATGCAATTTCTGTGTTTCATCGTCAATAAGAAGGTCCAAGGGATACAGTAAACCTGAAGTGAAGCATCGGAATCTATAACTAGTGTCACAGGAATGGTCAGTATGAAGAGTCAGTCTTCTTGTCCTTAGGTCGGCATTGTGCCTTTTGTATTTAATTGCGATGCATTTTCTGTGTTTCATCGTCAATAAGAAGGTCCAAGGGATACAGTAAACCTGAAGTGAAGCATCGGAATCTATAACTAGTGTTGCAGGAATGGTTCAAAGCATAGTCAGTTTGAAGTGTTGGTCTTCATGTACTTAAGTCGGCATTGTGCCTTTTGTATTTAATTCCGATGCAATTTCTGTGTTTCATCGTCAATAAGAAGGTCCAAGGGATACAGTGAACCTGAAGTGAAGCATCGGAATCTATAACTAGTGTCACAGGAATGATTCAAAACATAGTCAGTAAGAAGTGTCGGTCTTCATGTACTTAAGTCAGCATGGTGCCTTTTGTATTTAATTCCGATGCACTTTCTGTGTTTCATCGTCAATAAGAGGGTCCAAGGGATATAGTAAACCTGAAGTGAAGCATCGGAATCCAAAAATAGTGTCACAGGAATGGTCAGTAGGAAGAGTCAGTCTTCTGGTCCTTAAGTCGGCATTGTGCCTTTTGTATTTAATACCCATGCAACTTCTGTGTTTCATCGTCAATAAGAAGGTCCAAGGGATACAGTAAACCTGAAGTGAAGCATCGGAATCTATAACTAGTGTTACAGGAATGTTTCAAAACATAGTAAGAAGTGTCGGTCTTCATGTACTTAAGTCAGCATTGTGCCTTTTGTATTTAATTCCGATGTAATTTCCGTGTTTCATCGGCAATAAGAAGGTCCAAGGGACACAGTAAACCTGGAGTGAAACATCGGAATCTATAACTAGTGTCACAGGAATGTATCAAAACATAGTCAGTAAGAATGGTCGTTCTTCATGTACTTAAGTCGGCATTGCGCCTTTCGTATTTAATTCCGATGCAATTTTGGTGTTTCTTCGTCAATAAGAAGGTCCAAGGGATACAGTAAACCTGAAGTGAAGCATCGGAATCTATAACTAGTGTCACAGGAATGATCAGTAGGAAGAGTCAGTCTTCTTGCCCTTAAGTCGGCATTGTGCCTTTTGTATTTAATTTCGATGCAATTTCTGTGTTTCATCGTCAATAAGAAGGTCCAAGGGATACAGTAAACCTGAAGTGAAGCATCGGAATCTATAACGAGTGTTACAGGAATGGTTCATAACATAGTCAGTAAGAAGTGTCGGTCTTCATGTACTTATGTCGGCATTGAGCCTTTTGTATTTAATTCCGATTCATTTTCTGTGTTTCATCGTCAATAAGAAGGTCCAAGGGATACAGTAAACCTCAAGTGAATCATCGGAATCTATAACTAGTGTCAGAGGAATGGTTCAAAACTGAGACAGTAGGAAGAGAGTCGACATTGTGCTTTTTGTATTAAATTCCGATGCAATTTCTGTGTTTCACCGTCAATAAGAAGGTCCAAGGGATACAGTAAACCTGGTGTGAAGAATCGGAATCTATAACTAGTGTCACAGGAATGGTCAGTAGGAAGAGTCAGTCTTCTTGTCCTTAAGTCGGCATTGTGCCTTTTGTATTTAATTCCGTAGCAATTTCATTGTTTCATCGTCAATAAGAAAGTCCAAGGGATACAGTAAACCTGAAGTGAAGCATCGGAATCTGTAACGAATGTTGCAGGAATGGTTCAAAACATAGTCAATTTGAAGTGTTGGTCTTCATGTACTTAAGTCGGCATTGTGCCTTTTGTATTTAATTCCGATGCAATTTCTGTGTTTCATCGTCAATAAGAAGGTCCAAGGGATAATGTAAACCTGAAGTGAAGTATCGGAATCTATAACTAGTGTTGCAGGAATGGTTCAAAACTTAGTCAGTAGGATGTGTCGGTCTTCATGTACTTACGTCGGCATTGTGCCTTTTGTATTTAATTCCGATGCAATTTCTGTGTTTCATCGTCAATAAGAAGGTCCAAGGGATACAGTGAACCTGAAGTGAAGCATCGGAATCTATAACAAGTGTCACAGGAATGATTCAAAACATAGTCAGTAAGAAGTGTCGGTCTTCTTGTACTTAAGTCAGCATGGTGCCTTTTGTATTTAATTCCGATGCAATTTCTGTGTTTCATCGTCAATAAGAAGGTCCAAGGGAAACAGTAAACCTGAAGTGAAGCATCGGAATCTATAACTAGTGTCACAAGAATGGTTCAAAACTTAGGCGTTATTAAGAGTCAGTCTTCTTGTCCTTAAGTCGGCATTGTGCCTTTTGTATTTAATTCCAATGCAATTTCTGTGTTTCATCGTCAATAAGAAGGTCCAAGGGATACATTAAACCTGGAGTGAAGCATCGGAATCTGTAACTAGTGTCACAGGAATGTTCAGTAGGAAGAGTCAGTGTTCTTGTGTTTAAGTCGGCATTGTGCCTTTCGTATTTAATTCCGATGCAATTTCTGTGTTTCATCGTCAATAAGAAGGTCGAAGGGATACAGTAAACCTGAAGTGAAGCATCGGAATCTATAACTAGTGTCACAGGAGTGTATCAAAACATAGTCAGTAAGAAGTGTCGTTCTTCATGTACTTAAGTCGGCATTGCGCCTTTCGTATTTAATTCCGATGCAATTTCTGTGTTTCATCGTCAATACGAAGGTCCAAGGGACACAGTAAACCTGGAGTGAAACATCGGAATCTATAAATAGTGTCACAGGAATGTATCAAAACATAGTCAGTAAGAAGTGTCGTTCTTCATGTACTTAAGTCGGCATTGCGCCTTTCGTATTTAATTCCGATGCAATTTCAGTGTTTCATCGTCAATTAGAAGGTCCAAGGGATACAGTAAACCTGAAGTGAAGCATCGGAATCTATAACTAGTGTCACAGGAATGATCAGTAGGAAGAGTCAGTCTTCTTGCCCTTAAGTCGGCATTGTGCCTTTCGTATTTAATTTCGATGCAATTTCTGTGTTTCATCGTCAATAAGAAGGTCCATGGGATACAGTCAACCTGAAGTGAAGCATCGGAATCTATAACGAGTGTTACAGGAATGGTTCATAACATAGTCAGTAAGAAGTGTCGGTCTTCATGTACTTAAGTCGGCATTGTGAATTTTGTATTTCTTTCCGATGCCATTTCTGTGTTTCATCGTCAATAAGAAGGTCCAAGGCAAACAGTAAACCTGGAATGAAACATGGAAATCAATAACTAGTGTCACAGGAATGGATCAAAACATAGTAAGTAAGAAGTGTCAGTCTTCATGTACTTATGTCAGAATTGAGCCTTTTGTATTTAATTCCGATTCAATTTCTGTGTTTCACCGTCAATAAGAAGGTCCAAGGGATACAGTAAACCTGGTGTGAAGAATCGGAATCTATAACTAGTGTCACAGGAATGGTCAGTAGGAAGAGTGAGTCTTCTTGTCCTTAAGTCGGCATTGTGCCTTTTGTATTTAATTCCGATGCAATTTATGTGTTTCATCGTCAATAAGAAGGTCCAAAGGATACAGTATACCTGAAGGGAAGCATCGGAATCTATAACTAGTGTTACAGTAATGGTTCAAAACATAGTCAGTAAGAAGTGTCGTTCTTCATGTACTTAAGTCGGCATTGTAAATTTTGTATTTAATTCCGATGACATTTCTGTGTTTACTCGTCAATAAGAAGGTCCAAGGCAAACAGTAAACCTGGAATGAAACATGGAAATCAATAACTAGTGTCACAGGAATGTATCAAAACATAGTAAGTAAGAAGTGTCAGTCTTCATGTACTTATGTCGGCATTGAGCCTTTTGTATTTAATTCCGATTCAATTTCTGTGTTTCACCGTCAATAAGAAGGTCCAAGGGATACAGTAAACCTGGTGTGAAGAATCGGAATCTATAACTAGTGTCACAGGAATGGTCAGTAGGAAGAGTCAGTCTTCTTGTCCTTAAGTCGGCATTGTGCCTTTTGTATTTAATTCCGGTGCAATTTCTGTGTTTCATCGTCAATAAGAAGGTCCAAGGGATACAGTAAACCTGAAGTGAAGCATCGGAATCTATAACTAGTGTTACAGCAATGGTTCAAATCATAGTCAGTAAGAAGTGTCGGTCCTCATGTACTTAAGTCGGCATTGTGCCTTTTGTATTTAATTCCGACGCAATTTCTGTGTTTCATCGTCAAAAAGATGGTCCAAGGGATACAGTAAACCTGGAGTGAAGCATGGGAATCCAAAACTAGTGTCACAGGAATGGTTCAAAACTTAGATAGTAGGAAGAGTCAGTCTTCTTGTACTTAACCCGGCATTGCGCATTTTGTATTTAATTCCGATGCAATTTCTGTGTTTCATCGTCAATAAGAAGGTCCAATGGATACAGCAAACCTGAAGTGAAGCATAGGAATCTATAACTAGTGGCACAGGAATGGTCAGTAGAAAGAGTCAGTCTTCTTGTCCTTAAGTCGGCATTGTGCCTTTTGTATTTATTTCCGATGCAATTTCTGCGTTTCAACGTCAATAAGAAGGTCCAAAGGAAACATTAAACCTGAAGTGAAGCATCGGAATCTATAACTAGTGTCACAGGAATGGTCAGTATGAAGAGTCAGTCTTCTTCTCCTTAAGTCGGCATTGTGCCTTTTGTATTTAATTCCGATGCATTTTCTGTGTTTCATCGTCAATAAGAAGGTGCAAGGGATACAGTAAACCTGAAGCGAAGCATCGGAATCTATAACTAGTGTTGCAGGAATGGTTCAAAAAATAGTCAGTATGAAGTGTTGGTCTTCATGTACTTAAGTCGGCATTGTGGCTTTTGTATTTAATTCCGATGCAATTTCTGTGTTTCATCGTCAATAAGAAGGACCAAGGGATACAGTAAACCTGAAGTGAAGCATCGGAATCTATAACTAGTGTCACAGGGATGGACAGTAGGAAGAGTCATTCTTCTTGTCCTTAAGTCGGCATTGTGCATTTTGTATTTAATTCCGATGCAATTTCTGTGTTTCATCGTCAATAAGAAGGTCCAAGGGATACAGTAATTCTGAAGTGAAGCATCGGAATCTGTAACTAGTGTCACAGGAATGGTCAGTAGGAAGAGTCAGTCTTCTTGTCCTTAAGTCGGCATTTTGCCTTTTGTATTTAATTCCGATGCAATTTCTGTGTTTCATCGTCAATAAGTAGTCCCAAGGGATACAGTAAACCTGAAGTGAAGCATCGGAATTTATAACTAGTGTCACAGGAATGGTTCAAGACATAGTCAGTAAGAAGTGTCGGTCTTCATGTACTTAAGTCGGCATTGTGGCTTTTGTATTTAATTCCGATGCAATTTCTGTGTTTCATCGTCAATAAGAAGGACCAAGGGATACAGTAAACCTGAAGTGAAGCATCGGAATCTATAACTAGTGTCACAGGGATGGACAGTAGGAAGAGTCATTCTTCTTGTCCTTAAGTCGGCATTGTGCATTTTGTATTTAATTCCGATGCAATTTCTGTGTTTCATCGTCAATAAGAAGGTCCAAGGGATACAGTAAACCTGAAGTGAAGCATCGGAATCTATAACTAGTGTTGCAGGAACGGTTCAAAACTTAGTCAGTAAGAAGTGTCGGTCTTCATGTACTTAAGTCGGCATTGTGCCTTTTGTATTTAATTCCGATGCAATTTCTGCGTTTCATCGTCAATAAGAAGGTCCAAGAGATACAGTAAACCTGAAATGAAGCATCGGAATCTATAACTAGTGTCACAGGAATGGTTCAAAACATAGTCAGTAGGAAGTGTCGGTGGTTATGTACTTAAGTCGGCATTGTGCCTTTTGTATTTAATTCCGATGCAATTTCTGTGTTTCATCGTCAATAAGAAGGTCCAAGGGATACAGTAAACCTGAAGTGAAGCATCGGAATTTACAACTAGTGTCACAGGAATGGTTCAAGACATAGTTAGTAAGAAGTGTCGGACTTCATGTACATAAGTCGGCATTGTGGCTTTTGTACTTAATTCCGATGCAATTTCTGTGTTTCATCGTCAATAAGAAGGTCCAAGGGATACAGTGAACCTGGAGTGAAGCATCGGAATCTATAACTATTGTTACAGGAATGGTTCAAAACATAGTCAGTAAGAAGTGTCGGTCTTCATGTTCTTAAGTCGGCATTGTGCCTTTTGCATTTATTTCCGATGCAATTTCTGTGTTCCATCGTCAATAAGAAGGTCCAAGGGATACAGTAAACATGAAGTGAAGCATGGAAATCTATAACTAGTGTCACAGGAATGGTCAGTAGGAAGAGTCAGACCTCTTGTCCTTAAGTCGGCATTGTGCCTTTTGTATTTAATTCCGATGCAGGTTCTGTGTTTCATCGTCAAAAAGAAGGTCCAAGGTATACAGTAAACCTGAAGTGAAGCATCGGAATCTATAACTATTGATACAGGAATGGTTCAAAAATAGTCAGTAAGAAGTGTCGGTCTTCATGTACTTAAGTCGGGATTGTGCCTTTTGTATTTAATTCCGATGCAATTCCTGTGTTTCATCGTCAATAAGAAGGTCCAAGGGATACAGTAATTCTGAAGTGAAGCATCGGAATCTGTAACTAGTGTCACAGGAATGGTCAGTAGGAGGAGTCAGTCTTCTTGTCCTTAAGTCGGCATTTTGCCTTTTGTATTTAATTCCGATGCAATTTCTGTGTTTCATCGTCAATAAGTAGTCCCAAGGGATACAGTAAACCTGAAGTGAAGCATCGGAATTTATAACTAGTGTCACAGGAATGGTTCAAGACATAGTCAGTAAGAAGTGTCGGTCTTCATGTACTTAAGTCGGCATTGTGGCTTTTGTATTTAATTCCGATGCAATTTCTGTGTTTCATCGTCAATAAAAAGGACCAAGGGATACAGTAAACCTGAAGTGAAGCATCGGAATCTATAACTAGTGTCACAGGGATGGTCAGTAGGAAGAGTCATTCTTCTTGTCCTTAAGTCGGCATTGTGCATTTTGTATTTAATTCCGATGCAATTTCTGTGTTACATCGTCAATAAGAAGGTCCAAGGGATACAGTAAACCTGAAGTGAAGCATCGGAATCTATAACTAGTGTTGCAGGAATGGTTCAAAACTTAGTCAGTAAGAAGTGTCGGTCTTCATGTACTTAAGTCGGCATTGTGCCTTTTGTATTTAATTCCGATGCAATTTCTGTGTTTCACCGTCAATAAGAAGGTCCAAGGGATACAGTAAACCTGGTGTGAAGAATCGGAATCTATAACTAGTGTCACAGGAATGGTCAGTAGGAAGAGTCAGTCTTCTTGTCCTTAAGTCGGCATTGTGCCTTTTGTATTTAATTCCGATGCAATTTATGTGTTTCATCGTCAATAAGAAGGTCCAAAGGATACAGTATACCTGAAGTGAAGCATCGGAATCTATAACTAGTGTTACAGTAATGGTTCAAAACATAGTCAGTAAGAAGTGTCGTTCTTCATGTACTTAAGTCGGCATTGTGAATTTTGTATTTAATTCCGATGCCATTTCTGTGTTTCATCGTCAATAAGAAGGTCCAAGGCAAACAGTAAACCTGGAATGAAACATGGAAATCAATAACTAGTGTCACAGGAATGGATCAAAGCATAGTAAGTAAGAAGTGTCAGTCTTCATGTACTTATGTCGGCATTGAGCCTTTTGTATTTAATTCCGAATCAATTTCTGTGTTTCACCGTCAATAAGAAGGTCCAAGGGATACAGTAAACCTGGTGTGAAGAATCGGAATCTATAACTAGTGTCACAGGAATGGTCAGTAGGAAGAGTCAGTCTTCTTGTCCTTAAGTCGGCATTGTGCCTTTTGTATTTAATTCCGGTGCAATTTCTGTGTTTCATCGTCAATTAGAAGGTCCAAGGGATACAGTAAACCTGAAGTGAAGCATCGGAATCTATAACTATGTTACAGCAATGGTTCAAATCATAGTCAGTAAGAAGTGTCGGTCCTCATGTACTTAAGTCGGCATTGTGCCTTTTGTATTTAATTCCGACGCAATTTCTGTGTTTCATCGTCAAAAAGATGGTCCAAGGGATACAGTAAACCTGGAGTGAAGCATGGGAATCCAAAACTAGTGTCACAGGAATGGTCAGTAGAAAGAGTCAGTCTTCTTGTCCTTAACTCGGCATTGCGCATTTTGTATTTAATTCCGATGCAATTTCTGTGTTTCATCGTCAATAAGAAGGTCCAATGGATACAGCAAACCTGAAGTGAAGCATAGGAATCTATAACTAGTGGCACAGGAATGGTCAGTAGAAAGAGTCAGTCTTCTTGTCCTTAAGTCGGCATTGTGCCTTTTGTATTTATTTCCGATGCAATTTCTGCGTTTCAACGTCAATAAGAAGGTCCAAGGGAAACATTAAAGCTGAAGTGAAGCATCGGAATCTATAACTAGTGTCACAGGAATGGTCAGTATGAAGAGTCAGTCTTCTTCTCCTTAAGTCGGCATTGTGCCTTTTGTATTTAATTCCGATGCATTTTCTGTGTTTCATCGTCAATAAGAAGGTGCAAGGGATACAGTAAACCTGAAGTGAAGCATCGGAATCTATAACTAGTGTTGCAGGAATGGTTCAAAAAATAGTCAGTATGAAGTGTTGGTCTTCATGTACTTAAGTCGGCATTATGCCTTTTGTATTTAATTCCGATGCAATTTCTGTGTTTCATCGTCAATAAGAAGGTCCAAGGGATACAGTAAACCTGGAGGGAAGCATCGGAATCTATAACTAGTGTCACAGGAATGGTTCAAAACATAGTCAGGAAGAAGTGTCGCTCTTCATGTACTTAAGTCGGCATTGTGCTTTTTGTATATAATTCCGATGCAATTTCTGTGTTTCATCGTCAATAAGAAGGTCCAAGGGATACAGTAATCATGAAGTGAAGCATGGAAATCTATAACTAGTGTCACAGGAATGGTCAGTAGGAAGAGTCAGACCTCTTGTCCTTAAGTCGGCATTGTTCCTTTTGTATTTAATTCCGATGCAGGTTCTGTGTTTCATCGTCAAAAAGAAGGTCCAAGGTATACAGTAAACCTGAAGTGAAGCATCGGAATCTATAACTATTGATACAGGAATGGTTCAAACATAGTCAGTAAGAAGTGTCGGTCTTCATGTACTTAAGTCGGGATTGTGCCTTTTGTATTTAATTCCGATGCAATTTCTGTGTTTCATCGTCAATAAGAAGGACCAAGGGATACAGTAATTCTGAAGTGAAGCATCGGAATCTGTAACTAGTGTCACAGGAATGGTCAGTAGGAAGAGTCAGTCTTCTTGTCCTTAAGTCAGCATTTTGCCTTTTGTATTTAATTCCGATGCAATTTCTGTGTTTCATCGTCAATAAGTAGTCCCAAGGGATGCAGTAAACCTGAAGTGAAGCATCGGAATTTATAACTAGTGTCACAGGAATGGTTCAAGACATAGTCAGTAAGAAGTGTCGGTCTTCATGTACTTAAGTCGGCATTGTGGCTTTTGTATTTAATTCCGATGCAATTTCTGTGTTTCATCGTCAATAAGAAGGACCAAGGGATACAGTAAACCTGAAGTGAAGCATCAGAATCTATAACTAGTGTCACAGGGATGGTCAGTAGGAAGAGTCATTCTTCTTGTCCTTAAGTCGGCATTGTGCATTTTGTATTCAATTCCGATGCAATTTCTGTGTTTCATCGTCAATAAGAAGGTCCAAGGGATACAGTAAACCTGAAGTGAAGCATCGGAATCTATAACTAGTGTTGCAGGAATGGTTCAAAACTTAGTCAGTAAGAAGTGTCGGTCTTCATGTACTTAAGTCGGCATTGTGCCTTTTGTATTTAATTCCGATGCAATTTCTGCGTTTCATCGTCAATAAGAAGGTCCAAGAGATACAGTAAACCTGAAGTGAAGCATCGGAATCTATAACTAGTGTCACAGGAATGGTTCAAAACATAGTCAGTAGGAAGTGTCGGTGGTTATGTACTTAAGTCGGCATTGTGCCTTTTGTATTTAATTCCGATGCAATTTCTGTGTTTCATCGTCAATAAGAAGGTCCAAGGGATACAGTAAACCTGAAGTGAAGCATCGGAATTTACAACTAGTGTCACAGGAATGGTTCAAGACATAGTCAGTAAGAAGTGTCGGACTTCATGTACTTAAGTCGGCATTGTGGCTTTTGTACTTAATTCCGATGCAATTTCTGAGTTTCATCGTCAATAAGAAGGTCCAAGGGATACAGTGAACCTGGAGTGAAGCATCGGAATCTATAACTATTGTTACAGGAATGGTTCAAAACATAGTCAGTAAGAAGTGTTGGTCTTCATGTACTTAAGTCGGCATTGTGCCTTTTGCATTTATTTCCGATGCAATTTCTGTGTTCCATCGTCAATAAGAAGGTCCAAGGGATACAGTAAACATGAAGTGAAGCATGGAAATCTATAACTAGTGTCACAGGAATGGTCAGTAGGAAGAGTCAGACCTCTTGTCCTTAAGTCGGCATTGTGCCTTTTGTATTTAATTCCGATGCAGGTTCTGTGTTTCATCGTCAAAAAGAAGGTCCAAGGTATACAGTAAACCTGAAGTGAAGCATCGGAATCTATAACTATTGATACAGGAATGGTTCAAACATAGTCAGTAAGAAGTGTCGGTCTTCATGTACTTAAGTCGGGATTGTGCCTTTTGTATTTAATTCCGATGCAATTTCTGTGTTTCATCGTCAATAAGAAGGTCCAAGGGATACAGTAATTCTGAAGTGAAGCATCGGAATCTGTAACTAGTGTCACAGGAATGGTCAGTAGGAGGAGTCAGTCTTCTTGTCCTTAAGTCGGCATTTTGCCTTTTGTATTTAATTCCGATGCAATTTCTGTGTTTCATCGTCAATAAGTAGTCCCAAGGGATACAGTAAACCTGAAGTGAAGCATCGGAATTTATAACTAGTGTCACAGGAATGGTTCAAGACATAGTCAGTAAGAAGTGTCGGTCTTCATGTACTTAAGTCGGCATTGTGGCTTTTGTATTTAATTCCGATGCAATTTCTGTGTTTCATCGTCAATAAAAAGGACCAAGGGATACAGTAAACCTGAAGTGAAGCATCGGAATCTATAACTAGTGTCACAGGGATGGTCAGTAGGAAGAGTCATTCTTCTTGTCCTTAAGTCGGCATTGTGCATTTTGTATTTAATTCCGATGAAATTTTTGTGTTACATCGTCAATAAGAAGGTCCAAGGGATACAGTAAACCTGAAGTGAAGCATCGGAATCTATAACTAGTGTCACAGGGATGGACAGTAGGAAGAGTCATTCTTCTTGTCCTTAAGTCGGCATTGTGCATTTTGTATTTAATTCCGATGCAATTTCTGTGTTTCATCGTCAATAAGAAGGTCCAAGGGATACAGTAAACCTGAAGTGAAGCATCGGAATCTATAACTAGTGTCACAGGAATGGTTCAAAACATAGTCAGTAGGAAGTGTCGGTGGTTATGTACTTAAGTCGGCATTGTGCCTTTTGTATTTAAATCCGATGCAATTTCTGTGTTTCATCGTCAATAAGAAGGTCCAAGGGATACAGTAATTCTGAAGTGAAGCATCGGAATCTGTAACTAGTGTCACAGGAATGGTCAGTAGGAGGAGTCAGTCTTCTTGTCCTTAAGTCGGCATTTTGCCTTTTGTATTTAATTCCGATGCAATTTCTGTGTTTCATCGTCAATAAGTAGTCCCAAGGGATACAGTAAACCTGAAGTGAAGCATCGGAATTTATAACTAGTGTCACAGGAATGGTTCAAAACTTAGTCAGTAAGAAGTGTCGGTCTTCATGTACTTAAGTCGGCATTGTGCCTTTTGTATTTAATTCCGATGCAATTTCTGCGTTTCATCGTCAATAAGAAGGTCCAAGAGATACAGTAAACCTGTAGTGAAGCATCGGAATCTATAACTAGTGTCACAGGAATGGTTCAAAACATAGTCAGTAGGAAGTGTCGGTGGTTATGTACTTAAGTCGGCATTGTGCCTTTTGTATTTAATTCCGATGCAATTTCTGTGTTTCATCGTCAATAAGAAGGTCCAAGGGATACAGTAAACCTGAAGTGAAGCATCGGAATTTACAACTAGTGTCACAGGAATGGTTCAAGACATAGTCAGTAAGAAGTGTCGGACTTCATGTACATAAGTCGGCATTGTGGCTTTTGTACTTAATTCCGATGCAATTTCTGTGTTTCATCGTCAATAAGAAGGTCCAAGGGATACAGTGAACCTGGAGTGAAGCATCGGAATCTATAACTATTGTTACAGGAATGGTTCAAAACATAGTCAGTAAGAAGTGTCGGTCTTCATGTTCTTAAGTCGGCATTGTGCCTTTTGCATTTATTTCCGATGCAATTTCTGTGTTCCATCGTCAATAAGAAGGTCCAAGGGATACAGTAAACATGAAGTGAAGCATGGAAATCTATAACTAGTGTCACAGGAATGGTCAGTAGGAAGAGTCAGACCTCTTGTCCTTAAGTCGGCATTGTGCCTTTTGTATTTAATTCCGATGCAGGTTCTGTGTTTCATCGTCAAGAAGAAGGTCCAAGGTATACAGTAAACCTGAAGTGAAGCATCGGAATCTATAACTATTGATACAGGAATGGTTCAAAAATAGTCAGTAAGAAGTGTCGGTCTTCATGTACTTAAGTCGGGATTGTGCCTTTTGTATTTAATTCCGATGCAATTTCTGTGTTTCATCGTCAATAAGAAGGTCCAAGGGATACAGTAATTCTGAAGTGAAGCATCGGAATCTGTAACTAGTGTCACAGGAATGGTCAGTAGGAGGAGTCAGTCTTCTTGTCCTTAAGTCGGCATTTTGCCTTTTGTATTTAATTCCGATGCAATTTCTGTGTTTCATCGTCAATAAGTAGTCCCAAGGGATACAGTAAACCTGAAGTGAAGCATCGGAATTTATAACTAGTGTTACAGGAATGGTTCAAGACATAGTCAGTAAGAAGTGTCGGTCTTCATGTACTTAAGTCGGCATTGTGGCTTTTGTATTTAATTCCGATGCAATTTCTGTGTTTCATCGTCAATAAAAAGGACCAAGGGATACAGTAAACGTGAAGTGAAGCATCGGAATCTATAACTAGTGTCACAGGGATGGTCAGTAGGAAGAGTCATTCTTCTTGTCCTTAAGTCGGCATTGTGCATTTTGTATTTAATTCCGATGCAATTTCTGTGTTACATCGTCAATAAGAAGGTCCAAGGGATACAGTAAACCTGAAGTGAAGCATCGGAATCTATAACTAGTGTTGCAGGAATGGTTCAAAACTTAGTCAGTAAGAAGTGTCGGTCTTCATGTACTTAAGTCGGCATTGTGCCTTTTGTATTTAATTCCGATGCAATTTCTGTGTTTCACCGTCAATAAGAAGGTCCAAGGGATACAGTAAACCTGGTGTGAAGAATCGGAATCTATAACTAGTGTCACAGGAATGGTCTGTAGGAAGAGTCAGTCTTCTTGTCCTTAAGTCGGCATTGTGCCTTTTGTATTTAATTCCGATGCAATTTATGTGTTTCATCGTCAATAAGAAGGTCCAAAGGATACAGTATACCTGAAGTGAAGCATCGGAATCTATAACTAGTGTTACAGTAATGGTTCAAAACATAGTCAGTAAGAAGTGTCGTTCTTCATGTACTTAAGTCGGCATTGTGAATTTTGTATTTAATTCCGATGCCATTTCTGTGTTTCACCGTCAATAAGAAGGTCCAAGGGATACAGTAAACCTGGTGTGAAGAATCGGAATCTATAACTAGTGTCACAGGAATGGTCAGTAGGAAGAGTCAGTCTTCTTGTCCTTAAGTCGGCATTGTGCCTTTTGTATTTAATTCCGGTGCAATTTCTGTGTTTCATCGTCAATAAGAAGGTCCAAGGGATACAGTAAACCTGAAGTGAAGCATCGGAATCTATAACTATGTTACAGCAATGGTTCAAATCATAGGCAGTAAGAAGTGTCGGTCCTCATGTACTTAAGTCGGCATTGTGCCTTTTGTATTTAATTCCGACGCAATTTCTGTGTTTCATCGTCAAAAAGATGGTCCAAGGGATACAGTAAACCTGGAGTGAAGCATGGGAATCCAAAACTAGTGTCACAGGAATGGTTCAAAACTTAGATAGTAGGAAGAGTCAGTCTTCTTGTACTTAACTCGGCATTGCGCATTTTGTATTTAATTCCGATGCAATTTCTGTGTTTCATCGTCAATAAGAAGGTCCAATGGATACAGCAAACCTGAAGTGAAGCATAGGAATCTATAACTAGTGGCACAGGAATGGTCAGTAGAAAGAGTCAGTCTTCTTGTCCTTAAGTCGGCATTGTGCCTTTTGTATTTATTTCCGATGCAATTTCTGCGTTTCAACGTCAATAAGAAGGTCCAAGGGAAACATTAAACCTGAAGTGAAGCATCGGAATCTATAACTAGTGTCACAGGAATGGTCAGTATGAAGAGTCAGTCTTCTTCTCCTTAAGTCGGCATTGTGCCTTTTGTATTTAATTCCGATGCATTTTCTGTGTTTCATCGTCAATAAGAAGGTGCAAGGGATACAGTAAACCTGAAGTGAAGCATCGGAATCTATAACTAGTGTTGCAGGAATGGTTCAAAAAATAGTCAGTATGAAGTGTTGGTCTTCATGTACTTAAGTCGGCATTGTGCCTTTTGTATTTAATTCCGATGCAATTTCTGTGTTTCATCGTCAATAAGAAGGTCCAAGGGATACAGTAAACCTGGAGGGAAGCATCGGAATCTATAACTAGTGTCACAGGAATGGTTCAAAACATAGTCAGGAAGAAGTGTCGCTCTTCATGTACTTAAGTCGGCATTGTGCTTTTTGTATATAATTCCGATGCAATTTCTGTGTTTCATCGTCAATAAGAAGGACCAAGGGATACAGTAAACCTGAAGTGAAGCATCGGAATCTATAACTAGTGTCACAGGGATGGTCAGTAGGAAGAGTCATTCTTCTTGTCCTTAAGTCGGCATTGTGCATTTTGTATTTAATTCCGATGCAATTTCTGTGTTTCATCGCCAATAAGAAGGTCCAAGGGATACAGTAAACCTGAAGTGAAGCATCGGAATCTATAACTAGTGTTGCAGGAATGGTTCAAAACATAGTCAGTAAGAAGTGTCGGTCTTCATGTACTTAAGTCGGCATTGTGCCTTTTGTATTTAATTCCGATGCAATTTCTGCGTTTCATCGTCAATAAGAAGGTCCAAGAGATACAGTAAACCTGAAGTGAAGCATCGGAATCTATAACTAGTGTCACAGGAATGGTTCAAAACATAGTCAGTAGGAAGTGTCGGTGGTTATGTACTTAAGTCGGCATTGTGCCTTTTGTATTTAATTCCGATGCAATTTCTGTGTTTCATCGTCAATAAGAAGGTCCAAGGGATACAGTAAACCTGAAGTGAAGCATCGGAATTTACAACTAGTGTCACAGGAATGGTTCAAGACATAGTCAGTAAGAAGTGTCGGACTTCATGTACTTAAGTCGGCATTGTGGCTTTTGTACTTAATTCCGATGCAATTTCTGTGTTTCATCGTCAATAAGAAGGTCCAAGGGATACAGTGAACCTGGAGTGAAGCATCGGAATCTATAACTATTGTTACAGGAATGGTTCAAAACATAGTCAGTAAGAAGTGTCGGTCTTCATGTACTTAAGTCGGCATTGTGCCTTTTGCATTTATTTCCGATGCAATTTCTGTGTTCCATCGTCAATAAGAAGGTCCAAGGGATACAGTAAACATGAAATGAAGCATGGAAATCTATAACTAGTGTCACAGGAATGGTCAGTAGGAAGAGTCAGACCTCTTGTCCTTAAGTCGGCATTGTGCCTTTTGTATTTAATTCCGATGCAGGTTCTGTGTTTCATCGTCAAAAAGAAGGTCCAAGGTATACAGTAAACCTGAAGTGAAGCATCGGAATCTATAACTATTGATACAGGAATGGTTCAAACATAGTCAGTAAGAAGTGTCGGTCTTCATGTACTTAAGTCGGGATTGTGCCTTTTGTATTTAATTCCGATGCAATTTCTGTGTTTCATCGTCAATAAGAAGGTCCAAGGGATACAGTAATTCTGAAGTGAAGCATCGGAATCTGTAACTAGTGTCACAGGAATGGTCAGTAGGAGGAGTCAGTCTTCTTGTTCTTAAGTCGGCATTTTGCCTTTTGTATTTAATTCCGATGCAATTTCTGTGTTTCATCGTCAATAAGTAGTCCCAAGGGATACAGTAAACCTGAAGTGAAGCATCGGAATTTATAACTAGTGTCACAGGAATGGTTCAAGACATAGTCAGTAAGAAGTGTCGGTCTTCATGTACTTAAGTCGGCATTGTGGCTTTTGTATTTAATTCCGATGCAATTTCTGTGTTTCATCGTCAATAAAAAGGACCAAGGGATACAGTAAACCTGAAGTGAAGCATCGGAATCTATAACTAGTGTCTCAGGGATGGTCAGTAGGAAGAGTCATTCTTCTTGTCCTTAAGTCGGCATTGTGCATTTTGTATTTAATTCCGATGAAATTTCTGTGTTACATCGTCAATAAGAAGGTCCAAGGGATACAGTAAACCTGAAGTGAAGCATCGGAATCTATAACTAGTGTCACAGGAATGGTTCAAAACATAGTCAGGAAGAAGTGTCGCTCTTCATGTACTTAAGTCGGCATTGTGCTTTTTGTATATAATTCCGATGCAATTTCTGTGTTTCATCGTCAATAAGAAGGTCCAAGGGATACAGTAATCATGAAGTGAAGCATGGAAATCTATAACTAGTGTCACAGGAATGGTCAGTAGGAAGAGTCAGACCTCTTGTCCTTAAGTCGGCATTGTGCCTTTTGTATTTAATTCCGATGCAGGTTCTGTGTTTCATCGTCAAAAAGAAGGTCCAAGGTATACAGTAAACCTGAAGTGAAGCATCGGAATCTATAACTATTGATACAGGAATGGTTCAAACATAGTCAGTAAGAAGTGTCGGTCTTCATGTACCTAAGTCGGGATTGTGCCTTTTGTATTTAATTCCGATGCAATTTCTGTGTTTCATCGTCAATAAGAAGGACCAAGGGATACAGTAATTCCGAAGTGAAGCATCGGAATCTGTAACTAGTGTCACAGGAATGGTCAGTAAGAAGAGTCAGACTTCTTGTCCTTAAGTCAGCATTTTGCCTTTTGTATTTAATTCCGATGCAATTTCTGTGTTTCATCGTCAATAAGTAGTCCCAAGGGATGCAGTAAACCTGAAGTGAAGCATCGGAATTTATAACTAGTGTCACAGGAATGGTTCAAGACATAGTCAGTAAGAAGTGTCGGTCTTCATGTACTTAAGTCGGCATTGTGGCTTTTGTATTTAATTCCGATGCAATTTCTGTGTTTCATCGTCAATAAGAAGGACCAAGGGATACAGTAAACCTGAAGTGAAGCATCGGAATCTATAACTAGTGTCACAGGGATGGTCAGTAGGATGAGTCATTCTTCTTGTCCTTAAGTCGGCATTGTGCATTTTGTATTTAATTCCAATGCAATTTCTGTGTTTCATCGTCAATAAGAAGGTCCAAGGGATACAGTAAACCTGAAGTGAAGCATCGGAATCTATAACTAGTGTTGCAGGAATGGTTCAAAACTTAGTCAGTAAGAAGTGTCGGTCTTCATGTACTTAAGTCGGCATTGTGCCTTTTGTATTTAATTCCGATGCAATTTCTGCGTTTCATCGTCAATAAGAAGGTCCAAGAGATGCAGTAAACCTGAAGTGAAGCATCGGAATCTATAACTAGTGTCACAGGAATGGTTCAAAACATAGTCAGTAGGAAGTGTCGGTGGTTATGTACTTAAGTCGGCATTGTGCCTTTTGTATTTAATTCCGATGCAATTTCTGTGTTTCATCGTCAATAAGAAGGTCCAAGGGATACAGTAAACCTGAAGTGAAGCATCGGAATTTACAACTAGTGTCACAGGAATGGTTCAAGACATAGTCAGTAAGAAGTGTCGGACTTCATGTACTTAAGTCGGCATTGTGGCTTTTGTACTTAATTCCGATGCAATTTCTGTGTTTCATCGTCAATAAGAAGGTCCAAGGGATACAGTGAACCTGGAGTGAAGCATCGGAATCTATAACTATTGTTACAGGAATGGTTCAAAACATAGTCAGTAAGAAGTGTCGGTCTTCATGTACTTAAGTCGGCATTGTGCCTTTTGCATTTATTTCCGATGCAATTTCTGTGTTCCATCGTCAATAAGAAGGTCCAAGGGATACAGTAAACATGAAGTGAAGCATGGAAATCTATAACTAGTGTCACAGGAATGGTCAGTAGGAAGAGTCAGACCTCTTGTCCTTAAGTCGGCATTGTGCCTTTTGTAATTAATTCCGATGCAGGTTCTGTGTTTCATCGTCAAAAAGAAGGTCCAAGGTATACAGTAAACCTGAAGTGAAGCATCGGAATCTATAACTATTGATACAGGAATGGTTCAAACATAGTCAGTAAGAAGTGTCGGTCTTCATGTACTTAAGTCGGGATTGTGCCTTTTGTATTTAATTCCGATGCAATTTCTGTGTTTCATCGTCAATAAGAAGGTCCAAGGGATACAGTAATTCTGAAGTGAAGCATCGGAATCTGTAACTAGTGTCACAGGAATGGTCAGTAGCAGGAGTCAGTCTTCTTGTCCTTAAGTCGGCATTTTGCCTTTTGTATTTAATTCCGATGCAATTTCTGTGTTTCATCGTCAATAAGTAGTCCCAAGGGATACAGTAAAGCTGAAGTGAAGCATCGGAATTTATAACTAGTGTCACAGGAATGGTTCAAGACATAGTCAGTAAGAAGTGTCGGTCTTCATGTACTTAAGTCGGCATTGTGGCTTTTGTATTTAATTCCGATGCAATTTCTGTGTTTCATCGTCAATAAAAAGGACCAAGGGATACAGTAAACCTGAAGTGAAGCATCGGAATCTATAACTAGTGTCACAGGGATGGTCAGTAGGAAGAGTCATTCTTCTTGTCCTTAAGTCGGCATTGTGCATTTTGTATTTAATTCCGATGAAATTTCTGTGTTACATCGTCAATAAGAAGGTCCAAGGGATACAGTAAACCTGAAGTGAAGCATCGGAATCTATAACTAGTGTTGCAGGAATGGTTCAAAACCTAGTCAGTAAGAAGTGTCGGTCTTCATGTACTTAAGTCGGCATTGTGCCTTTTGTATTTAATTCCGATGCAATTTCTGCGTTTCATCGTCAATAAGAAGGTCCAAGAAATACAGTAAACCTGAAGTGAAGCATCGGAATCTATAACTAGTGTCACAGGAATGGTTCAAAACATAGTCAGTAGGAAGTGTCGGTGGTTATGTACTTAAGTCGGCATTGTGCCTTTTGTATTTAATTCCAATGCAATTTCTGTGTTTCATCGTCAATAAGGAGGTCCAAGGGATACAGTAAACCTGAAGTGAAGCATCGGAATTTATAACTAGTGTCACAGGAATGGTTCAAGACATAGTCAGTAAGAAGTGTCGGACTTCATGTACTTAAGTCGGCATTGTGCCTTTTGTATTTAATTCCGATGCAATTTCTGTGTTTCATCGTCAATAAGAAGGACCAAGGGATACAGTAAACCTGAAGTGAAGCATCGGAATCTATAACTAGTGTCACAGGGATGGTCAGTAGGAAGAGTCAGTCATCTTGTCCTTAAGTCGGCATTGTGCCTTTTGTATTTAATTCCGATGCATTTTCCGTGTTTCATCGTCAATAAGAAGATCCAAGGGATACAGTAAACCTGAAGTGAAGCATCGGAATCTATAACTAGTGTTGCAGGAATGGTTCAAAACATAGTCAGTAAGAAGTGTCGGTCTTCATGTAATTAAGTCGGCATTGTGCCATTTGTATTTAATGCCGATGCAATTTCTGTTTTCATCGTCAATAAGAAGGTCCAAGGGATACAGTAGACCTGGAGGGAAGCATCGGAATCTATAATTAGTGTCACAGGAATGGTTGAAGACATAGTCAGTAAGAAGTGTCGGTCTTCATGTACTTAAGTCGGCATTGTGCCTTTTGTATTTAGTTCCGATGCAATTTCTGTGTTTCATCGTCAATAAGAAGGTCCAAGGGATACAGTAAACCTGAAGTGGAGCCTCGGAATCTATAACTAGTGTCACAGGAATGGTCAGTAGGAGGAGTCAGTCTTCTTGTCCTTAAGTCGGCATTGTGCTTTTGTATTTAATTCCGTTGCAATTTCTGTGTTTCATCGTCAATAAGAAGGTCCAAGGGATACAGTAAAAATGAAGTGATGCATCGGAACCTGAAACTAGCGTCACTGGAATGGTCAGTAGGAAGAGTCAGTCTTCTTGTCCTTAGGTCGGCATAGTGCTTTTTGAATTTAATTCCCATGCAATTTCTGTGTTATATCGTCAATAAGAAGGTCCAATGGATGCAGCAAACCTGAAGTGAAGCATAGGAATCTATAACTAGTGGCACAGGAATGGTCAGGAGAAACAGTCAGTCTTCTTGTCCTTAACTCGGCATTGTGCCTTCTGTATTTATTTCCGATGCAATTTCTGTGTTTCAACGTTTATAAGAAGGTCCAAGGGAAACATTAAACCTGAAGTGAAGCATCGGAATCTATAACTAGTGTCACAGGAATGGTCAGTATGAAGAGTCAGTCTTCTTCTCCTTAAGTCGGCATTGTGCCTTTTGTATTTAATTCCGATGCATTTTCTGTGTTTCATCGTCAATAAGAAGGTCCAAGGGATACAGTAAACCTGAAGTGAAGCATCGGAATCTATAACTAGTGTTGCAGGAGTGGTTCAAAAAATAGTCAGTATGAAGTGTTGGTCTTCATGTACTTAAGTCGGCATTGTGCCTTTTGTATTCAATTCCGATGCAATTTCTGTGTTTCATCGTCAATAAGAAGGTCCAAGGGATACAGTAAACCTGGAGGGAAGCATCGGAATCTATAACTAGTGGCACAGGAATGGTTCAAAACATAGTCAGTAAGAAGTGTCGCTCTTCATGTACTTAGGTCGGCATTGTGCTTTTTGTATATAATTCCGATGCAATTTCTGTGTTTCATCGTCAATAAGAAGGTCCAAGCGATACAGTAAACCTGAAGTGAAGCATCGGAATCTATAACTAGTGTCACAGGAATGGTCAGTAGGAAGAGTCTGACTTCTTGTCCTTATGTTGGTATTGTGCCTTTTGTATTTAATTCCGATGCAATTTCTGTGTTTCATCGTCAATAAGAAGGTCCAAGGGATACAGTGAACCTGGAGTGAAGCATCGGAATCTATAACTATTGTTACAGGAATGGTTCAAAACATAGTCAGTAAGAAGTGTCGGCCTTCATGTACTTAAGTCGGCATTGTGCCTTTTGCATTTATTTCCGATGCAATTTCTGTGTTCCATCGTCAATAAGAAGGTCCAAGGGATACAGTAAACATGAAGTGAAGCATGGAAATCTATAACTAGTGTCACAGGAATGGTCAGTAGGAAGAGTCAGACCTCTTGTCCTTAAGTCGGCATTGTGCCTTTTGTATTTAATTCCGATGCAGGTTCTGTGTTTCATCGTCAAAAAGAATGTCCAAGGTATACAGTAAACCTGAAGTGAAGCATCGGAATCTATAACTATTGATACAGGAATGGTTCAAACATAGTCAGTAAGAAGTGTCGGTCTTCATGTACTTAAGTCGGGATTGTGCCTTTTGTATTTAATTCCGATGCAATTTCTGTTTTTCATCGTCAATAAGAAGGTCCAAGGGATACAGTTATTCTGAAGTGAAGCATCGGAATCTGTAACTAGTGTCACAGGAATGGTCAGTAGGAAGAGTCAGTCTTCTTGTCCTTAAGTCGGCATTTTGCCTTTTGTATTTAATTCCGATGCAATTTCTGTGTTTCATCGTCAATAAGTAGTCCAAATGGATACAGTAAACCTGAAGTGAAGCATCGGAATTTATAACTAGTGTCACAGGAATGGTTCAAGACATAGTCAGTAAGAAGTGTCGGTCTTCATGTACTTAAGTCGGCATTGTGGCTTTTGTATTTAATTCCGATGCAATTTCTGTGTTTCATCGTCAATAAGAAGGACCAAGGGATACAGTAAACCTGAAGTGAAGCATCGGAATCTATAATTAGTGTCACAGGGATGGTCAGTAGGAAGAGTCATTCTTCTTGTCCTTAAGTCGGCATTGTGCATTTTGTATTTAATTCCGATGCAATTTCTGTGTTTCATCGTCAATAAGAAGGTCCAAGGGATACAGTAAACCTGAAGGGAAGCATCGGAATCTGTAACTAGTGTTGCAGGAATGGTTCAAAACTTAGTCAGTAAGAAGTGTCGGTCTTCATGTACTTAAGTCGGCATTGTACCTTTTGTATTTAATTCCGATGCAATTTCTGCGTTTCATCGTCAATAAGAAGGTCCAAGAGATACAGTAAACCTGAAGTGAAGCATCGGAATCTATAACTAGTGTCACAGGAATGGTTAAAAACATAGTCAGTAGGAAGTGTCGGTGGTTATGTACTTAAGTCGGCATTGTGCCTTTTGTATTTAATTCCGATGCAATTTCTGTGTTTCATCGTCAATAAGAAGGTCCAAGGGATACAGTAAACCTGAAGTGAAGCATCGGAATTTATAACTAGTGTCACAGGAATGGTTCAAGACATAGTCAGTAAGAAGTGTCGGACTTCATGTACTTAAGTCGGCATTGTGGCTTTTGTATTTAATTCCGATGCAATTTAAGTGTTTCATCGTCAATAAGAAGGACCAAGGGATACAGTAAACCTGAAGTGAAGCATCGGAATCTATAACTAGTGTCACAGGGATGGTCAGTAGGAAGAGTCAGTCATCTTGTCCTTAAGTCGGCATTGTGCCTTTTGTATTTAATTCCGATGCATTTTCCGTGTTTCATCGTCAATAAGAAGGTCCAAGTGATACAGTAAACCTGAAGTGAAGCATCGGAATCTATAACTAGTGTTGCAGGAATGGTTCAAAACATAGTCAGTAAGAAGTGTCGGTCTTCATGTAATTAAGTCGGCATTGTGCCATTTGTATTTAATTCCGATGCAATTTCTGTGTTTCATCGTCAATAAGAAGGGCCAAGGGATACAGTAGACCTGGAGGGAAGCATCGGAATCTATAACTAGTGGCACAGGAATGGTTGAAGACATAGTCAGTAAGAAGTGTCGGTCTTCATGTACTTAAGTCGGCATTGTGCCTTTTGTATTTAGTTCCGATGCAATTTCTGTGTTTCATCGTCAATAAGAAGGTCCAAGGGATACAGTAAACCTGAAGTGGAGCCTCGGAATCTATAACTAGTGTCACAGGAATGGTCAGTAGGAGGAGTCAGTCTTCTTGTCCTTAAGTCGGCATTGTGCTTTTGTATTTTATTCCGTTGCAATTTCTGTGTTTCATCGTCAATAAGAAGGTCCAAGGGATACAGCAAAAATGAAGTGATGCATCGGAACCTAAAACTAGCGTCACTGGAATGGTCAGTAGGAAGAGTCAGTCTTCTAGTCCTTAGGTCGGCATAGTGCTTTTTGAATTTAATTGCCATGCAATTTCTGTGTTTCATCGTCAATAAGAAGGTCCAAGGGATACAGTAAACCTGAAGTGAAGCATCGGAATCTATAACTAGAGTTACAGGAATGGTTTAAAACATAGTCAGTAAGAAGTGTCGGTCTTCATGTACTTAAGTCGGCATTGTGCCTTTTGTATTTAATTCCGATGCAATTTCTGTGTTTCATCGTCAATAAGAAGGTCCAAGGATACAGAAAACCTGATGTGAAGCATCTTATTCTATAAGTAGTGTCACAGGAATGGTTCAAAACATAGACAGTAAGAAGTGTCGTTCTTCATGTACTTAAGACGGCATTGTGCTTTTTATATTTAATTCCGATGCAATTTCTGTGTTTCATCGTCAATAAGAAGGTCCAAGGGTTACAGTAAACCTGATGTGAAGCCTCGGAATCTATAACTAGTGTCACAGGAATGGTCAGTAGGAAGAGTCAGTCTTCTTGCCCTTAAGTCGACATTGTGCCTTTTGTATTTAATTCCGAGCAATTTCTGTGTTTCATCGTCAATAAGAAGGTCCAAGGGGTACAGCAAACCTGAAGTGAAGCATAGGAATCTATAACTAGTGGCACAGGAATGGTCAGTAGAAAGAGTCAGTCTTCTTGTCCTTAAGTCGGCATTGTGCCTTTTGTATTTAATTCCGATGCAATTTCTGTGTTTCATCGTCAATAAGAAAGTCCAAGGGATACAGGAAACCTGAATTGAAGCATCAGAATCTATAACTAGTGTCACAGGAATGGGAGCTAAACATTTTCAGTAAGAAGTGTCGGTCTTCATGTACTTAAGTCGGCATTGTGCCTTTTGTATTTAATTCCGATGCAATTTCTGTGTTTCATCGTCAATAAGAAGGCCCAAGGGATACAGTAAACCTGAAGTGAAGCATCGGAATCTATAACTAGTGTCACAGGAGTGGTCAGTATGAAGAGTCGGTCTTCTTGTCCTTAAGTCGGCATAGTGCCTTTTAAATTTAATCCCCATGCAATTTCTGTGTTTCATCGTCAATAAGAAGGCCCAAGGGATACAGTAAACCTGAAGTGAAGCATCGGAATCTATAACTAGAGTTACAGGAATGGTTTAAAACATAGTCAGTAAGAAGTGTCGGTCTTCATGTACTTAAGTCGGCATTGTGCCTTTTGTCTTTAGTTCCGATGCAATTTCTGTGTTTCATCGTCAATAAGAAGGACCAAGGGATACAGTAAACCTGAAGTGAAGCATCGGAATCTTCAATTAGTGTCACAGGGATGGTCAGTAGGAAGAGTCATTCTTCTTGTCCTTAAGTCGGCATTGTGCATTTTGTATTTAATTCCGATGCAATTTCTGTGTTTCATCGTCAATAAGAAGGTCCAAGGGATACAGTAAACCTGAAGTGAAGCATCGGAATCTGTAACTAGTGTTGCAGGAATGGTTCAAAACTTAGTCAGTAAGAAGTGTCGGTCTTCATGTACTTAAGTCGGCATTGTGCCTTTTGTATTTAATTCCGATGCAATTTCTGCGTTTCATCGTCAATAAGAAGGTCCAAGAGATACAGTAAACCTGAAGTGAAGCATCGGAATCTATAACTAGTGTCACAGGAATGGTTCAAAACATAGTCAGTAGGAAGTGTCGGTGGTTATGTACTTAAGTCGGCATTGTGCCTTTTGTATTTAATTCCGATGCAATTTCTGTGTTTCATCGTCAATAAGAAGGTCCAAGGGATACAGTAAACCTGAAGTGAAGCATCGGAATTTATAACTAGTGTCACAGGAATGGTTCAAGACATAGTCAGTAAGAAGTGTCGGACTTCATGTACTTAAGTCGGCATTGTGGCTTTTGTATTTAATTCCGATGCAATTTCTGTGTTTCATTGTCAATAAGAAGGACCAAGGGATACAGTAAACCTGAAGTGAAGCATCGGAATCTATAACTAGTGTCACAGGGATGGTCAGTAGGAAGAGTCAGTCATCTTGTCCTTAAGTCGGCATTGTGCCTTTTGTATTTAATTCCGATGCATTTTCCGTGTTTCATCGTCAATAAGAAGGTCCAAGTGATACAGTAAACCTGAAGTGAAGCATCGGAATCTATAACTAGTGTTGCAGGAATGGTTCAAAACATAGTCAGTAAGAAGTGTCGGTCTTCATGTAATTAAGTCGGCATTGTGCCATTTGTATTTAATTCCGATGCAATTTCTGTGTTTCATCGTCAATAAGAAGGGCCAAGGGATACAGTAGACCTGGAGGGAAGCATCGGAATCTATAACTAGTGGCACAGGAATGGTTGAAGACATAGTCAGTAAGAAGTGTCGGTCTTCATGTACTTACGTCGGCATTGTGCCTTTTGTATTTAGTTCCGATGCAATTTCTGTGTTTCATCGTCAACAAGAAGGTCCAAGAGATACAGTAAACCTGAAGTGGAGCCTCGGAATCTATAACTAGTGTCACAGGAATGGTCAGTAGGAGGAGTCAGTCTTCTTGTCCTTAAGTCGGCATTGTGCTTTTGTATTTAATTCCGAGCAATTTCTGTGTTTCATCGTCAATAATAAGGTCCAAGGGGTACAGCAAACCTGAAGTGAAGCATAGGAATCTATAACTAGTGGCACAGGAATGGTCAGTAGAAAGAGTCAGTCTTCTTGTCCTTAAGTCGGCATTGTGCCTTTTGTATTTAATTCCGATGCAATTTCTGTGTTTCATCGTCAATAAGAAAGTCCAAGGGATACAGGAAACCTGAATTGAAGCATCAGAATCTATAACTAGTGTCACACTAATGGGAGCTAAACATTTTCAGTAAGAAGTGTCGGTCTTCATGTACTTAAGTCGGCATTGTGCCTTTTGTATTTAATTCCGATGCAATTTCTGTGTTTCATCGTCAATAAGAAGGCCCAAGGGATACAGTAAACCTGAAGTGAAGCATCGGAATCTATAACTAGTGTCACAGGAATGGTCAGTATGAAGAGTCGGTCTTCTTGTCCTTAAGTCGGCATAGTGCCTTTTGAATTTAATTCCCATGCAATTTCTGTGTTTCATCGTCAATAAGAAGGCCCAAGGGATACAGTAAACCTGAAGTGAAGCATCGGAATCTATAACTAGAGTTACAGGAATGGTTTAAAACATAGTCAGTAAGAAGTGTCGGTCTTCATGTACTTAAGTCTTCATTGTGCCTTTTGTCTTTAGTTCCGATGCAATTTCTGTGTTTCATCGTCAATAAGAAGGACCAAGGGATACAGTAAACCTGAAGTGAAGCATCGGAATCTATAATTAGTGTCACAGGGATGGTCAGTAGGAAGAGGCATTCTTCTTGTCCTTAAGTCGGCATTGTGCATTTTGTATTTAATTCCGATGCAATTTCTGTGTTTCATCGTCAATAAGAAGGTCCAAGGGATACAGTAAACCTGAAGTGAAGCATCGGAATCTGTAACTAGTGTTGCAGGAATGGTTCAAAACTTAGTCAGTAAGAAGTGTCGGTCTTCATGTACTTAAGTCGGCATTGTGCCTTTTGTATTTAATTCCGATGCAATTTCTGCGTTTCATCGTCAATAAGAAGGTCCAAGAGATACAGTAAACCTGAAGTGAAGCATCGGAATCTATAACTAGTGTCACAGGAATGGTTCAAAACATAGTCAGTAGGAAGTGTCGGTGGTTATGTACTTAAGTCGGCATTGTGCCTTTTGTATTTAATTCCGATGCAATTTCTGTGTTTCATCGTCAATAAGAAGGTCCAAGGGATACAGTAAACCTGAAGTGAAGCATCGGAATTTATAACTAGTGTCACAGGAATGGTTCAAGACATAGTCAGTAAGAAGTGTCGGACTTCATGTACTTAAGTCGGCATTGTGGCTTTTGTATTTAATTCCGATGCAATTTCTGTGTTTCATCGTCAATAAGAAGGACCAAGGGATACAGTAAACCTGAAGTGAAGCATCGGAATCTATAACTAGTGTCACAGGGATGGTCAGTAGGAAGAGTCAGTCATCTTGTCCTTAAGTCGGCATTGTGCCTTTTGTATTTAATTCCGATGCATTTTCCGTGTTTCCTCGTCAATAAGAAGGTCCAAGTGATACAGTAAACCTGAAGTGAAGCATCGGAATCTATAACTAGTGTTGCAGGAATGGTTCAAAACATAGTCAGTAAGAAGTGTCGGTCTTCATGTAATTAAGTCGGCATTGTGCCATTTGTATTTAATTCCGATGCAATTTCTGTGTTTCATCGTCAATAAGAAGGGCCAAGGGATACAGTAGACCTGAAGGGAAGCATCGGAATCTATAACTAGTGGCACAGGAATGGTTGAAGACATAGTCAGTAAGAAGTGTCGGTCTTCATGTACTTAAGTCGGCATTGTGCCTTTTGTATTTAGTTCCGATGCAATTTCTGTGTTTCATCGTCAATAAGAAGGTCCAAGGGATACAGTAAACCTGAAGTGGAGCCTCGGAATCTATAACTAGTGTCACAGGAATGGTCAGTAGGAGGAGTCAGTCTTCTTGTCCTTAAGTCGGCATTGTGCTTTTGTATTTTATTCCGTTGCAATTTCTGTGTTTCATCGTCAATAAGAAGGTCCAAGGGATACAGCAAAAATGAAGTGATGCATCGGAACCTAAAACTAGCGTCACTGGAATGGTCAGTAGGAAGAGTCAGTCTTCTAGTCCTTAGGTCGGCATAGTGCTTTTTGAATTTAATTGCCATGCAATTTCTGTGTTTCATCGTCAATAAGAAGGTCCAAGCGATACAGTAAACCTGAAGTGAAGCATCGGAATCTATAACTAGAGTTACAGGAATGGTTTAAAACATAGTCAGTAAGAAGTGTCGGTCTTCATGTACTTAAGTCGGCATTGTGCCTTTTGTATTTAATTCCGATGCAATTTCTGTGTTTCATCGTCAATAAGAAGGTCCAGGGATACAGAAAACCTGATGTGAAGCATCGGATTCTATAAGTAGTGTCACAGGAATGGTTCAAAACATAGACAGTAAGAAGTGTCGTTCTTCATGTACTTAAGACGGCATTGTGCTTTTTATATTTAATTCCGATGCAATTTCTGTGTTTCATCGTCAATAAGAAGGTCCAAGGGTTACAGTAAACCTGATGTGAAGCCTCGGAATCTATAACTAGTGTCACAGGAATGGTCAGTAGGAAGAGTCAGTCTTCTTGCCCTTAAGTCGACATTGTGCCTTTTGTATTTAATTCCGAGCAATTTCTGTGTTTCATCGTCAATAAGAAGGTCCAAGGGGTACAGCAAACCTGAAGTGAAGCATAGGAATCTATAACTAGTGGCACAGGAATGGTCAGTAGAAAGAGTCAGTCTTCTTGTCCTTAAGTCGGCATTGTGCCTTTTGTATTTAATTCCGATGCAATTTCTGTGTTTCATCGTCAATAAGAAAGTCCAAGGGATACAGGAAACCTGAATTGAAGCATCAGAATCTATAACTAGTGTCACAGGAATGGGAGCTAAACATTTTCAGTAAGAAGTGTCGGTCTTCATGTACTTAAGTCGGCATTGTGCCTTTTGTATTTAATTCCGATGCAATTTCTGTGTTTCATCGTCAATAAGAAGGCCCAAGGGATACAGTAAACCTGAAGTGAAGCATCGGAATCTATAACTAGTGTCACAGGAATGGTCAGTATGAAGAGTCGGTCTTCTTGTCCTTAAGTCGGCATAGTGCCTTTTGAATTTAATTCCCATGCAATTTCTGTGTTTCATCGTCAATAAGAAGGCCCAAGGGATACAGTAAACCTAAAGTGAAACATCGGAATCTATAACTAGAGTTACAGGAATGGTTTAAAACATAGTCAGTAAGAAGTGTCGGTCTTCATGTACTTAAGTCGGCATTGTGCCTTTTGTCTTTAGTTCCGATGCAATTTCTGTGTTTCATCGTCAATAAGAAGGACCAAGGGATACAGTAAACCTGAAGTGAAGCATCGGAATCTATAACTAGTGTCACAGGGATGGTCAGTAGGAAGAGTCAGTCATCTTGTCCTTAAGTCGGCATTGTGCCTTTTGTATTTAATTCCGATGCATTTTCCGTGTTTCATCGTCAATAAGAAGGTCCAAGTGATACAGTAAACCTGAAGTGAAGCATCGGAATCTATAACTAGTGTTGCAGGAATGGTTCAAAACATAGTCAGTAAGAAGTGTCGGTCTTCATGTAATTAAGTCGGCATTGTGCCATTTGTATTTAATTCCGATGCAATTTCTGTGTTTCATCGTCAATAAGAAGGTCCAAGGGATACAGTAGACCTGGAGGGAAGCATCGGAATCTATAACTAGTGGCACAGGAATGGTTGAAGACATAGTCAGTAAGAAGTGTCGGTCTTCATGTACTTAAGTCGGCATTGTGCCTTTTGTATTTAGTTCCGATGCAATTTCTGTGTTTCATCGTCAATAAGAAGGTCCAAGGGATACAGTAAACCTGAAGTGGAGCCTCGGAATCTATAACTAGTGTCACAGGAATGGTCAGTAGGAGGAGTCAGTCTTCTTGTCCTTAAGTCGGCATTGTGCTTTTGTATTTTATTCCGTTGCAATTTCTGTGTTTCATCGTCAATAAGAAGGTCCAAGGGATACAGCAAAAATGAAGTGATGCATCGGAACCTAAAACTAGCGTCACTGGAATGGTCAGTAGGAAGAGTCAGTCTTCTAGTCCTTAGGTCGGCATAGTGCTTTTTGAATTTAATTGCCATGCAATTTCTGTGTTTCATCGTCAATAAGAAGGTCCAAGGGATACAGTAAACCTGAAGTGAAGCATCGGAATCTATAACTAGATTTACAGGAATGGTTTAAAACATAGTCAGTAAGAAGTGTCGGTCTTCATGTACTTAAGTCGGCATTGTGCCTTTTGTATTTAATTCCGATGCAATTTCTGTGTTTCATCGTCAATAAGAAGGTCCAAGGATACAGAAAACCTGATGTGAAGCATCGGAATCTATAAGTAGTGTCACAGGAATGGTTCAAAACATAGACAGTAAGAAGTGTCGTTCTTCATGTACTTAAGACGGCATTGTGCTTTTTATATTTAATTCCGATGCAATTTCTGTGTTTCATCGTCAATAAGAAGGTCCAAGGGTTACAGTAAACCTGATGTGAAGCCTCGGAATCTATAACTAGTGTCACAGGAATGGTCAGTAGGAAGAGTCAGTCTTCTTGCCCTTAAGTCGACATTGTGCCTTTTGTATTTAATTCCGAGCAATTTCTGTGTTTCATCGTCAATAAGAAGGTCCAAGGGGTACAGCAAACCTGAAGTGAAGCATAGGAATCTACAACTAGTGGCACAGGAATGGTCAGTAGAAAGAGTCAGTCTTCTTGTCCTTAAGTCGGCATTGTGCCTTTTGTATTTAATTCCGATGCAATTTCTGTGTTTCATCGTCAATAAGAAAGTCCAAGGGATACAGGAAACCTGAATTGAAGCATCAGAATCTATAACTAGTGTCACAGGAATGGGAGCTAAACATTTTCAGTAAGAAGTGTCGGTCTTCATGTACTTAAATCGGCATTGTGCCTTTTGTATTTAATTCCGATGCAATTTCTGTGTTTCATCGTCAATAAGAAGGCCCAAGGGATACAGTAAACCTGAAGTGAAGCATCGGAATCTATAACTAGTGTCACAGGAATGGTCAGTATGAAGAGTCGGTCTTCTTGTCCTTAAGTCGGCATAGTGCCTTTTGAATTTAATTCCCATGCAATATCTGTGTTTCATCGTCAATTAGAAGGCCCAAGGGATACAGTAAACCTGAAGTGAAGCATCGGAATCTATAACTAGAGTTACAGGAATGGTTTAAAACATAGTCAGTAAGAAGTGTCGGTCTTCATGTACTTAAGTCGGCATTGTGCCTTTTGTATTTATTGCCGACGCAATTTCTGTGTATCATTGTCAATAAGAAGGTCCAAGGGATACAGTAAACATGAAGTGAAGCATGGGAATCTATAACTTGTGTCACAGAAATGGTCAGTAGGAAGAGTCAGACTTCTTGTCCTTAAGTCGGCATTGTGCCTTTTGTATTTAATTCCGATGCAATTTCTGTGTTTCATCGTCAAAAAGAAGGTCCAAGGTATACAGTAAACCTGACGTGAAGCATCGGAATCTATAAATAGTGTCACAGGAATGGTTCAAAACATAGTCGGTGAGAAGTGTCGGTCTTCATGTACTTAAGTCGGCATTGTGCCTTTTGTATTTAATTCCGATGCAATTTCTGTGTTTCATCGTCAATACGAAAGTCCAAGGTATACAGTAAAAATGAAGTGAAGCATCGGAACCTATAACTAGTGTCACTGGAATGGTCAGTAGGAAGAGTCAGTCTTCTTGTCCTTAGGTCGGCGTAGTGCCTTTTGTATTTAATTCCCATGCAATTTCTGTGTTTCATCGTCAATAAGAAGGTCCAAGGGATACAGTAAACCTGAAGTGAAGCATCGGAATCTATAACTAGTGTTACAGGAATGGTTCAAAACATAGTCAGTAAAAAGTGTCGATCTTCATGTACTTAAGTCGGCATTGTGCCTTTTGTATTTAATTCCGATGCAATTTCTGTGTTTCATCGTCAATAAGAAGGTCCAAGGGATACAGTAAACCTGGAGTGAAGCATCGGAATCTATAACTAGTGGCACAGGAGTGGTTCAAAACATAGTCAGTAAGATGTTTCGGTCTTCATGTACTTAAGTCGGCATTGTGCCTTTTGCATTTAATTCCGATGCAATTTCAGTGTTTCATCGTCAATAGGAAGGTCCCAGGGATAAGTAAACCGGAAGTGAAGCATCGGAATCTATAACTAGTGTTACAGGAATGGTTCAAAACATAGTCAGTAAGAAGTGTCGGTCTTCATGTACTTAAGTCGGCATTGTGACTATTGTATTTCATTCAGATGCAATGTCTATGTTTCATCGTCAATAAGATGGTCCAAGGGATACAGTAAACCTGGAGTGAAGCATCGGAATCTATAAGTAGTGTCTCTGGAATGGTTCAAAACAAAGTCAGTAAGAAGTGTCGGTCTTCATGTACTTAAGTCGGCATTGTGCCTTTTGTATTTAATTCCGATGCAATTTCTGTGTTTCATCGTCAATAAGGAGGTCCAAGGATACAGAAAACTTAAAATGAAGTATCGGAATCCATAACTAGTGTCACAGGAATGGTTCAAAACATAGTTAGTAAGAAGTGTCGTTCTTCATGTACTCAATTCGGCATTGTGCTTATTGTATTTAATTCCGGTGCAATTTCTGTGTTTCATCGTCAATAAGAAGTTCGAAGGGATACAGTAAACGTGAAGTGAAGCATCATAATCTATAACTAGTGTCACAGGAATGGTCAGTAATAAGAGTCAGTCTTCTTGCCATTAAGTCGGCATTGTGCCTTTTATATTTAATTCGGATGTAATTACTGTGTTTCATCGTCAATAAGAAGATCCAAGGGATACAGAAAACCTTAAGTGAAGCATCGGAATCTATAACTAGTGTTACAGGATTGGTTCAAAACATAGTCAGTAAGAAGTGTCGGTCTTCACGTACTTAAGTCGGCATTGTGCCTTTTGTATTTAATTCCGATGCAATTTCTGTGTTTCATCGTCAATAAGAAGGTCCAAGGGATACAGTAAACCTGGAGTGAAGCATGGGAATCTACAACTAGTGTCACAGGAAGGGTTCAAAACATAGTCAGTAAGAAGTGTCGGTCTTCATGTACTTGAGTCGGCATTGTGCCTTTTGAATGTAATTCCGATGCAATTTCTGTGTTTCATCGTCAATATGACGTTCCAAGGGATACAGTAAACCTGAAGTGAAGCGTCGGAATCTATAACTAGTGTCACAGGAATGGTTTAAAACTTAGACAGTAGGAAGAGTCAGTCTTCTTGTACTTAAGTCGGCAATGTGCCTTTTGTATTTAATTCCGATGCAATTTCTGTGCTTTATCGTCAATAAGAAGGTCCAAGGGATACAGTAAACCTGAAGTGAAGCGTCGGAATCTATAACTAGTGTCACAGGAATGGTTCAAAACTTAGACAGTGGGAAGAGTCAGTCTTCTTGTACTTAAGACAGCATTGTGCTTTTTCTATTTAATTCCGATGCAATTTCTGTGTTTCATCGTCAATAAGAAGGTCCAAGGGATACAGTAAACCTGAAGTGAAGCATCGGAATCTATAACTAGTGCCACAGGAATGGTTCAAAACTTAGACAGTAGGAAGAGTCAGACTTCTTGTACTTAAGACGGCATTGTGCTTTTTCTATTTAATTCCGATGCAATTTCTGTGTTTCATCGTCAATAAGAAGGTCCAAGGGATACAGTAAACCTGAAGTGAAGCATCGGAATCTATAATTAGTGTCACAGGAATGGTTCAAACCTTAGACATTAGGAAGAGTCAGTCCTCTTGTACTTAAGTCGGCATTGTGCTTTTGTATTTAATTCCGATGCAATTTCTGTGTTTCATCGTCAATAAGATGGTCCAAGAGATACAGTAAACCTCGTGTGAAGAATCGGAATCTATAACTAGTGTCACAGGAATGGTCAGAAGGAAGAGTCAGTCTTCTTGTCCTTAAGTCGGCGTTGTGCCTTTTGTATTTAATTCCGATGCAATTTCTGTGTTTCATCGTCAATAAGAAGGTCCAAGGGTTACAGTAAACCTGATGTGAAGCCTCGGAATCTATAACTAGTGTCACAGGAATGGTCAGTAGGGAGAGTCAGTCTTCTTGCCCTTAAGTCGACATTGTGCCTTTTGTATTTAATTCCGAGCAATTTCTGTGTTTCATCGTCAATAAGAAGGTCCAAGGGGTACAGCAAACCTGAAGTGAAGCATAGGAATCTATAACTAGTGGCACAGGAATGGTCAGTAGAAAGAGTCAGTCTTCTTGTCCTTAAGTCGGCATTGTGCCTTTTGTATTTAATTCCGATGCAATTTCTGTGTTTCATCGTCAATAAGAAGGTCCAAGGGATACAGGAAACCTGAATTGAAGCAACAGAATCTATAACTAGTGTCACAGGAATGGGAGCTAAACATTTTCAGTAAGAAGTGTCGGTCTTCATGTACTTAAGTCGGCATTGTGCCTTTTGTATTTAATTCCGATGCAATTTCTGTGTTTCATCGTCAATAAGAAGGCCCAAGGGATACAGTAAACCTGAAGTGAAGCATCGGAATCTATAACTAGTGTCACAGGAATGGTCAGTATGAAGAGTCGGTCTTCTTGTCCTTAAGTCGGCATAGTGCCTTTTGAATTTAATTCCCATGCAATTTTTGTGTTTCATCGTCAATAAGAAGGCCCAAGGGATACAGTAAACCTGAGGTGAAGCATCGGAATCTATAACTTGAGTTACAGGAATGGTTTAAAACATAGTCAGTAAGAAGTGTCGGTCTTCATGTACTTAAGTCGGCATTGTGCCTTTTGTATTTAGTTCCGATGCAATTTCTGTGTTTCATCGTCAATAAGAAGGTCCAAGGGATACAGTAAACCTGATGTGAAGCCTCGGAATCTATAACTAGTGTCATAGGAATGGTCAGTAGGAAGAGTCAGTCTTCTTGCCCTTAAGTCAGCATTGTGCCTTTTGTATTTAATTCCGAGCAATTTCTGTGTTTCATCGTCAATAAGAAGGTCCAAGGGATACAGTAAACCTGAAGTGAAGCATCGGAATCTATAACTAGTGTCACAGGAATGGACAGTAGGGAACAGTCAGTCTTCTTGTCCTTAAGTCGGTATTGTGCCTTTTGTATTTAATTCCCATGCAATTTCTGTGTTTCATCGTCTATAAGAAGTTCCAAGGGATACAGTAAAATTGAAGTGAAGCATCGGAATCTATAACTAGTGTTGCAGGAATGGTTCAAAACATAGTCAGTAAGTAGTGTCGGTCTTCATGTCCTTAAGTCGGCATTGTGCCTTTTGTATTTATTGCCGATGCAATTTCTGTGTATCATTGTCAATAAGAAGGTCCAAGGGATACAGTAAACATGAAGTGAAGCATGGGAATCTGTAACTTGTGTCACAGGAATGGTCAGTAGGAAGAGTCAGACTTCTTGTCCTTAAGTCGGCATTGTGCCTTTTGTATTTAATTCCGATGCAATTTCTGTGTTTCATCGTCAAAAAGAAGGTCCAAGGTATACAGTAAACCTGACGTGAAGCATCGGAATCTATAAATAGTGTCACAGGAATGGTTCAAAACATAGTCGGTGAGAAGTGTCGGTCTTCATGTACTTAAGTCGGCATTGTGCCTTTTGCATTTAATTCCGATGCAATTTCTGTGTTTCATCGTCAATACGAAAGTCCAAGGTATACAGTAAAAATGAAGTGAAGCATCGGAACCTATAACTAGTGTCATTGGAATGGTCAGTAGGAAGAGTCAGTCTTCTTGTCCTTAGGTCGGCGTAGTGCCTTTTGTATTTAATTCCCATGCAATTTCTGTGTTTCATCGTCAATAAGAAGGTCCAAGGGATACAGTAAACCTGAAGTGAAGCATCGGAATCTATAACTAGTGTTACAGGAATGGTTCAAAACATAGTCAGTATGAAGTGTCGGTCTTCATGTACTTAAGTCGGCATTGTGCCTTTTGTATTTAATTCCGATGCAATTTCTGTGTTTCATCGTCAATAAGAACGTCCAAGGGATACAGTAAACCTGGAGTGAAGCATCGGAATCTATAACTAGTGGCACAGGAATGGTTCAAAACATAGTCAGTAAGATGTTTCGGTCTTCATGTACTTAAGTCGGCATTGTGCCTTTTGCATTTAATTCCGAAGCAATTTCAGTGTTTCATCGTCAATAAGAAGGTCCCAGGGATAAGTAAACCGGAAGTGAAACATCGGAATCTATAACTAGTATTACAGGAATGGTTCAAAACATAGTCAGTAAGAAGTGTCGGTCTTCATGTACTTAAGTCGGCATTGTGACTTTTGTATTTAATTCAGATGCAATGTCTATGTTTCATCGTCAATAAGATGGTCCAAGGGATACAGTAAACCTGGAGTGAAGCATCGGAATCTATAAGTAGTGTCTCTGGAATGGTTCAAAACAAAGTCAGTAAGAAGTGTCGGTCTTCATGTACTTAAGTCGCCATTGTGCCTTTTGTATTTAATTCCGATGCAATTTCTGTGTTTCATCGTCAATAAGAAGGTCCAAGGATACAGAAAACTTAAAATGAAGCATCGGAATCTATAACTAGTGTCACAGGAATGGTTCAAAACATAGTTAGTAAGAAGTGTCGTTCTTCATGTACTCAATTCGGCATTGTGCTTATTGTATTTAATTCCGGTGCAATTTCTGTGTTTCATCGTCAATAAGAAGATCCAAGGGATACAGTAAACCTTAAGTGAAGCATCGGAATCTATAACTAGTGTTACAGGATTGGTTCAAAACATAGTCAGTAAGAAGTGTCGGTCTTCACGTACTTAAGTCGGCATTGTGCCTTTTGTATTTAATTCCGATGCAATTTCTGTGTTTCATCGTCAATAAGAAGGTCCAAGGGATACAGTAAACCTGGAGTGAAGCATGGGAATCTACAACTAGTGTCACAGGAAGGGTTCAAAGCATAGTCAGTAAGAAGTGTCGGTCTTCATGTACTTGAGTCGGCATTGTGCCTTTTGAATGTAATTCCGATGCAATTTCTGTGTTTCATCGTCAATATGACGTTCCAAGGGATACAGTAAACCTGAAGTGAAGCGTCGGAATCTATAACTAGTGTTACAGGATTGGTTCAAAACATAGTCAGTAAGAAGTGTCGGTCTTCACGTACTTAAGTCGGCATTGTGCCTTTTGTATTTAATTCCGATGCAATTTCTGTGCTTCATCGTCAATAAGAAGGTCCAAGGGATACAGTAAACCTTAAGTGAAGCATCGGAATCTATAACTAGTGTTACAGGATTGGTTCAAAACATAGTCAGTAAGAAGTGTCGGTCTTCACGTACTTAAGTCGGCATTGTGCCTTTTGTATTTAATTCCGATGCAATTTCTGTGCTTCATCGTCAATAAGAAGGTCCAAGGGATACAGTATACCTGAAGTGAAGCGTCGGAATCTATAACTAGTGTCACAGGAATGGTTCAAAACTTAGACAGTAGGAAGAGTCAGTCTTCTTGTACTTAAGACGGCATTGTGCTTTTTCTATTTAATTCCGATGCAAATTCTGTGTTTCATCGTCAATAAGAAGGTCCAAGGGATACAGTAAACCTGAAGTGAAGCATCGGAATCTATAACTAGTGTCACAGGAATGGTTCAAAACTTAGACAGTAGGAAGCGTCAGACTTCTTGTACTTAAGACGGCATTGTGCTTTTTCTATTTAATTCCGATGCAATTTCTGTGTTTCATCGTCAATAAGAAGGTCCAAGGGATACAGTAAACCTGAAGTGAAGCATCGGAATCTATAATTAGTGTCACAGGAATGGTTCAAACCTTAGACATTAGGAAGAGTCAGTCCTCTTGTACTTAAGTCGGCATTGTGCTTTTGTATTTAATTCCGATGCAATTTCTGTGTTTCATCGTCAATAAGATGGTCCAAGATATACAGTAAACCTCGTGTGAAGAATCGGAATCTATAACTAGTGTCACAGGAATGGTCAGAAGGAAGAGTCAGTCTTCTTGTCCTTAAGTCGGCATTGTGCCTTTTGTATTTAATTCCGATGCAATTTCTGTGTTTCATCGTCAAAAAGAAGGTCCAAGGTATACAGTAAACCTGACGTGAAGCATCGGAATCTATAAATAGTGTCACAGGAATGGTTCAAAACATAGTCGGTGAGAAGTGTCGGTCTTCATGTACTTAAGTCGGCATTGTGCCTTTTGCATTTAATTCCGATGCAATTTCTGTGTTTCATCGTCAATACGAAAGTCCAAGGTATACAGTAAAAATGAAGTGAAGCATCGGAACCTATAACTAGTGTCATTGGAATGGTCAGTAGGAAGAGTCAGTCTTCTTGTCCTTAGGTCGGCGTAGTGCCTTTTGTATTTAATTCCCATGCAATTTCTGTGTTTCATCGTCAATAAGAAGGTCCAAGGGATACAGTAAACCTGAAGTGAAGCATCGGAATCTATAACTAGTGTTACAGGAATGGTTCAAAACATAGTCAGTAAGAAGTGTCGGTCTTCATGTACTTAAGTCGGCATTGTGCCTTTTGTATTTAATTCCGATGCAATTTCTGTGTTTCATCGTCAATAAGAAGGTCCAAGGGATACAGTAAACCTGGAGTGAAGCATCGGAATCTATAATTAGTAGCACAGGAATGGTTCAAAACATAGTCAGTAAGATGTTTCGGTCTTCATGTACTTAAGTCGGCATTGTGCCTTTTGCATTTAATTCCGAAGCAATTTCAGTGTTTCATCGTCAATAAGAAGGTCCCAGGGATAAGTAAACCGGAAGTGAAGCATCGGAATCTATAACTAGTATTACAGGAATGGTTCAAAACATAGTCAGTAAGAAGTGTCGGTCTTCATGTACTTAAGTCGGCATTGTGACTTTTGTATTTAATTCAGATGCAATGTCTATGTTTCATCGTCAATAAGATGGTCCAAGGGATACAGTAAACCTGGAGTGAAGCATCGGAATCTATAAGTAGTGTCTCTGGAATGGTTCAAAACAAAGTCAGTAAGAAGTGTCGGTCTTCATGTACTTAAGTCGCCATTGTGCCTTTTGTATTTAATTCCGATGCAATTTCTGTGTTTCATCGTCAATACGAAGGTCCAAGGATACAGAAAACTTAAAATGAAGCATCGGAATCTATAACTAGTGTCACAGGAATGGTTCAAAACATAGTTAGTAAGAAGTGTCGTTCTTCATGTACTCAATTCGGCATTGTGCTTATTGTATTTAATTCCGGTGCAATTTCTGTGTTTCATCGTCAATAAGAAGTTCGAAGGGATACAGTAAACGTGAAGTGAAGCATCATAATCTATAACTAGTGTCACAGGAATGGTCAGTAGGAAGAGTCAGTCTTCTTGCCATTAAGTCGGCATTGTGCCTTTTATACTTAATTCGGATGTAATTACTGTGTTTCATCGTCAATAAGAAGATCCAAGGGATACAGTAAACCTTAAATGAAGCATCGGAATCTATAACTAGTGTAACAGGATTGGTTCAAAACATAGTCAGTAAGAAGTGTCGGTCTTCACGTACTTAAGTCGGCATTGTGCCTTTTGTATTTAATTCCGATGCAATTTCTGTGTTTCATCGTCAATAAGAAGGTCCAAGGGATACAGTAAACCTGGAGTGAAGCATGGGAATCTACAACTAGTGTCACAGGAAGGGTTCAAAACATAGTCAGTAAGAAGTGTCGGTCTTCATGTACTTGAGTCGGCATTGTGCCTTTTGAATGTAATTCCGATGCAATTTCTGTGTTTCATCGTCAATATGACGTTCCAAGGGATACAGTAAACCTGAAGTGAAGCGTCGGAATCTATAACTAGTGTCACAGGAATGGTTTAAAACTTAGACAGTAGGAAGAGTCAGTCTTCTTGTACTTAAGTCGGCAATGTGCCTTTTGTATTTAATTCCGATGCAATTTCTGTGCTTCATCGTCAATAAGAAGGTCCAAGGGATACAGTAAACCTGAAGTGAAGCGTCGGAATCTATAACTAGTGCCACAGGAATGGTTCAAAACTTAGACAGTAGGAAGAGTCGGTCTTCTTGTACTTAAGACGGCATTGTGCTTTTTCTATTTAATTCCGATGCAAATTCTGTGTTTCATCGTCAATAAGAAGGTCCAAGGGATACAGTAAACCTGAAGTGAAGCATCGGAATCTATAACTAGTGTCACAGGAATGGTTCAAAACTTAGACAGTAGGAAGCGTCAGACTTCTTGTACTTAAGACGGCATTGTGCTTTTTCTATTTAATTCCGATGCAATTTCTGTGTTTCATCGTCAATAAGAAGGTCCAAGGGATACAGTAAACCTGAAGTGAAGCATCGGAATCTATAATTAGTGTCACAGGAATGGTTCAAACCTTAGACATTAGGAAGAGTCAGTCCTCTTGTACTTAAGTCGGCATTGTGCTTTTGTATTTAATTCCGATGCAATTTCTGTGTTTCATCGTCAATAAGATGGTCCAAGATATACAGTAAACCTCGTGTGAAGAATCGGAATCTATAACTAGTGTCACAGGAATGGTCAGAAGGAAGAGTCAGTCTTCTTGTCCTTAAGTCGGCGTTGTGCCTTTTGTATTTAATTCCGATGCAATTTCTGTGTTTTATCGTCAATAAGAAGGTCCAAGGGATACAGTAAACCTGAAGTGAAGCATCGGAATCTATAACTAGTGTTACAGGGATGGTTCAAAACATAGTAAGACGTGTCGGTCTTCATGTACTTTAGTCGGCATTGAGCCTTTTGTATTTAATTCCGATGCAATTTCTGTATTTCATCGTCAATAAGAAGGTCCAAGGGATACAGTAAACATGAAGTGAAGCATGGGAATCTATAACTAGTGTCACAGGAATGGTCAGTAGGAAGAGTCAGACTTCTTGTCCTTAAGTCGGCATTGTGCCTTTTGTATTTAATTCCGATGCAATTTCTGTGTTTCATCGTCAAAATGAAGGTCCAAGGTATACAGTAAACCTGAAGTGAAGCATCGGAATCTATAACTAGTGTCACAGGAGTGGTTCAAAACATAGTCGGTAAGATGTGTCGGTCTTCATGTACTTAAGTCGGCATTGTGCCTTTTGTATTTAATTCCGATGCAATTTCTGTGTTTCATCGTCAATACGAAGGTCCAAGGGATACAGTAAAAATTAAGGGAAGCATCGGAACCTATAACTAGTGTCACTGGAATGGACAGTAGGAAGAGTCAGTCTTCTTGTCCTTAGGTCGGCATAGTTCCTTTTGTATTTAATTCCCATGCAATTTCTGTGTTACATCGTCAATAAGAAGGTAAAAGGGATACAGTAAACCTGAAGTGAAGCATCGGAATCTATAACTAGTGTTACAGGAATGGTTCAAAACATAGTCAGTAAGAAGTGTCGGTCTTCATGTACTTAAGTCGGCATTATGCCTTTTGTATTTAATTCCGATGCAATTTCTGTGTTTCGTCAACAATAAAAAGGTCCAAGGGATACAGTAAACCTGGAGTGAAGCAACGGAATCGATAACTAGTGGCACAGGAATGGTTCAAATCATAGTCAGTAAGATGTGTCGGTCTTCATGTACTTAAGTCGGCATTGTGCCTTTTGCATTTAATTCCGATGCAATTTCTGTGTTTCATCGTCAACAAGAAGGTCCAAGGGATACAGTAAACCTGAAGTGAAGCATCGGAATCTATAACTAGTGTCACAGGAATTGTTCAAAACTTAGACAGTAGGAAGAGTCAGTCTTCTTGTACTGAGGTCGGCATTGTGCCTTTTGCATTTATTTCCGATGCAATTACTGTGTTTCATCGTCAATAAGAAGGTCCAAGGGATACAGTAAACCTGGAGTGAAGCAACGGAATCTATAACTAGTGTCACAGGAATGGTTCAAATCTTAGACATTAGGAAGAGCCAGTCTTCTTGTCCTTAAGTCCTCATTGTGCCTTTTGTTTTTAATTCCGATGGAATTTCTGTGATTCATCGTCAATAAGAAGGTCCAAGGGATACAGTAAACCTGAAGTGAAGCATCGGAATCTATAACTAGTGTTACAGGAATGGTTCAAACATAGTCGGTAAGAAGTGTCGGTCTTCATGTACATAAGTCGGCATTGTGACTTTTGTATTTAATTCCAATGCAATGTCTGTGTTTCATCGTCAATAAGAAGGTCCAAGGGATACAGTAAACCTGGAGTGAAGCATTCGAATCTATAACTAGTGTCTCAGGAATGGTTCAAAACAAAGTCAGTAAGAAGTGTCGGTCTACATGTACTTAAGTCGGCATTGTGCCTTTTGTATTTAATTCCGATGCAATTTCTGTGTTTCATCGTCAATATGAAGGTCGAAGGGATACAGTATACCTGAAGTGAAGCATCGGAATCTATAACTAGTGTCACAGGAATGGTTCAAAACGTAGTCAGTAAGAAGTGTCGGTCTTCATGTACTTAAGTCGGCATTGTGCCTTCTGTATTTAATTCCGATGCAATTTCTGTGTTTCATCGTCAATAAGATGGTCCAAGAGATACAGTAAACCTCGTGTGAAGAATCGTAATCTATAACTAGTGCCACAGGAATGGTCAGTAGGAAGAGTCAGTCTTCTTGTCCTTAAGTCGGCATTGTGCCTTTTGTATCTAATTCCGATGCAATTTCTGTGTTTTATCGTCAATAAGAAGGTCCAAGGGATACAGTAAACCTGAAGTGAAGCATCGGAATCTATAACTAGTGTTACAGGGATGGTTCAAAACATATTAAGACGTGTCGGTCTTCATGTACTTAAGTCGGCATTGAGCCTTTTGTATTTAATTCCGATGCAATTTCTGTGTTTCATCGTCAATAAGAAGGTCCAAGGGATACTGTAAACATGAAGTGAAGCATGGGAATCTATAACTAGTGTCACAGGAATGGTCAGTAGGAAGAGTCAGACTTCTTGTCCTTAAGTCGGCATTTGGCCTTTTGTATTTAATTCCGATGCAATTTCTGTGTTTCATCGTCAAAAAGAAGGTCCAAGGTATACAGTAAACCTGAAGTGAAGCATCGGAATCTATAACTAGTGTCACAGGAATGGTTCAAAACATAGTCGGTAAGATGTGTCGGTCTTCATGTACTTAAGTCGGCATTGTGCCATTTGTATTTAATTCCGATGCAATTTCTGTGTTTCATCGTCAATACGAAGGTCCAAGGGATACAGTAAAAATTAAGGGAAGCATCGGAACCTATAACTAGTGTCACTGGAATGGACAGTAGGAAGAGTCAGTCTTCTTGTCCTTAGGTCGGCATAGTTCCTTTTGTATTTAATTCCCATGCAATTTCTGTGTTTCATCGTCAATAAGAAGGTCCAAGGGATACAGTAAACCTGAAGTGAAGCATCGGAATCTATAACTAGTGTTACAGGAATGGTTCAAAACATAGTCAGTAAGAAGTGTCGGTCTTCATGTACTTAAGTCGGCATTGTGCCTTTTGCATTTAATTCCGATGCAATTTCTGTGTTTCATCGTCAATAAGAAGGTCCAAGGGATACAGTAAACCTGAAGTGAAGCATCGGAATCTATAACTAATGTTACAGGAATGGTTCAAAACATAGTCAGTAAGAAGTGTCGGTCTTCATGTACATAAGTCGGCATTGTGACTCTTGTATTTAATTCCAATGCAATGTCTGTGTTTCATCGTCAATAAGAAGGTCCAAGGGATACATTAAACCTGAAGTGAAGCATCGGAATCTATAACTAGTGTCACAGGAATGGTTCAAAACTTAGGCAGTAGGAAGAGTCAGTCTTCTTGTACTTAAGTCGGCATTGTGCCTTTTGTATTTAATTCCGATGCAATTTCTGTGTTTCATCGTCAATAAGAAGGTCCAAGGGATACAGTAAACCTGAAGTAAAGCATCGGAATCTATAACTAGTGTCACAGGAATTGTCAAATCTTAGACAGTAGGAAGAGTCAGTCTTCTTGTACTGAAGTCGGCATTGTGCCTTTTGCATTTATTTCCGATGCAATTACTGTGTTTCATCGTCAATAAAAAGGTCCAAGGGATACAGTAAACCTGGAGTGAAGCAACGGAATCTATAACTAGTGTCACAGGAATGGTTCAAATCTTAGACATTAGGAAGAGTCAGTCTTCTTGTCCTTAAGTCCTCATTGTGCCTTTTGTTTTTAATTCCGATGAAATTTCTGTGATTCATCGTCAATAAGAAGGTCCAAGGGATACCGTAAACCTGAAGTGAAGCATCGGAATCTATAACTAGTGTTACAGGAATGGTTCAAAACATAGTCAGTAAGAAGTGTCGGTCTTCATGTACATAAGTCGGCATTGTGACTTTTGTATTTAATTCCAATGCAATGTCTGTGTTTCATCGTCAATAAGAGGGTCCAAGGGATACAGTAAACCTGGAGTGAAGCATCCGAATTTATAACTAGTGTCTCAGGAATGGTTCAAAACAAAGTCAGTAAGAAGTGTCGGTCTTCATGTACTTAAGTCGGCATTGTGCCTTTTGTATTTAATTCCGATGCAATTTCTGTGTTTCATCGTCAATATGAAGGTCCAGGGGATACAGTAAACCTGGAGTGAAGCATCGGAATCTATAACTAGTGTCATAGGAGTGGTCAGTATGAAGAGTCAGTCTTCTTGTCCTTAAGTCAGCATTGTGCTTTTTGTATTTAATTCGGATTCAATTTCTGTGTTTCATCGCCAATAAGAAGGTCGAAGGGATACAGTATACCTGAAGTGAAGCATCGGAATCTATAACTAGTGTCACAGGAATGGTTCAAAACGTAGTCAGTAAGAAGTGTCGGTCTTCATGTACTTAAGTCGGCATTGTGCCTTCTGTATTTAATTCCGATACAATTTCTGTGTTTCATCGTCAATAAGATGGTCCAAGAGATACAGTAAACCTCGTGTGAAGAATCGTAATCTATAACTAGCGTCACAGGAATGGTCAGAAGGAAGAGTCAGTCTTCTTGTCCTTAAGTCGGCATTGTGCCTTTTGTATTTAATTCCGATGCAATTTCTGTGCTTCATCGTCAATAAGAAGGTCCAAGGGATACAGTAAACATGAAGTGAAGCATGGGAATCTATAACTAGTGTCACAGGAATGGTCAGTAGGAAGAGTCAGACTTCTTGTCCTTAAGTCGGCATTGTGCCTTTTGTATTTAATTCCGATGCAATTTCTGTGTTTCATCGTCATAAAGAAGGTCCAAGGTATACAGTAAACCTGAAGTGAAGCATCGGAATCTATAACTAGTGTCACAGGAATGGTTCAAAACATAGTCGGTAAGATGTGTCGGTCTTCATGTACTTAAGTCGGCATTGCGCCTTTTGTATTTAATTCCGATGCAATTTCTGTGTTTCATCGTCTATACGAAGGTCCAAGGGATACAGTAAAAATTAAGGGAAGCATCGGAATCCATAACTAGTGTCACAGGAATGGTCAGTAGGAAGAGTCAGTCTTCCTGTCCTTAAGTCGGCAATGTGGCTTTTGTATTTAATTCCGATTCAATTTCTGTGTTTCAACGTCAATAAGAAGGTCCAAGGGATACAGTAAACCTGAAGTGAAGCATCGGAATCTATAACTAGTGTTACAGGAATGGTTCAAAACATAGTCAGTAAGAAGTGTCGGTCTTCATGTACTTAAGTCGGCATTGTGCCTTTTGTATTTAATTCCGATGCAATTTCTGTGTTTCATAGTCAATAAAAAGGTCCAAGGGATACAGTAAACCTGGAGTGAAGCAACGGAATCTATAACTAGCGGCACAGGAATGGTTCAAGTCATAGTCAGTAAGATGTTTCGGTCTTCATGTACTTAAGTCGGCATTGTGCCTTCTGTATTTAATTCCGATACAATTTCTGTGTTTCATCGTCAATAAGATGGTCCAAGAGATACAGTAAACCTCGTGTGAAGAATCGTAATCTATAACTAGCGTCACAGGAATGGTCAGAAGGAAGAGTCAGTCTTCTTGTCCTTAAGTCGGCATTGTGCCTTTTGTATTTAATTCCGATGCAATTTCTGTGCTTCATCGTCAATAAGAAGGTCCAAGGGATACAGTAAACATGAAGTGAAGCATGGGAATCTATAACTAGTGTCACAGGAATGGTCAGTAGGAAGAGTCAGACTTCTTGTCCTTAAGTCGGCATTGTGCCTTTTGTATTTAATTCCGATGCAATTTCTGTGTTTCATCGTCATAAAGAAGGTCCAAGGTATACAGTAAACCTGAAGTGAAGCATCGGAATCTATAACTAGTGTCACAGGAATGGTTCAAAACATAGTCGGTAAGATGTGTCGGTCTTCATGTACTTAAGTCGGCATTGCGCCTTTTGTATTTAATTCCGATGCAATTTCTGTGTTTCATCGTCAATACGAAGGTCCAAGGGATACAGTAAACATGAAGTGAAGCATGGGAATCTATAACTAGTGTCACAGGAATGGTCAGTAGGAAGAGTCAGACTTCTTGTCCTTAAGTCGGCATTGTGCCTTTTGTATTTAATTCCGATGCAATTTCTGTGTTTCAACGTCAATAAGAAGGTCCAAGGGATACAGTAAACCTGAAGTGAAGCATCGGAATCTATAACTAGTGTTACAGGAATGGTTCAAAACATAGTCAGTAAGAAGTGTCGGTCTTCATGTACTTAAGTCGGCATTGTGCCTTTTGTATTTAATTCCGATGCAATTTCTGTGTTTCATAGTCAATAAAAAGGTCCAAGGGATACAGTAAACCTGGAGTGAAGCAACGGAATCTATAACTAGCGGCACAGGAATGGTTCAAGTCATAGTCAGTAAGATGTTTCGGTCTTCATGTACTTAAGTCGGCATTGTGCCTTTTGCATTTAATTCCGATGCAATTTCTGTGTTTCATCGTCAATAAGAAGGTCCAAGGGATTCAGTAAACCTGAAGTGAAGCATCGGAATCTATAACTAATGTTACAGGAATGGTTCAAAACATAGTCAGTAAGAAGTGTCGGTCTTCATGTACATAAGTCGGCATTGTGACTTTTGTATTTAATTCCAATGCAATGTCTGTGTTTCATCGTCAATAAGAAGGTCCAAGGGATACAGTAAACATGGAGTGAAGCATCGGAATCTATAACTAGTGTCACAGGAATGGTTCAAAACTTAGACAGTAGGAAGAGTCAGTCTTCTTGTACTTAAGTCGGCATTGTGCCTTTTGTATTTAATTCCGATGCAATTTCTGTGTTTCATCGTCAATAAGAAGGTCCAAGGGATACAGTAAACCTGAAGTAAAGCATCGGAATCTATAACTAGTGTCACAGGAATTGTCAAAACTTAGACAGTAGGAAGAGTCAGTCTTCTTGTACTGAAGTCGGCATTGTGACTTTTGCATTTATTTCCGATGCAATTACTGTGTTTCATCGTCAATAAGAAGGTCCAAGGGATACATTAAACCTGGAGTGGAGCAACGGAATCTATAACTAGTGTCACAGGAATGGTTCAAATCTTAGACATTAGGAAGAGTCAGTATCCTTGTCCTTAAGTCCTCATTGTGCCTTTTGTTTTTAATTCCGATGAAATTTCTGTGTTTCATCGTCAATAAGAAGGTCCAAGGGATACAGTAAACCTGAAGTGAAGCATCGGAATCTATAACTAGTGTTACAGGAATGGTTCAAAACATAGTCAGTAAGAAGTGTCGGTCTTCATGTACATAAGTCGGCATTGTGACTTTTGTATTTAATTCCAATGCAATGTCTGTGTTTCATCGTCAATAAGAAGGTCCAAGGGATACAGTAAACTGGGAGTGAAGCATCGGAATCTATAACTAGTGACTCTGGAATGGTTCAAAACGAAGTCAGTAAGAAGTGTCGGTCTTCATGTACTTAAGTCGGCATTGTGCCTTTTGTATTTAATTCCGATGCAATTTCTGTGTTTCATCGTCAATAAGAAGGTCCAAGGATACAGTAAACCTGAATTGAAGCATCGGAATCTATAACTAGTGTCACAGGAATGGTTCAAAACATAGTCAGTAAGAAGGGTCGTTCTTCATGTACTCAAGTCGGCATTGTGCTTTTTGCAATTAATTCCGATGCAATTTCTGTGTTTCTTCGTGAATAACAAGTTCCAAGGGATACAGTAAACCTGATGTGAAGCATCGGAATCTATAACTAGTGTCACAGGAATGGTCAGTAGGAAGAGTCAGTCTTCTTGCCCTTAAGTCGGCATTGTGCGTTTTGTATTTAATTCCGATGCAATTTCTGTGTTTCATCGTCAATAAGAAGGTCCAAGGGATACAGTAAACCTGGAGTGAAGCATCGGAATCTATAAGTAGTGTCACAGGAATGGTTCAAATCGTAGTCAGTAAGAAGTGTCGGTCTTCATGTACATAAGTCGGCATTGTGCCTTTTGTATTTAATTCCGATGCAATTTCTGTGTTTCATCGTCAATAAGAAGGTCCAAGGAATACAGTAAACGTGAAGTGAAGCATCGGAATCTATAACTAGTGTCACAGGATTGGTCAGTAGGAAGAGTCAGTCTTCTTGTCCTTAAGTCGGCATTGTGCCTTTTGTATTTAATTCCGATTCAATTTCTGTGTTTCATCGTCAATAAGAAAGTCCAAGGGATACAGTAAACCTGAAGTGAAGCATCGGAATCTATAACTAGCGTCACAGGAATGGTTCAAGACATAGTCAGTTGGATGTGTCGGTCTTCATGTACTTAAGTCGGCACTGTGCCTTTTGTATTTAATTCCGATGCAATTTCTGTGTTTCATCGTCAATAAGATGGTCCAAGGGATACAGTAAACCTGGTGTGAAGAATCGGAATCTATAACTAATGTCACAGGAATGGTCAGTAGGAAGAGTCAGTCTTCTTGTCCTTAAGTCGGCATTGTGCCTTTTGTATTTAATTCCGATTCAATTTCTGTGTTTCATCGTCAATAAGAAGGTCCAAGGGATACAGTAAACCTGAAGTGAAGCATCGGAATCTATAACTAGTGTCACAGGAATGGTTCAAAACATAGTCAGTAGGATGTGTCGGTCTTCATGTACTTAAGTCGGCATTGTGCCTTTTGTGTTTAATTCCGATGCAATTTCTGGGTTTCATCGTCAATAAGAAGGTCCAAGGGATACAGTAAACCTGAAGTGAAGCATCGGAATCTATAACTAGTGTTACAGGAATGGTTCAAAACATAGTAAGAAGTGTCGGTCTTCATGTACTTAAGTCGGCATTGAGCCTTTTGTATTTAATTCCGATGCAACTTCTGTGTTTCATCGTCAATAAGAAGGTCCAAGGGATACAGTAATCCTGAAGTGAAGCATCGGAATCTATAACTAGTGTCACAGGAAGTGTTCAAAAAGTAGACATTAGGAAGAGTCAGTCTTCTTGTACTTAAGTCGGCATTGTGCCTTTGTACTTAATTCCGATGCAATTTCTGTGTTTCTTCGTCAATAAGAAGATCCAAGGGATACAGTAACCTGAAGTGAAGCATCGGAATCTATAACTAGTGTCTCAGGAATGGTTCAAAACTTAGACAGTGGGAAGAGTCAGTCATCTTGTACATAAGTCGGCTTTGTGTATTTTGTATTTAACTCCGATGCAATTTCTGTGTTTCATCGTCAATAAGAAGGTCCAAGGGAAACAGTAAACCTGAAGTGAAGCATCGGAATCTATAACTAGTGTCACAGGAATGGTTCAAAACTTAGACATTAGAAAGAGTCAGTCCCCTTGTACTTATGTCGGAATTTTGCTTTTGTATTTAATTCCGATGCAATTTCTGTGTTTCATCGTCAATAAGACGGTCCAAGGGATACAGTAAACCTGGAGTGAAGCATCGGAATCTATAACTAGTGTCACAGGAATTGTTCAAAACTTAGACAGTAGGAAGAGTCAGTCTTCTTGTACTGAAGTCGGCATTGTGCCTTTTGCATTTATTTCCGATGCAATTACTGTGTTTCATCGTCAATACGAAGGTCCAAGGGATACAGTAAACCTGGAGTGAAGCATCGGAATCTATAACTATTGTCACAGGAATGGTTCAAAACTTGGACAGTAGGAGGAGTCAGTCTTCTTGTCCTTAAGTCGGCATTGTGCCTTTTGTATTTAATTCCGATGCAATTTCTGTGTTTCATCGTCAATAAGAAGGTCCAAGGGATACAGTAAACCTGAAGTAAAGTATCGGAATCTATAACTAGTGTCACAGGAAAGGTTCAAAACATAGACAGTAAGAAGAGCCAGTCTCATTGTACTTGAGTCGTCATTGTGCCTTTTGTATTTAATTCCGATGCAATTTCTGTGTTTCATCGTCAATAAGAAGGTCCAAGGTATACAGTAAACCTGAAGTGAAGCATCGGAATCTATAACTTATGTCACAGGAATGGTTCAAAGCATAAACGGTAAGAAGTGTCAGTTTTCTTATAATTAAGTCGGCATTGTGCCTTTTGTATTTAATTCCGAAGCAATCTCTGTGTTTCATCGTCAATAAGAAAGTCAGAGGGATACAGTAAACCTGAAAAGAAGCATCGGAATCTATAACTAGTGTCACAGGAATGGTTCAAATCATAGACTGTGAGGAGGGTCAGTTTTCTTGTACTTAAGTTGGCATTGTGCCTTTTGTATTTAAATTCGATGCAATTTCTGTGTTTCATCGTCAATAGGAAGGTCCAAAGGATACAGTAAACCTGAAGTAAAGCATCGGACTCTATAAGTGGTGTCACAGGAATGGTTCAAAACATAGACAGTAGGAAGAGTCAGTCTTCTTGTGCTTAAGTCGGCATTGTGCCTTTTGTATTTAATTCCGATGCAATTTCTGAGTTTCATCGTCAACAAGAAGGTCCAAGCGATACAGTAAACCTGGAGTGAAGCATCGGAATCTATAACTAGTGTCACAGGAATGGTTCTAAACGTAGACAGTAAGAAGTGTCGGTCTTCATGTACTTAAGTCGGCATTGTGCAATTTGTATTTAATTCCGATGCAATTTCTGTGTTTCATCGTCAATAAGAAGGTCCAAGGGATACAGTAAAGCTGAAGTGAAGCATCGGAATCAATAGCTAGTGTCAAAGGAATGGTTCAAAACATAGTCAGTAAGAAGTGTCGGTCTTCATGTACTTAAGTCGGCATTGTGCCTTTTGTATTTAAATCCGATGCAATTTCTATTTTTCATCGTCAATAAGAAGGTCCAAGGGATACAGTAAACCTGAAGTGAAGCATCGGAATATATAAGTAGTGTCACAGGAATGGTCAGTAGGAAGAGTCAGTCTTCTTGACCTTAAGTCGGCATTGTGCCTTTTGTATTTAATTCCGAAGCAATTTCTGTGTTTCATCGTCAATAAGAAAGTCAGAGGGATACAGTAAACCTGAAAAGAAGCATCGGAATCTATAACTAGTGTCACAGGAATGGTCAGTAGGAAGAGTCAGTCTTCTTGACCTCAAGTCGGCATTGTGCCTTTTGTATTTAATTCCGATGCAAATTCTGTGTTTCATCGTCAATAAGAAGGTCCAAGGGATACAGTAAACCTGAAGTAAAGTATCGGAATCTATAACTAGTGTCACAGGAAAGGTTCAAAGCAGAAACTGTAAGAAGTGTCAGTTTTCTTAGAATTAAGTCGGCATTGTGCCTTTTGTATTTAATTCCGATGCAATTTCTGTGTTTCATCGTCAATAAGAATGTCAGAGGGATACAGTAAACCTGAAAAGAAGCATCGGAATCTATAACTAGTGTCACAGGAATGGTTCAAATCATAGACTGTAAGGAGGGTCAGTTTTCTTGTACTTAAGTCGGCATTGTGCCATTTGTATTTAATTCCGATGCAATTTCTGTGTTTCATCGTTAATAAGAATGTCCAAGGGATACAGTAAACCTGAAGTAAAGCATCGGAATCTATAACTAGTGTCACAGGAATGGTTCAAAACATAGACAGTAGGAGGAGTCAGTCATCTTGTGCTTAAGTCGGCTTTGTGCCTTTTGTATTTAATTCCGATGCAATTTCTGTGTTTCATCGTCAATAGGAAGGTCCAATCGATACAGTAAACCTGGAGTGAAGCATCGGAATCTGTAACTAGTGTCACAGGAATGGTTGTTAACGTAGACAGTAAGAAGTGTCGGTCTTCATGTACTTAAGTCGGCATTGTGCGTTTCGTATTTAATTCCGATGCAATTTCTGTGTTTCATCGTCAATAAGAAGGTCCAAGGGATACAGTAAACCTGGTGTGAAGAATCGTAATCTATAACTAGTTTCGCAGGAATGGTCAGTAGGAAGAGTCAGTCTTCTTGTCCATAAGTCGGCATTGTGCCGTTTGTATTTATTTCCGATGCAATTTCTGTGTTTCATCGTCATTAAGAAGGTCAGAGGGATACAGTAAACCTGAAGTGAAGCATCGGAATCTATAACTAGTGTTACAGGAATGGTTCAAAACATAGTCAGTAAGCAGTGTCGGTCTTCATGTACTTAAGTCGGCATTGAGCATTTTGTATTTAATTCCCATGCAATTTCTGTGTTTCATCGTCAATACGAAGGTCCAAGGGATACAGTAAACCTGAAGTGAAGCATCGGTATCTATAACTAGTGTCACAGTAAAGGTTCAAATCTTAGACATTAGGAGAGTCAGTCTTCTTGTACTTAAGTCGGCATTGTGCCTTTTGTATGTATTTCCGATGCAGTCTCTGTGTTTCATCGTCAATAAGAAGGTCCAAGGGATACAGTAAACCTGAAGTGAAGCATCTGAATCTATAACTAATGTCACAGGAATGGTTCAAAGCATAAACAGTAAGAAGTGTCAATTTTCTTATACTTAAGTCGGCATTGTGCCTTTTGTAATTAATTCCGATGCAATTTCTGTGTTTCATCGTCAATAAGAAGGTCCAAGGGATACAGTAAACCTGGAGTGAAGCATCGGAATCTATAACTAGTGTCACAGGAATGGTTCAAAACTTAGACAGTAGGAAGAGTCAGTCTGCTTGTACTTAAGTCGGCATTGTGCCTTTTGTATTTAAATTCGATGCAATTTCTGTGTTTCATCGTCAATACGAAGGTCCAAGGGATACAGTAAACCTGAAGTAAAGCATCGGACTCTATAAGTGGTGTCACAGGAATGGTTCAAAACATAGACAGTAGGAAGAGTCAGTCTTCTTGTGCTTAAGTCGGCATTGTGCCTTTTGTATTTAATTCCGATGCAATTTCTGTGTTTCATCGTCAACAAGAAGGTCCAAGCGATACAGTAAACCTGGAGTGAAGCATCGGAATGTATAACTAGTGTCACAGGAATGGTTCTAAACGTAGACAGTAAGAAGTGTCGGTCTTCATGTACTTAAGTCGGCATTGTGCAGTTTGTATTTAATTCCGATGCAATTTCTGTGTTTCATCGTCAATAAGAAGGTCCAAGGGATACAGTAAAGCTGAAGTGAAGCATCGGAATCAATAGCTAGTGTCAAAGGAATGGTTCAAAACATAGTCAGTAAGAAGTGTCGGTCTTCATGTACTTAAGTCGGCATTGTGCCTTTTGTTTTTAATTCCGATGCAATTTCTATTTTTCATCGTCAATAAGAAGGTCCAAGGGATACAGTAAACCTGAAGTGAAGCATCGGAATATATAAGTAGTGTCACAGGAATGGTCAGTAGGAAGAGTCAGTCTTCTTGACCTTAAGTCGGCATTGTGCCTTTTGTATTTAATTCCGACGCAAATTCTGTGTTTCATCGTCAATAAGAAGGTCCAAGGGATACAGTAAACCTGAAGTAAAGTATCGGAATCTATAACTAGTGTCACAGGAAAGGTTCAAAGCAGAAACTGTAAGAAGTGTCAGTTTTCTTAGAATTAAGTCGGCATTGTCTCTTTTGTATTTAATTCCGATGCAATTTCTGTGTTTCATCGTCAATAAGAATGTCAGAGGGATACAGTAAACCTGAAAAGAAGCATCGGAATCTATAACTAGTGTCACAGGAATGGTTCAAATCATAGACTGTAAGGAGGGTCAGTTTTCTTGTACTTAAGTCGGCATTGTGCCATTTGTATTTAATTCCGATGCAATTTCTGTGTTTCATCGTTAATAAGAATGTCCAAGGGATACAGTAAACCTGAAGTAAAGCATCGGAATCTATAACTAGTGTCACAGGAATGGTTCAAAACATAGACAGTAGGAGGAGTCAGTCATCTTGTGCTTAAGTTGGCTTTGTGCCTTTTGTATTTAATTCCGATGCAAATTCTGTGTTTCATCGTCAATAGGAAGGTCCAATCGATACAGTAAACCTGGAGTGAAGCATCGGAATCTGTAACTAGTGTCACAGGAATGGTTGTTAACGTAGACAGTAAGAAGTGTCGGTCTTCATGTACTTAAGTCGGCATTGTGCATTTCGTATTTAATTCCGATGCAATTTCTGTGTTTCATCGTCAATAAGAAGGTCCAAGGGATACAGTAAACCTGGTGTGAAGAATCGTAATCTATAACTAGTTTCGCAGGAATGGTCAGTAGGAAGAGTCAGTCTTCTTGTCCATAAGTCGGCATTGTGCCGTTTGTGTTTAATTCCGATGCAATTTCTGTGTTTCATCGTCATTAAGAAGGTCAGAGGGATACAGTAAACCTGAAGTGAAGCATCGGAATCTATAACTAGTGTTACAGGAATGGTTGTTAACGTAGACAGTAAGAAGTGTCGGTCTTCATGTACTTAAGTCGGCATTGTGCATTTCGTATTTAATTCCGATGCAATTTCTGTGTTTCATCGTCAATAAGAAGGTCCAAGGGATACAGTAAACCTGAAGTGAAGCATCTGAATCTATAACTAATGTCACAGGAATGGTTCAAAGCATAAACAGTAAGAAGTGTCAATTTTCTTATACTTAAGTCGGCATTGTGCCTTTTGTAATTAATTCCGATGCAATTTCTGTGTTTCATCGTCAATAAGAAGGTCCAAGGGATACAGTAAACCTGGAGTGAAGCATCGGAATCTATAACTAGTGTCACAGGAATGGTTCAAAACTTAGACAGTAGGAAGAGTCAGTCTGCTTGTACTTAAGTCGGCATTGTGCCTTTTGTATTTAAATTCGATGCAATTTCTGTGTTTCATCGTCAATACGAAGGTCCAAGGGATACAGTAAACCTGAAGTAAAGCATCGGACTCTATAAGTGGTGTCACAGGAATGGTTCAAAACATAGACAGTAGGAAGAGTCAGTCTTCTTGTGCTTAAGTCGGCATTGTGCCTTTTGTATTTAATTCCGATGCAATTTCTGTGTTTCATCGTCAACAAGAAGGTCCAAGCGATACAGTAAACCTGGAGTGAAGCATCGGAATGTATAACTAGTGTCACAGGAATGGTTCTAAACGTAGACAGTAAGAAGTGTCGGTCTTCATGTACTTAAGTCGGCATTGTGCAGTTTGTATTTAATTCCGATGCAATTTCTGTGTTTCATCGTCAATAAGAAGGTCCAAGGTATACAGTAAAGCTGAAGTGAAGCATCGGAATCAATAGCTAGTGTCAAAGGAATGGTTCAAAACATAGTCAGTAAGAAGTGTCGGTCTTCATGTACTTAAGTCGGCATTGTGCCTTTTGTTTTTAATTCCGATGCAATTTCTATTTTCATCGTCAATAAGAAGGTCCAAGGGATACAGTAAACCTGAAGTGAAGCATCGGAATATATAAGTAGTGTCACAGGAATGGTCAGTAGGAAGAGTCAGTCTTCTTGACCTTAAGTCGGCATTGTGCCTTTTGTATTTAATTCCGATGCAAATTCTGTGTTTCATCGTCAATAAGAAGGTCCAAGGGATACAGTAAACCTGAAGTAAAGTATCGGAATCTATAACTAGTGTCACAGGAAAGGTTCAAAGCAGAAACTGTAAGAAGTGTCAGTTTTCTTAGAATTAAGTCGGCATTGTGCCTTTTGTATTTAATTCCGATGCAATTTCTGTGTTTCATCGTCAATAAGAATGTCAGAGGGATACAGTAAACCTGAAAAGAAGCATCGGAATCTATAACTAGTGTCACAGGAATGGTTCAAATCATAGACTGTAAGGAGGGTCAGTTTTCTTGTACTTAAGTCGGCATTGTGCCATTTGTATTTAATTCCGATGCAATTTCTGTGTTTCATCGTTAATAAGAATGTCCAAGGGATACAGTAAACCTGAAGTAAAGCATCGGAATCTATAACTAGTGTCACAGGAATGGTTCAAAACATAGACAGTAGGAGGAGTCAGTCATCTTGTGCTTAAGTCGGCTTTGTGCCTTTTGTATTTAATTCCGATGCAAATTCTGTGTTTCATCGTCAATAGGAAGGTCCAATCGATACAGTAAACCTGGAGTGAAGCATCGGAATCTGTAACTAGTGTCACAGGAATGGTTGTTAACGTAGACAGTAAGAAGTGTCGGTCTTCATGTACTTAAGTCGGCATTGTGCATTTCGTATTTAATTCCGATGCAATTTCTGTGTTTCATCGTCAATAAGAAGGTCCAAGGGATACAGTAAACCTGGTGTGAAGAATCGTAATCTATAACTAGTTTCGCAGGAATGGTCAGTAGGAAGAGTCAGTCTTCTTGTCCATAAGTCGGCATTGTGCCGTTTGTATTTAATTCCGATGCAATTTCTGTGTTTCATCGTCATTAAGAAGGTCAGAGGGATACAGTAAACCTGAAGTGAAGCATCGGAATCTATAACTAGTGTTACAGGAATGGTTCAAAACATAGTCAGTAAGCAGTGTCGGTCTTCATGTACTTAAGTCGGCATTGAGCATTTTGTATTTAATTCCCATGCAATTTCTGTGTTTCATCGTCAATACGAAGGTCCAAGGGATACAGTAAACCTGAAGTGAAGCATCGGTATCTATAACTAGTGTCACAGTAAAGGTTCAAATCTTAGACATTAGGAGAGTCAGTCTTCTTGTACTTAAGTCGGCATTGTGCCTTTTGTATGTATTTCCGATGCAGTCTCTGTGTTTCATCGTCAATTAGAAGGTCCAAGGGATACAGTAAACCTGAAGTGAAGCATCTGAATCTATAACTAATGTCACAGGAATGGTTCAAAGCATAAACAGTAAGAAGTGTCAATTTTCTTATACTTAAGTCGGCATTGTGCCTTTTGTAATTAATTCCGATGCAATTTCTGTGTTTCATCGTCAATAAGAAGGTCCAAGGGATACAGTAAACCTGGAGTGAAGCATCGGAATCTATAACTAGTGTCACAGGAATGGTTCAAAACTTAGACAGTAGGAAGAGTCAGTCTGCTTGTACTTAAGTCGGCATTGTGCCTTTTGAATTTAATTCCGATGCAATTTCTGTGTTTCATCGTCAATAAGAAGGTCCAAGGTATACAGTAAACCTGGTGTGAAGAATCGGAATATATAACTAGTGTCACAGGAATGGTCAGTAGGAAGTGTCAGTCTTCTTGTCCTTATGTCGGCATTGTGCCGTTTGTATTTAATTCCGGCGCAATTTCAGTGTTTCATCGTCAGTAAGAAGGTCCAAGGGATACAGTAAACCTGAAGTGAAGCATCGGAATCTTTAACTAGTGTCACAGGAATGGTTCAAAACTTAAGTATTAGGAAGAGTCAGTCTCCTTGTACTTATGTCGGCATTGTGCCTTTTGTATTTAATTCCGATGCAATTTCTGTGTTTCATCGTCAATAAGAAGGTCCAAGGGATACAGTAAACCTGAAGTAAAGTATCGGAATCTATAACTAGTGTCACAGGAAAGGTGCAAAACATAGACAGTAGGAAGAGCCAGTCTCATTGTACTTGAGTCGTCATTGTGCCTTTTGTATTTAATTCCGATGCAATTTCTGTGTTTCATTGTCAATAAGAAGGTCCAAGGGATACAGTAAACCTGAAGTGAAGCATCGGAATCTATAACTTATGTCACAGGAATGGTTCAAAGCATAAACGGTAAGAAGTGTCAGTTTTCTTAAAATTAAGTCGGCATTGTGCCTTTTGTATTTAATTCCGAAGCAATTTCTGTGTTTCATCGTCAATAAGAAAGTCAGAGGGATACAGTAAACCTGAAAAGAAGCATCGGAATCTATAACTAGTGTCACAGGAATGGTTCAAATCATAGACTGTGAGGAGAGTCAGTTTTCTTGTACTTAAGTCGGCATTGTGCCCTTTGTATTTAAATTCGATGCAATTTCTGTGTTTCATCGTCAATACGAAGGTCCAAGGGATACAGTAAACCTGAAGTAAAGCATCGGACTCTATAAGTGGTGTCACAGGAATGGTTCAAAACATAGACAGTAGGAAGAGACAGTCTTCTTGTGCTTAAGTCGGCATTGTGCCTTTTGTATTTAATTCCGATGCAATTTCTGTGTTTCATCGTCAATAAGAAGGTCCAAGCGATACAGTAAACCTGGAGTGAAGCATCGGAATCTATAACTAGTGTCACAGGAATGGTTCTAAACGTAGACAGTAAGAAGTGTCGGTCTTCATGTACTTAAGTCGGCATTGTGCAGTTTGCATTTATTTCCGATGCAATTTCTGTGTTTCATCGTCAATAAGAAGGTCCAAGGGATACAGTAAAGCTGAAGTGAAGCATCGGAATCTATAGCTAGTGTCAAAGGAATGGTTCAAAACATAGTCAGTAAGAAGTGTCGGTCTTCATGTACTGAAGTCGGCATTGTGCCTTTTGTATTTAATTCCGATGCAATTTCTATTTTTCATCGTCAATAAGAAGGTCCAAGGGATACAGTAAACCTGAAGTGAAGCATCGGAATATATAAGTAGTGTCACAGGAATGGTCAGTAGGAAGAGTCAGTCTTCTTGACCTTAAGTCGGCATTGTGCCTTTTGTATTTAATTCCGATGCAAATTCTGTGTTTCATCGTCAATAAGAAGGTCCAAGGGATACAGTAAACCTGGTGTGAAAAATCGGAAACTATAACTAGTGTCACAGGAATGGTCAGTAGGAAGAGTCAGTCTTCTTGTCCATAAGTCGGCATTGTGCCGTTTGTATTTAATTCCGATGCAATTTCTGTCTTTCAACGTCAATAAGAAGGTCCAAGGGATACAGTAAACTTGAAGTGAAGCATCGGAATCTATAACTAGTGTTACAGGAATGGTTCAAAGCATAGTCAGTAAGAAGTGTCGGTCTTCATGTACTTAAGTCGGCATTGAGCATTTTGTATTTAATTCCCATGCAATTTCTGTGTTTCATCATCAATAAGAAGGTCCAAGGGATAAAGTAAACATGAAGTGAAGCATCGGAATCTTTAACTAGTGTCACAGGAATGGTTCAAATCTTAGACATTAGGAAGAGTCAGTCTTCTTGTCCTTAAGTCCTCATTGTGCCTTTTGTATTTAATTCCGATGAAATTTCTGTGTTTCATCGTCAATAAGAAGGTCCAAGGGATACAGTAAACCTGAAGTAAAGTATCGGAATCTATAACTAGTGTCACAGTAAAGGTTCAAAGCATAAACTGTAAGAAGTGTCAGTTTTCTAATAATTAAGTCGGCATTGTGCCTTTTGTATTTAATTCCGATGCAATTTCTGTGTTTCATCGTCAATAAGAATGTCAGAGGGATACAGTAAACCTGAAAAGAAGCATCGGAATCTATAACTAGTTTCGCAGGAATGGTCAGTAGGAAGAGTCAGTCTTCTTGTCCATAAGTCGGCATTGTGCCGTTTGTATTTAATTCCGAAGCAATTTCTGTGTTTCATCGTCATTAAGAAGGTCAGAGGGATACAGTAAACCTGAAGTTGAGCATCGGAATCTATAACTAGTGTCACAGGAAAGGTTCAAATCTTAGACACTAGGAGAGTCAGTCTTCTTGTACTTAAGTCGGCATTGTGCCTTTTGTATGTATTTCCGATGCAGTCTCTGTGTTTCATCGTCAATAAGAAAGTCCAAGGGATACAGTAAACCTGAAGTGAAGCATCGGAATCTATAAGTAGTGTTACACGAATGGTTCAAAACATAGTCAGTAAGAAGTGTCGGTCTTCATGTACTTAAGTCGGCATTGAGCATTTTGTATTTAATTCCCATGCAATTTCTGTGTTTCATCGTCAATAAGAAGGTCCAAGGGATACAGTAAACCTGAAGTGAAGCATCGGTATCTATAACTAGTGTCACTGGAAAGGTTCAAATCTTAGACATTAGGAGAGTCAGTCTTCTTGTACTTAAGTCGGCATTGTGCTTTTTGTTTGTATTTCCGATGCAATCTCTGTGTTTCATCGTCAATAAGAAGGTCCAAGGGATACAGTAAACCTGGAGTGATGCATCGGAATCTATAACTAGTGTCACAGGAATGGTTCAAAACTTAGACAGTAGGAAGAGTCAGTCTAATTGTATTTAAGTCGGCATTGTGCCTTTTGAATTTAATTCCGATGCAATTTCTGTGTTTCATCGTCAATAAGAAGGTCCAAGGGATACAGTAAAACTGAAGTGAAGCATCGGAATCTATAACTAATGTCACAGGAATGGTTCAAAGCATAAACAGTAAGAAGTGTCAATTTTCTTTTACTTAAGTCGGCATTGTGCCTTTTCTATTTAATTCCGATGCAATTTCTGTGTTTCATCGTCAATAAGAAGGTCCAAGGTATACAGTAAACCTGGTGTGAAGAATCGGAATATATAACTAGTGTCACAGGAATGGTCAGTAGGAAGAGTCAGTCTTCTTGTCCTTAAGTCGGCATTGTGCCGTTTGTATTTAATTCCGATGCAATTTCAGTGTTTCATCGTCAGTAAGAAGGTCCAAGGGATACAGTAAACCTGAAGTGAAGCATCGGAATCTATAACTAGTGTTACAGGAATGGTTCAAACATAGTAAGCAAGAAGTGTCGGTCTTCATGTACTTAAGTCGGCATTGAGCCTTTGTATTTAATTCCGATGCAATATCTGTCTTTCATCGTCAATAAGAAGGTCCAAGGGATACAGTAAACCTGAAGTGAAGCATCGGAATCTTTAACTAGTGTCACAGGAATGGTTCAAAGCTTAGGTATTAGGAAGAGTCAGTCTTTTTGTACTTAAGTCGGCATTGTGCCTTTTGTATTTAATTCCGATGCAATTTCTGTGTTTCATCGTCAATAAGAAGGTCCAAGGGATACAGTAAACCTGAAGTGAAGCATCGGAATCTATAAGTAGTGTCACAGGAGTGGTCAGTAGGAAAAGTCAGTCTTCTTGACCTTAAGTCGTCATTGTGTCTTTTGTATTTAATTCCGATGCAAATTCTGTGTTTCATCGTCAATAAGAAGGTCCAAGGGATACAGTAAACCTGAAGTGAAGCATCGGTATCTATAACTAGTGTCACAGTAAAGGTTCAAATCTTAGACATTAGGAGAGTCAGTCTTCTTGTACTTAAGTCGGCATTGTGCCTTTTGTATGTATTTCCGATGCAGTCTCTGTGTTTCATCGTCAATAAGAAGGTCCAAGGGATACAGTAAACCTGAAGTGAAGCATCTGAATCTATAACTAATGTCACAGGAATGGTTCAAAGCATAAACAGTAAGAAGTGTCAATTTTCTTATACTTAAGTCGGCATTGTGCCTTTTGTAATTAATTCCGATGCAATTTCTGTGTTTCATCGTCAATAAGAAGGTCCAAGGGATACAGTAAACCTGGAGTGAAGCATCGGAATCTATAACTAGTGTCACAGGAATGGTTCAAAACTTAGACAGTAGGAAGAGTCAGTCTGCTTGTACTTAAGTCGGCATTGTGCCTTTTGAATTTAATTCCGATGCAATTTCTGTGTTTCATCGTCAATAAGAAGGTCCAAGGTATACAGTAAACCTGGTGTGAAGAATCGGAATATATAACTAGTGTCACAGGAATGGTCAGTAGGAAGTGTCAGTCTTCTTGTCCTTATGTCGGCATTGTGCCGTTTGTATTTAATTCCGGCGCAATTTCAGTGTTTCATCGTCAGTAAGAAGGTCCAAGGGATACAGTAAACCTGAAGTGAAGCATCGGAATCTTTAACTAGTGTCACAGGAATGGTTCAAAACTTAAGTATTAGGAAGAGTCAGTCTTCTTGTACTTATGTCGGCATTGTGCCTTTTGTATTTAATTCCGATGCAATTTCTGTGTTTCATCGTCAATAAGAAGGTCCAAGGGATACAGTAAACCTGAAGTAAAGTATCGGAATCTATAACTAGTGTCACAGGAAAGGTGCAAAACATAGACAGTAGGAAGAGCCAGTCTCATTGTACTTGAGTCGTCATTGTGCCTTTTGTATTTAATTCCGATGCAATTTCTGTGTTTCATTGTCAATAAGAAGGTCCAAGGGATACAGTAAACCTGAAGTGAAGCATCGGAATCTATAACTTATGTCACAGGAATGGTTCAAAGCATAAACGGTAAGAAGTGTCAGTTTTCTTAAAATTAAGTCGGCATTGTGCCTTTTGTATTTAATTCCGAAGCAATTTCTGTGTTTCATCGTCAATAAGAAAGTCAGAGGGATACAGTAAACCTGAAAAGAAGCATCGGAATCTATAACTAGTGTCACAGGAATGGTTCAAATCATAGACTGTGAGGAGAGTCAGTTTTCTTGTACTTAAGTCGGCATTGTGCCTTTTGTATTTAAATTCGATGCAATTTCTGTGTTTCATCGTCAATACGAAGGTCCAAGGGATACAGTAAACCTGAAGTAAAGCATCGGACTCTATAAGTGGTGTCACAGGAATGGTTCAAAACATAGACAGTAGGAAGAGACAGTCTTCTTGTGCTTAAGTCGGCATTGTGCCTTTTGTATTTAATTCCGATGCAATTTCTGTGTTTCATCGTCAATAAGAAGGTCCAAGCGATACAGTAAACCTGGAGTGAAGCATCGGAATCTATAACTAGTGTCACAGGAATGGTTCTAAACGTAGACAGTAAGAAGTGTCGGTCTTCATGTACTTAAGTCGGCATTGTGCAGTTTGTATTTATTTCCGATGCAATTTCTGTGTTTCATCGTCAATAAGAAGGTCCAAGGGATACAGTAAAGCTGAAGTGAAGCATCGGAATCTATAGCTAGTGTCAAAGGAATGGTTCAAAACATAGTCAGTAAGAAGTGTCGGTCTTCATGTACTGAAGTCGGCATTGTGCCTTTTGTATTTAATTCCGATGCAATTTCTATTTTTCATCGTCAATAAGAAGGTCCAAGGGATACAGTAAACCTGAAGTGAAGCATCGGAATATATAAGTAGTGTCACAGGAATGGTCAGTAGGAAGAGTCAGTCTTCTTGACCTTAAGTCGGCATTGTGCCTTTTGTATTTAATTCCGATGCAAATTCTGTGTTTCATCGTCAATAAGAAGGTCCAAGGGATACAGTAAACCTGGTGTGAAAAATCGGAAACTATAACTAGTGTCACAGGAATGGTCAGTAGGAAGAGTCAGTCTTCTTGTCCATAAGTCGGCATTGTGCCGTTTGTATTTAATTCCGATGCAATTTCTGTGTTTCAACGTCAATAAGAAGGTCCAAGGGATACAGTAAACTTGAAGTGAAGCATCGGAATCTATAACTAGTGTTACAGGAATGGTTCAAAGCATAGTCAGTAAGAAGTGTCGGTCTTCATGTACTTAATTCGGCATTGAGCATTTTGTATTTAATTCCCATGCAATTTCTGTGTTTCATCATCAATAAGAAGGTCCAAGGGATAAAGTAAACATGAAGTGAAGCATCGGAATCTTTAACTAGTGTCACAGGAATGGTTCAAATCTTAGACATTAGGAAGAGTCAGTCTTCTTGTCCTTAAGTCCTCATTGTGCCTTTTGTATTTAATTCCGATGAAATTTCTGTGTTTCATCGTCAATAAGAAGGTCCAAGGGATACAGTAAACCTGAAGTAAAGTATCGGAATCTATAACTAGTGTCACAGGAAAGGTTCAAAGCATAAACTGTAAGAAGTGTCAGTTTTCTAATAATTAAGTCGGCATTGTGCCTTTTGTATTTAATTCCGATGCAATTTCTGTGTTTCATCGTCAATAAGAATGTCAGTGGGATACAGTAAACCTGAAAAGAAGCATCGGAATCTATAACTAGTTTCGCAGGAATGGTCAGTAGGAAGAGTCAGTCTTCTTGTCCATAAGTCGGCATTGTGCCGTTTGTATTTAATTCCGAAGCAATTTCTGTGTTTCATCGTCATTAAGAAGGTCAGAGGGATACAGTAAACCTGAAGTTGAGCATCGGAATCTATAACTAGTGTCACAGGAAAGGTTCAAATCTTAGACACTAGGAGTGTCAGTCTTCTTGTACTTAAGTCGGCATTGTGCCTTTTGTATGTATTTCCGATGCAGTCTCTGTGTTTCATCGTCAATAAGAAAGTCCAAGGGATACAGTAAACCTGAAGTGAAGCATCGGAATCTATAAGTAGTGTTACACGAATGGTTCAAAACATAGTCAGTAAGAAGTGTCGGTCTTCATGTACTTAAGTCGGCATTGAGCATTTTGTATTTAATTCCCATGCAATTTCTGTGTTTCATCGTCAATAAGAAGGTCCAAGGGATACAGTAAACCTGAAGTGAAGCATCGGTATCTATAACTAGTGTCACTGGAAAGGTTCAAATCTTAGACATTAGGAGAGTCAGTCTTCTTGTACTTAAGTCGGCATTGTGCTTTTTGTTTGTATTTCCGATGCAATCTCTGTGTTTCATCGTCAATAAGAAGGTCCAAGGGATACAGTAAACCTGGAGTGATGCATCGGAATCTATAACTAGTGTCACAGGAATGGTTCAAAACTTAGACAGTAGGAAGAGTCAGTCTAATTGTATTTAAGTCGGCATTGTGCCTTTTGAATTTAATTCCGATGCAATTTCTGTGTTTCATCGTCAATAAGAAGGTCCAAGGGATACAGTAAAACTGAAGTGAAGCATCGGAATCTATAACTAATGTCACAGGAATGGTTCAAAGCATAAACAGTAAGAAGTGTCAATTTTCTTTTACTTAAGTCGGCATTGTGCCTTTTCTATTTAATTCCGATGCAATTTCTGTGTTTCATCGTCAATAAGAAGGTCCAAGGTATACAGTAAACCTGGTGTGAAGAATCGGAATATATAACTAGTGTCACAGGAATGGTCAGTAGGAAGAGTCAGTCTTCTTGTCCTTAAGTCGGCATTGTGCCGTTTGTATTTAATTCCGATGCAATTTCAGTGTTTCATCGTCAGTAAGAAGGTCCAAGGGATACAGTAAACCTGAAGTGAAGCATCGGAATCTATAACTAGTGTTACAGGAATGGTTCAAACATAGTAAGCAAGAAGTGTCGGTCTTCATGTACTTAAGTCGGCATTGAGCCTTTGTATTTAATTCCGATGCAATATCTGTCTTTCATCGTCAATAAGAAGGTCCAAGGGATACAGTAAACCTGAAGTGAAGCATCGGAATCTTTAACTAGTGTCACAGGAATGGTTCAAAGCTTAGGTATTAGGAAGAGTCAGTCTTTTTGTACTTAAGTCGGCATTGTGCCTTTTGTATTTAATTCCGATGCAATTTCTGTGTTTCATCGTCAATAAGAAGGTCCAAGGGATACAGTAAACCTGAAGTGAAGCATCGGAATCTATAAGTAGTGTCACAGGAGTGGTCAGTAGGAAAAGTCAGTCTTCTTGACCTTAAGTCGTCATTGTGTCTTTTGTATTTAATTCCGATGCAAATTCTGTGTTTCATCGTCAATAAGAAGGTCCAAGGGATACAGTAAACCTGGTGTGAAGAATCGGAATCTATAACTAGTGTCACAGGAATGGTCAGTAGTAAGAGTCAGTCTTCTTGTCCATAAGTCGGCATTGTGCCGTTTGTATTTAATTCCGATGCAATTTCTGTGTTTCAACGTCAATAAGAAGGTCCAAGGGATACAGTAAACCTAAAGTGAAGCATCGCAATCTATAACTAGTGTTACAGGAATGGTTCAAAGCATAGTCAGTAAGAAGTGTCGGTCTTCATGTACTTAAGTCGGCATTAAGCATTTTGTATTTAATTCCCATGCAATTTCTGTGTTTCATCGTCAATAAGAAGGTCCAAGGGATACAGTAAACCTGAAGTGAAGAATCGGAATCTTTAACTAGTGTCACAGGAATGGTTCACATCTTAGACATTAGGAAGAGTCAGTCTTCTTGTCCTTAAGTCGGCATTGTGCTTTTTGTATTTAATTCCGATGCAATTTCTGTGTTTCATCGTCAATATGAAGGTCCAAGTGATACAGTAAACCCGGAGTGAAGCATCGGAATCTATAACTAGTGTCACAATAATGGTTCTAAACGTAGACAGTAAGAAGTGTCGGTCTTCATGTACTTAAGTCGGCATTGTGCAGTTTGTATTTCATTCCGATGCAAATTCTGTGTTTCATCGTCAATAAGAAGGTCCAAGGGATACAGTAAACCTGGTGTGAAGAATCGGAATCTATAACTAGTGTCACAGGAATGGTCAGTAGGAAGAGTCAGTCTTCTTGACCTTAAGTCGGCATTGTGCCTTTTGTATTTAATTCCGATGCAAATTCTGTGGTTCATCGTCAATAAGAAGGTCCATGGGATACAGTAAACCTGGTGTGAAGAATCGGAATCTATAACTAGTGTCACAGGAATGGTCAGTAGGAAGAATCAGTCTTCTTGTTCATAAGTCGGCATTGTGCCGTTTGTATTTAATTCCGATGCAATTTCTGTGTTTCAACGTCAATATGAAGGTCCAAGGGATACAGTAAATCTGAAGTGAAGCATCGGAATCTGTAACTAGTGCTACAGGAATGGTTCAAAGCATAGTCAGTAAGAAGTGTCGGTCTTCATGTACTTAAGTCGGCATTGAGCATTTTGTATTTAATTCCCATGCAATTTCTGTGTTTCATCGTCAATAAGAAGGTCCAAGGGATACAGTAAACATGAAGTGAAGCATCGGAATCTTTAACTAGTGTCACAGGAATGGTTCAAATCTTAGACATAAGGAAGAGTCAGTCTTCTTGTCCTTAAGTCCTCATTGTGCCTTTTGTATTTAATTCCGATGAAATTTCTGTGTTTCATCGTCAATAAGAAGGTCCAAGGGATACAGTAACCTGAAGTAAAGTATCGGAATCTATAACTAGTGTCACAGGAAAGGTTCAAAGCATAAACTGTAAGAAATGTCAGTTTTCTTATAATTAAGTCGGCATTGTGCCTTTTGTATTTAATTCCGATGCAATTTCTGTGTTTCATAGTCAATAAGAAAGTCAGAGGGATACAGTAAACCTGAAAAGAAGCATCGGAATCTATAACTAGTGTCACAGGAATGGTTCAAATCATAGACTGTAAGGAGGGTCAGTTTCCTACTACTTAAGTCGGCATTGTGCCATTTGTATTTAATTCCGATGCAATTTCTGTGTTTCATCGTCAATAAGAAGGTCCAAGGGATACAGTAAACCTGAAGTAAAGCATCGGAATCTATAACTAGTGTCACAGGAATGGTTCAAAACATAGACATTAAGAATAGTCAGTCATCTTGTGCTTAAGTCGGCTTTGTGCCTTTTGTATTTAATTCCGATGCAATTTCTGCGATTCATCGTCAATAAGAACGTCCAATCGATACAGTGAACCTGGAGTAAAGCATCGGAATCTATAACTAGTGTCACATGAATGGTTGTAAACGTAGACAGTAAGAAGTGTCGGTCTTCATGTACCTAAGTCGGCATTGTGCAGTTTGTATTTAATTCCGATGCAATTTCTGTGTTTCATCGTCAATAAGAAGGTCCAAGGGATACAGTAAAGCTGAAGTGAAGCATCGGAATCTATAGCTAGTGTCAAAGGAATGGTTCAAAACATAGTCAGTAAGAAGTGTCGGCCTTCATGTACTTAAGTCGGCATTGTGCCTTTTGTATTTAATTCCGATGCAATTTCTATTTTTCATCGTCAATAAGAAGGTCCAAGGGATACAGTATACCTGAAGTGAAGCATCGGAATATATAAGTAGTGTCACAGGAATGGTCAGTAGGAAGAGTCAGTCTTCTTGACCTTAAGTCGGCATTGTGCCTTTTGTATTTAATTCCGATGCAAATTCTGTGGTTCATCGTCAATAAGAAGGTCCAAGGGATACAGTAAACCTGGTGTGAAGAATCGGAATCTATAATTGGTGTCACAGGAATGGTCAGTAGGAAGAGTCAGTCTTCTTGTCCATAAGTCGGCATTGTGCCGTTTGTATTTAATTCCGAAGCAATTTCTGTGTTTCATCGTCAATACGAAGGTCCAAGGGATACAGTAAACCTGAAGTGAAGCATCGGAATCTATAACTAGTGTCACAGGAATGGTTGTTAACGTAGACAGTAAGAAGTGTCGGTCTTCATGTACTTAAGTCGGCATTGTGCATTTCGTATTTAATTCCGATGCAATTTCTGTGTTTCATCGTCAATAAGAAGGTCCAAGGGATACAGTAAACCTGGTGTGAAGAATCGTAATCTATAACTAGTTTCGCAGGAATGGTCAGTAGGAAGAGTCAGTCATCTTGTCCATAAGTCGGCATTGTGCCGTTTGTATTTAATTCCGAAGCAATTTCTGTGTTTCATCGTCATTAAGAAGGTCAGAGGGATACAGTAAACCTGAAGTGAAGCATCGGAATCTATAACTAGTGTTACAGGAATGGTTCAAAACATAGTCAGTAAGAAGTGTCGGTCTTCATGTACTTAAGTCGGCATTGAGCATTTTGTATTTATTTCCCATGCAATTTCTGTGTTTCATCGTCAATAAGAAGGTCCAAGGGATACAGTAAACCTGAAGTGAAGCATCGGTATCTATAACTAGTGTCACAGGAAAGGTTCAAATCTTAGACATTAGGAGAGTCAGTCTTCTTGTACTTAAGTCGGCATTGTGCCTTTTGTATGTATTTCCCATGCAATCTCTGTGTTTCATCGTCATTAAGAAGGTCCAAGGGATACAGTAAACCTCGAGTGATGCATCGGAATCTATAACTAGTGTCACAGGAATGGTTCAAAACTTAGACAGTAGGAAGAGTCAGTCTAATTGCACTTAAGTCGGCATTGTGCCTTTTGAATTTAATTCCGATGCAATTTCTGTGTTTCATCGTCAATAAGAAGGTCCAAGGGATACAGTAAACCTGAAGTGAAGCATCGGAATCTATAACTAATGTCACAGGAATGGTTCAAAGCATAAACAGTAAGAAGTGTCAATTTTCTTATACTTAAGTCGGCATTGTGCCTTTTCTATTTAATTCCGATGCAATTTCTGTGTTTCATCGTCAATAAGAAGGTCCAAGGGATACAGTAAACCTGGAGTGAAGCATCGGAATCTATAACTAGTGTCACAGGAATGGTTCAAAACTTAGACAGTAGGAAGAGTCAGTCTGCTTGTACTTAAGTCGGCATTGTGCCTTTTGAATTTAATTCCGATGCAATTTCTGTGTTTCATCGTCAATAAGAAGGTTCAAGGGATACAGTAAACCTGAAGTGAAGCATCGTAATCTTTAACTAGTGTCACAGGAATGGTTCAAAACTTAGGTATTAGGAAGAGTCAGTCTTCTTGTACTTAAGTCGGCATTGTGCCTTTTGTATTTAATTCCGATGCAATTTCTGTGTTTCATCGTCAATAAGAAGGTCCAAGGGATACAGTAAACCTGAAGTGAAGCATCGGAATCTATAACTAGTGTTACAGGAATGGTTCAAATCATAGTCAGTAAGAAGTGTCGGTCTTCATGTACTTAAGTCGGCATTGTTTCTTTTGTATTTAACTCCGATGCAATTTGTGTGTTTCATCGTCAATAAGAAGGTCGAAGCGATACAGTAAACCTGGAGTGAAGCATCGGAATCTATAACTAGTGCCACAGGAATGGTTCTAAACGTAGACAGTAAGAAGTGTCGGTCTTCATGTACTTAAGTCGGCATTGTGCATTTTGTATTTAATTCCGATGCAATTTCTGTGTTTCATCGTCAATAAGAAGGTCCAAGGGATACAGTAAAGCTGAAGTGAAGCATCGGCATCTATAGCTAGTGTCACAGGAATGGTTCAAAACATAGTCAGTAAGAAGTGTCGGTCTTCATGTACTTAAGTCGGCATTGTGCCTTTTGTATTTAATTCCGATGCAATTTCTGTGTTTCATCGTCAATAAGAAGGTCCAAGGGATACAGTAAACCTGAAATGAAGCATCGGAATCTATAAGTAGTGTCACAGGAGTGGTCAGTAGGAAGAGTCAGTCTTCTTGACCTTAAGTCGTCATTGTGCCTTTTGTATTTAATTCCGATGCAAATTCTGTGTTTCATCGTCAATAAGAAGGTCCAAGGGATACAGTAAACCTGGGGTGAAGAATCGGAATCTATAACTAGTGTCACAGGAATGGTCAGTAGTAAGAGTCAGTCTTCTTGTCCATAAGTCGGCATTGTGCCGTTTGTATTTAATTACGATGCAATTTCTGTGTTTCAACGTCAATAAGAAGGTCCAAGGGATACAGTAAACCTGAAGTGAAGCATCGCAATCTATAACTAGTGTTACAGGAATGGTTCAAAGCATAGTCAGTAAGAAGTGTCGGTCTTCATGTACTTAAGTCGGCATTAAGCATTTTGTATTTAATTCCCATGCAATTTCTGTGTTTCATCGTCAATAAGAAGGTCCAAGGGATACAGTAAACCTGAAGTGAAGCATCGGAATCTTTAACTAGTGTCACAGGAATGGTTCACATCTTAGGCATTAGGAAGAGTCAGTCTTCTTGTCCTTAAGTCGGCATTGTGCTTTTTGTATTTAATTCCGATGCAAATTCTGTGTTTCATCGTCAATAAGAAGGTCCAAGCGATACAGTAAACCTGGAGTGAAGCATCGGAATCTATAACTAGTGTCACAGGAATGGTTCTAAACGTAGACAGTAAGAAGTGTCGGTCTTCATGTACTTAAGTAGGCATTGTGCAGTTTGTATTTAATTCCGATGCAATTTCTGTGTTTCATCGTCAATAAGAAGGTCCAAGGGATACAGTAAAGCTGAAGTGAAGCATCGGAATCTATAGCTAGTGTCAAAGGAATGGTTCAAAACATAGTCAGTAAGAAGTGTCGGCCTTCATGTACTTAAGTCGGCATTGTGCCTTTTGTATTTAATTCCGATGCAATTTCTATTTTTCATCGTCAATAAGAAGGTCCAAGGGATACAGTATACCTGAAGTGAAGCATCGGAATATATAAGTAGTGTCACAGGAATGGTCAGTAGGAAGAGTCAGTCTTCTTGACCTTAAGTCGGCATTGTGCCTTTTGTATTTAATTCCGATGCAAATTCTGTGTTTCATCGTCAATAAGAAGGTCCAAGGGATACAGTAAACCTGGTGTGAAGAATCGGAATCTATAACTAGTGTCACAGGAATGGTCAGTAGTAAGAGTCAGTCTTCTTGTCCATAAGTCGGCATTGTGCCGTTGGTATTTAATTCCGTTGCAATTTCTGTGTTTCAACGTCAATAAGAAGGTCCAAGGGATGCAGTAAACCTGAAGTGAAGCATCGCAATCTATAACTAGTGTTAGAGGAATGGTTCAAAGCATAGTCAGTAAGAAGTGTCGGTCTTCATGTACTTAAGTCGGCATTGAGAATTTTGTATTTAATTCCCATGCAATTTCTGTGTTTCATCGTCAATAGGAAGGTCCAAGGGATACAGTAAACCTGAAGTGAAGCATCGGAATCTTTAACTAGTGTCACAGGAATGGTTCACATCTTAGACATTAGGAAGAGTCAGTCTTCTTGTCCTCAAGTCGGCATTGTGCATTTTGTATTTAATTCCGATGCAATTTCTGTGTTTCATCGTCAATAAGAAGGTCCAAGGCATACAGTAAACCTGGAGTGAAGCATCGGAATCTATAACTAGTTTCACAGGAATTGTTTAAAACTTAGACATTAGGAAGAGTCAGTCCCCTTGTACTTAAGTTGGCATTTGGCTTTTGTAATTAATTCCGATGCAATTTCTGTGTTTCATCGTCAATAAGAAGGTCTAATTGATACAGTAAACCTGGAGTGAAGCATCGGAATCTATAACTAGTGTCACAGGAATGGTTCAAAACTTAGACAGTAGGAAGAGTCGGTCTTCTTGTACTTAAGTCGGCATTGTGCCTTTTGTATTTAATTCCGATGCCACTTCTGTATTTCATCGTCAATTAGAAGGTCCAAGGGATACAGTAAACCTGAAGTGAAGCATCGGAATCTATAACTAGTGCTACAGGAATGGTTCAAAGCATAGTCAGTAAGAAGTGTCGGTCTTCATGTACTTAAGTCGGCATTGAGCATTTTGTATTTAATTCCCATGCAATTTCTGTGTTTCATCGTCAATAAGAAGGTCCAAGGGATACAGTAAACATGAAGTGAAGCATCGGAATCTTTAACTAGTGTCACAGGAATGGTTCAAATCTTAGACATAAGGAAGAGTCAGTCTTCTTGTCCTTAAGTCCTCATTGTGCCTTTTGTATTTAATTCCGATGAAATTTCTGTGTTTCATCGTCAATAAGAAGGTCCAAGGGATACAGTAACCTGAAGTAAAGTATCGGAATCTATAACTAGTGTCACAGGAAAGGTTCAAAGCATAAACTGTAAGAAATGTCAGTTTTCTTATAATTAAGTCGGCATTGTGCCTTTTGTATTTAATTCCGATGCAATTTCTGTGTTTCATAGTCAATAAGAAAGTCAGAGGGATACAGTAAACCTGAAAAGAAGCATCGGAATCTATAACTAGTGTCACAGGAATGGTTCAAATCATAGACTGTAAGGAGGGTCAGTTTCCTACTACTTAAGTCGGCATTGTGCCATTTGTATTTAATTCCGATGCAATTTCTGTGTTTCATCGTCAATAAGAAGGTCCAAGGGATACAGTAAACCTGAAGTAAAGCATCGGAATCTATAACTAGTGTCACAGGAATGGTTCAAAACATAGACATTAAGAATAGTCAGTCATCTTGTGCTTAAGTCGGCTTTGTGCCTTTTGTATTTAATTCCGATGCAATTTCTGCGATTCATCGTCAATAAGAACGTCCAATCGATACAGTGAACCTGGAGTAAAGCATCGGAATCTATAACTAGTGTCACATGAATGGTTGTAAACGTAGACAGTAAGAAGTGTCGGTCTTCATGTACCTAAGTCGGCATTGTGCAGTTTGTATTTAATTCCGATGCAATTTCTGTGTTTCATCGTCAATAAGAAGGTCCAAGGGATACAGTAAAGCTGAAGTGAAGCATCGGAATCTATAGCTAGTGTCAAAGGAATGGTTCAAAACATAGTCAGTAAGAAGTGTCGGCCTTCATGTACTTAAGTCGGCATTGTGCCTTTTGTATTTAATTCCGATGCAATTTCTATTTTTCATCGTCAATAAGAAGGTCCAAGGGATACAGTATACCTGAAGTGAAGCATCGGAATATATAAGTAGTGTCACAGGAATGGTCAGTAGGAAGAGTCAGTCTTCTTGACCTTAAGTCGGCATTGTGCCTTTTGTATTTAATTCCGATGCAAATTCTGTGGTTCATCGTCAATAAGAAGGTCCAAGGGATACAGTAAACCTGGTGTGAAGAATCGGAATCTATAATTGGTGTCACAGGAATGGTCAGTAGGAAGAGTCAGTCTTCTTGTCCATAAGTCGGCATTGTGCCGTTTGTATTTAATTCCGAAGCAATTTCTGTGTTTCATCGTCAATACGAAGGTCCAAGGGATACAGTAAACCTGAAGTGAAGCATCGGAATCTATAACTAGTGTCACAGGAATGGTTGTTAACGTAGACAGTAAGAAGTGTCGGTCTTCATGTACTTAAGTCGGCATTGTGCATTTCGTATTTAATTCCGATGCAATTTCTGTGTTTCATCGTCAATAAGAAGGTCCAAGGGATACAGTAAACCTGGTGTGAAGAATCGTAATCTATAACTAGTTTCGCAGGAATGGTCAGTAGGAAGAGTCAGTCATCTTGTCCATAAGTCGGCATTGTGCCGTTTGTATTTAATTCCGAAGCAATTTCTGTGTTTCATCGTCATTAAGAAGGTCAGAGGGATACAGTAAACCTGAAGTGAAGCATCGGAATCTATAACTAGTGTTACAGGAATGGTTCAAAACATAGTCAGTAAGAAGTGTCGGTCTTCATGTACTTAAGTCGGCATTGAGCATTTTGTATTTATTTCCCATGCAATTTCTGTGTTTCATCGTCAATAAGAAGGTCCAAGGGATACAGTAAACCTGAAGTGAAGCATCGGTATCTATAACTAGTGTCACAGGAAAGGTTCAAATCTTAGACATTAGGAGAGTCAGTCTTCTTGTACTTAAGTCGGCATTGTGCCTTTTGTATGTATTTCCCATGCAATCTCTGTGTTTCATCGTCATTAAGAAGGTCCAAGGGATACAGTAAACCTCGAGTGATGCATCGGAATCTATAACTAGTGTCACAGGAATGGTTCAAAACTTAGACAGTAGGAAGAGTCAGTCTAATTGCACTTAAGTCGGCATTGTGCCTTTTGAATTTAATTCCGATGCAATTTCTGTGTTTCATCGTCAATAAGAAGGTCCAAGGGATACAGTAAACCTGAAGTGAAGCATCGGAATCTATAACTAATGTCACAGGAATGGTTCAAAGCATAAACAGTAAGAAGTGTCAATTTTCTTATACTTAAGTCGGCATTGTGCCTTTTCTATTTAATTCCGATGCAATTTCTGTGTTTCATCGTCAATAAGAAGGTCCAAGGGATACAGTAAACCTGGAGTGAAGCATCGGAATCTATAACTAGTGTCACAGGAATGGTTCAAAACTTAGACAGTAGGAAGAGTCAGTCTGCTTGTACTTAAGTCGGCATTGTGCCTTTTGAATTTAATTCCGATGCAATTTCTGTGTTTCATCGTCAATAAGAAGGTTCAAGGGATACAGTAAACCTGAAGTGAAGCATCGTAATCTTTAACTAGTGTCACAGGAATGGTTCAAAACTTAGGTATTAGGAAGAGTCAGTCTTCTTGTACTTAAGTCGGCATTGTGCCTTTTGTATTTAATTCCGATGCAATTTCTGTGTTTCATCGTCAATAAGAAGGTCCAAGGGATACAGTAAACCTGAAGTGAAGCATCGGAATCTATAACTAGTGTTACAGGAATGGTTCAAATCATAGTCAGTAAGAAGTGTCGGTCTTCATGTACTTAAGTCGGCATTGTTTCTTTTGTATTTAACTCCGATGCAATTTGTGTGTTTCATCGTCAATAAGAAGGTCGAAGCGATACAGTAAACCTGGAGTGAAGCATCGGAATCTATAACTAGTGCCACAGGAATGGTTCTAAACGTAGACAGTAAGAAGTGTCGGTCTTCATGTACTTAAGTCGGCATTGTGCATTTTGTATTTAATTCCGATGCAATTTCTGTGTTTCATCGTCAATAAGAAGGTCCAAGGGATACAGTAAAGCTGAAGTGAAGCATCGGCATCTATAGCTAGTGTCACAGGAATGGTTCAAAACATAGTCAGTAAGAAGTGTCGGTCTTCATGTACTTAAGTCGGCATTGTGCCTTTTGTATTTAATTCCGATGCAATTTCTGTGTTTCATCGTCAATAAGAAGGTCCAAGGGATACAGTAAACCTGAAATGAAGCATCGGAATCTATAAGTAGTGTCACAGGAGTGGTCAGTAGGAAGAGTCAGTCTTCTTGACCTTAAGTCGTCATTGTGCCTTTTGTATTTAATTCCGATGCAAATTCTGTGTTTCATCGTCAATAAGAAGGTCCAAGGGATACAGTAAACCTGGGGTGAAGAATCGGAATCTATAACTAGTGTCACAGGAATGGTCAGTAGTAAGAGTCAGTCTTCTTGTCCATAAGTCGGCATTGTGCCGTTTGTATTTAATTACGATGCAATTTCTGTGTTTCAACGTCAATAAGAAGGTCCAAGGGATACAGTAAACCTGAAGTGAAGCATCGCAATCTATAACTAGTGTTACAGGAATGGTTCAAAGCATAGTCAGTAAGAAGTGTCGGTCTTCATGTACTTAAGTCGGCATTAAGCATTTTGTATTTAATTCCCATGCAATTTCTGTGTTTCATCGTCAATAAGAAGGTCCAAGGGATACAGTAAACCTGAAGTGAAGCATCGGAATCTTTAACTAGTGTCACAGGAATGGTTCACATCTTAGGCATTAGGAAGAGTCAGTCTTCTTGTCCTTAAGTCGGCATTGTGCTTTTTGTATTTAATTCCGATGCAAATTCTGTGTTTCATCGTCAATAAGAAGGTCCAAGCGATACAGTAAACCTGGAGTGAAGCATCGGAATCTATAACTAGTGTCACAGGAATGGTTCTAAACGTAGACAGTAAGAAGTGTCGGTCTTCATGTACTTAAGTAGGCATTGTGCAGTTTGTATTTAATTCCTTTGCAATTTCTGTGTTTCATCGTCAATAAGAAGGTCCAAGGGATACAGTAAAGCTGAAGTGAAGCATCGGAATCTACAGCTAGTGTCAAAGGAATGGTTCAAAACATAGTCAGTAAGAAGTGTCGGCCTTCATGTACTTAAGTCGGCATTGTGCCTTTTGTATTTAATTCCGAAGCAATTTCTATTTTTCATCCTCAATAAGAAGGTCCAAGGGATACAGTAAACCTGAAGTGAAGCATCGGAATATGTAAGTAGTGTCACAGGAATGGTCAGTAGGAAGAGTCAGTCTTCTTGACCTTAAGCCGGCATTGTGCCTTTTGTATTTAATTCCGATGCAAATTCTGTGGTTCATCGTCAATAAGAAGGTCCATGGGATACAGTAAACCTGGTGTGAAGAATCGGAATCTATAACTAGTGTCACAGGAATGGTCAGTAGAAAGAGTCAGTCTTCTTGTCCATAAGTCGGCATTGTGCCGTTTGTATTTAATTCCGATGCAATTTCTGTGTTTCAACGTCAATATGAAGGTCCAAGGGATACAGTAAATCTGAAGTGAAGCATCGGAATCTGTAACTAGTGCTACAGGAATGGTTCAAAGCATAGTCAGTAAGAAGTGTCGGTCTTCATGTACTTAAGTCGGCATTGAGCATTTTGTATTTAATTCCCATGCAATTTCTGTGTTTCATCGTCAATAAGAAGGTCCAAGGGATACAGTAAACATGAAGTGAAGCATCGGAATCTTTAACTAGTGTCACAGGAATGGTTCAAATCTTAGACATAAGGAAGAGTCAGTCTTCTTGTCCTTAAGTCCTCATTGTGCCGTTTGTATTTAATTCCGATGAAATTTCTGTGTTTCATCGTCAATAAGAAGGTCCAAGGGATACAGTAAACCTGAAGTAAAGTATCGGAATCTATAACTAGTGTCACAGGAAAGGTTCAAAGCATAAACTGTAAGAAATGTCAGTTTTCTTATAATTAAGTCGGCATTGTGCCTTTTGTATTTAATTCCGATGCAATTTCTGTGTTTCATAGTCAATAAGAAAGTCAGAGGGATACAGTAAACCTGAAAAGAAGCATCGGAATCTATAACTAGTGTCACAGGAATGGTTCAAATCATAGACTGTAAGGAGGGTCAGTTTCCTAGTACTTAAGTCGGCATTGTGCCATTTGTATTTAATTCCGGTGCAATTTCTGTGTTTCATCGTCAATAAGAAGGTCCAAGGGATACAGTAAACCTGGTGTGAAGAATCGGAATCTATAATTGGTGTCACAGGAATGGTCAGTAGGAGGAGTCAGTCTTCTTGTCCATAAGTCGGCATTGTGCCGTTTGTATTTAATTCCGATGCAATTTCTGTGTTTCATCGTCAATAAGAAGGTCAGAGGGATACAGTAAACCTGAAGTGAAGCATCGGAATCTATAACTATTGTTACAGGAATGGTTCAAAACATAGTCAGTAAGAAGTGTCGGTCTTCATGTACTTAAGTCGGCATTGAGCATTTTGTATTTAATTCACATGCAATTTCTGTGTTTCATCGTCAATAAGAAGGTCCAAGGGATACAGTAAACCTGAAGTGAAGCATCGGTATCTATAACTAGTGTCACAGGAAAGGTTCAAATCTTAGACATTAGGAGAGTCAGTCTTCTTGTACTTAAGTCGGCATTGTGCCTTTTGTATGTATTTCCGATGCAATCTCTGTGTTTCATCGTCAATAAGAAGGTCCAAGGGATACAGTAAACCTGGAGTGAAGCATCGGAATCTGTAACTAGTGTCACAGGAATGGTTTAAAACTTAGACAGTAGGAAGAGTCAGTCTACTTGTACTTAAGTCGGCATTGTGCCTTTTGAATTTAATTCCGATGCAATTTCTGTGTTTCATCGTCAATAAGAAGGTCCAAGGGATACAGTAACCCTGAAGTGAAGCATCGGAATCTATAACTAGTGTTACAGGAATGGTTCAAACATAGTAAGCAAGAAGTGTCGGTCTTCATGTACTTAAGTCGGCATTGAGCCTTTGTATTTAATTCCGATGCAATTTCTGTGTTTCATCGTCAATAAGAAGGTCCAAGGGATACAGTAAACCTGAAGTGAAGCATCGGAATCTTTAACTAGTGTCACAGGAATGGTTCAAAACTTAGGTATTAGGAAGAGTCAGTCTTCTTTTACTTAAGTCGGCATTGTGCCTTTTGTATTTAATTCCGATGCAATTTCTGTGTTTCATCGTCAATAAAAGGTCCAAGGGATACAGTAAACCTGAAGTGAAGCATCGGAATCTATAACTAGTGTTACAGGAATGAATCAAATCATAGTCAGTAAGAAGTGTCGGTCTTCATGTACTTAAGTCGGCATTGTGCCTTTTGTATTTAACTCCGATGCAATTTCTGTGTTTCATCGTCAATAAGAAGGTCCAAGCGATACAGTAAACCTGGAGTGAAGCATCGGAATCTATAACTAGTGTCACAGGAATAGTTCTAAACGTACACAGTAAGAAGTGTCGGTCTTCATGTACTTAAGTCGGTATTGTGCATTTTGTATTTCATTCCGATGCAATTTCTGTGTTTCATCGTCAATAAGAAGGTCCAAGGGATGCAGTAAAGCTGAAGTGAAGCATCGGAATCTATAGCTAGTGTCACAGGAATGGTTCAAAACATAGTCAGTAAGAAGTGTCGGTCTTCATGTACTTAAGTCGGCATTGTGCCTTTTGTATTTAATTCCGATGCAATTTCTGTGTTTCATCGTTAATAAGAAGGTCCAAGGGATACAGTAAACCTGAAGTGAAGCATCGGAATCTATAAGTAGTGTCACAGGAGTGGTCAGTAGGAAGAGTCAGTCTTCTTGACCTTAAGTCGGCATTGTGCCTTTTGTATTTAATTCCGATGCAAATTCTGTGTTTCATCGTCAATAAGAAGGTCCAAGGGATACAGTAAACCTGGTGTGAAGAATCGGAATCTATAACTAGTGTCACAGGAATGGTCAGTAGTAAGAGTCAGTCTTCTTGTCCATAAGTCGGCATTGTGCCGTTGGTATTTAATTCCGTTGCAATTTCTGTGTTTCAACGTCAATAAGAAGGTCCAAGGGATGCAGTAAACCTGAAGTGAAGCATCGCAATCTATAACTAGTGTTAGAGGAATGGTTCAAAGCATAGTCAGTAAGAAGTGTCGGTCTTCATGTACTTAAGTCGGCATTGAGAATTTTGTATTTAATTCCCATGCAATTTCTGTGTTTCATCGTCAATAGGAAGGTCCAAGGGATACAGTAAACCTGAAGTGAAGCATCGGAATCTTTAACTAGTGTCACAGGAATGGTTCACATCTTAGACATTAGGAAGAGTCAGTCTTCTTGTCCTCAAGTCGGCATTGTGCATTTTGTATTTAATTCCGATGCAATTTCTGTGTTTCATCGTCAATAAGAAGGTCCAAGGCATACAGTAAACCTGGAGTGAAGCATCGGAATCTATAACTAGTTTCACAGGAATTGTTTAAAACTTAGACATTAGGAAGAGTCAGTCCCCTTGTACTTAAGTTGGCATTTGGCTTTTGTAATTAATTCCGATGCAATTTCTGTGTTTCATCGTCAATAAGAAGGTCTAATTGATACAGTAAACCTGGAGTGAAGCATCGGAATCTATAACTAGTGTCACAGGAATGGTTCAAAACTTAGACAGTAGGAAGAGTCGGTCTTCTTGTACTTAAGTCGGCATTGTGCCTTTTGTATTTAATTCCGATGCCACTTCTGTATTTCATCGTCAATTAGAAGGTCCAAGGGATACAGTAAACCTGAAGTGAAGCATCGGAATCTATAACTAGTGTCACAGGAATGGTTCAAAACTTAGACAGTAGGAAGAGTCAGTCTTCTTGTACTTACGTCGGCATTGTGCCTTTTGTATTTAATTCCGATGCAATATCTGTGTTTGATCGTCAATAAGAAGGTCCATGGGATACAGTAAACCTGGAGGGATGCATCGGAATCTTCAACTAGTGCCACAGGAATGGATCAAAGCATAAACAGTAAGAAGTGTCAGTTTTCTTATAATTAAGTCGGCATTGTGCCTTTTGTATTTAATTCCGATGCAATTTCTGTGTTTCATCGTCAATAAGAAAGTCAGAGGGATACAGTAAACCTGAAGTGAAGCATCGGAACCTAAAACTAGTGTCACACGATTGGTTCAAATCATAGACAGTAAGGAGAGTCAGTTTTCTTGTACTTAAGTCGGCATTGTGCCTTTTGTATTTAATTCCGTTGCAATTTCGGTGTTTCATCGTCAATAAGAAGGTCAGAGGGATACAGTTAACCTGAAGTGAAGCATCGGAAACTATTACTAGTGTCACATGAATGGTTCAAACCATAGACAGTAAGAAGTGTCAGTTTTCTTGTACATAAGTCGGCATTGCGCCTTTTCTATTTAAATCCGATGCAATTTCTGTGTTTCATCGTCAATACGAAGGTCCAAGGGATACAGTAAACCTGAAGTGAAGCATCGGAATCTATAACTAGTGTCACAGGAATGGTTCAAACCTTAGACATTAGGAAGAGTCAGTCCTCTTGTACTTAAGTCGGCATTGTGCTTTTGTATTTAATTCCGATGCAATTTCTGTGTTTCATCGTCAATTAGAAGGTCCAGGGGATACAGTAAACCAGAAGTGAAGCATCGGAATCTATAACTAGTATCACAGGAATGGTCAGTAGGAAGAGTCAGTCTTCTTGTCCATAAGTCGGCATTGTGCCTTATGTATTTAATTCCGATGCAATTTCTGTGTTTCATCGTCAATAAGAAGGTCCCAGGGATACAGTGAACCTGAAGTGAAGCATCGGAATCTATAACTGGTGTCAGAGGACTGGTTCAAAACTTAGAAAGTAGGAAAAGTCGGTCTTCTTGTACTTAGTCGGTATTGTGCCTTTTGTATGTGACTCCGATGCAATTTCTGTGTTTCTTCGTCAATAAGAAGGTCCAAGGGATACAGTAAACCTGGTGTGAAGAATTGGAATCTATAACTAGTGTCACAGGAATGGTCTGTAGGAAGTGTCAGTCTTCTTGTACTTAAGGCAGCATTGTGCCTCTTGTATTTAATTCCGATGCAATTTCTGTGTTTCATCGTCAATAAGAAAGTCGGAGGGATACAGTAAACATGAAGTGAAGCATCGGAACCTATAACTAGTGTCACAGGAAAGGTTCAAAAGATAGACAATAAGAAAAGCCAGTCTCCTTGTACTTGAGTCTTCACTGTGCCTCTTGTATTTAATTCCGATGCAATTCCTGTGCTTCATCGTCAATAAGAAGGTCAGAGTGATACAGTAAACCTGAATTGAAGCATCGGAATCTATAACTAGTGTCACAGGAATTGTTCAAAACTTAGACATTAGGAAGAGTCAGTCCCCTTGTACTTAAGTCGGCATTTTGCTTTTGTATTGAATTCCGATGGAATTTCTGTGTTACATCGTCCATAAGAAGGTCCAAGGGATACAGTAAACCTGGAGTGAAGCAACGGAAACTATAACTAGTGTGACAGGAATGGTTCAAAACTTAGACAGTAGGAAGAGTCAGTCTTCTTGTACTTAAGTTGGCATTGTGCCTTTTGTATTTAATTCCGATGCCATTTCTGTGTTTCATCGTCAATAAGAAGGTCCAAGGGATACAGTAAACCTGAAGTGAAGTATCGGAGTCTATAACTAGTGTCACAGGAAAGGTTCATAACATAGACAGTAAGAAAAGCCCGTCTCCTTGTACTAGAGTCGTCACTGTGCCTCTTGTATTTAATTCCGATGCAATTTCTGTGTTTCATCGTCAATACGAAAGTCAGAGGGATACAGTAAACCTGAAGTGAAGCATCGGAACCTATAACTAGTGTCACACGAATGGCTCAAATCATAGACAGTAAGGAGAGTCAGTTTTCTTGTACTTACGTCGGCATTGTGCATTTCGTATTTAATACCGATGCAATATCTGTGTTTCATCGTCAATAAGAATGTCAGAGGGATACAGTAAACCTGAAGTGAAGCATCGGAACCTATATCTAGTGTCACAGGAGTGGTTCAAAACATAGACAGTAAGAACAGCCAGTTATCTTGTACTTAAGTCGGCCTTGTGCTTTTGTATTTAACTCCGATGCAATTTCTGTGTTTCATCGTCAATAAGAAGGTCCAAGGGATACAGTAAACCTGAAGTGAAGCATCGGATCTATAACTAGTGTCACAGGAATGGTCAGTAGGAAGAGTCAGTGTTCTTGTCCTTAAGTCGGCATTGTGCCTTTTGTATTTAATTCCGATGCAATTTATGTGTTTCATCGTCAATAAGAAGGTCCAAGGGATACAGTAAACGTGAAGTGAAGCATTTTAATGTATAACTAGTGTCACAGGAATGGTTCAAAAAATAGTCAGTAGGAAGTGTCGGTCTTCATGTACATAAGTCGGCATTGTGCCTTTTGTATTTAATTCCGATGCAATTTCTGTGATTCATCGTCAATAAGAAGGTCCAAGGGATACAGTAAACCTGAAGTGAAGCATCGGAATCTGTAACTAGTGTCAGAGGAATGGTTAAAAATTTAGACAGTAGGAAGAGTCAGTCCTCTTGTACTTATGTCGGCATTGTGCCTTTTGTATTTAATTCCGATGCAATTTCTGTGTTTCTTCGTCAATAAGAAGGTCCAAGGGATACAGTAAACCTGGTGTGAAGAATCGGAATCTGTAACTAGTGTCACAGGAATGGTCAGTAGGATGAGTCAGTCTTCTTGTCCATAAGTCGGCATTGTGCCTTTTGTATTTAATTCCGATGCAAATTCTGTGTTTCATCCTCAATAAGAAGGTCCAAGGGATACAGTAAACCTGAAGTGAAGCATCGGAACCTATAACTAGTGTTACAGGAATGGTTGAAATCATAGTCAGTAAGAAGTGTCGGTCTTCATGTACTTAAGTCGGCATTGAGCATTTTGTATTTAATTCCGATGCAATTTCTGTGTTTCATCGTCAATAAGAAGGTCCAAGGGATACAGTAAACCTGGAGTGAAGCATCGGAATCTGTAACTAGTGTCACAGGAATGGTTCAAAGCTTAGACAGTTGGAAGAGTCAGTCTTCTTGTACTTAAGTCGGCATTGTGCCTTTTGTATTTATTTCCGATGCAATTTCTGTGTTTCATCGTCAATAGGAAGGTCCAAGGGATACAGTAAACCTGGAGAGAAGCATCGTAATCTATAACTAGTGTCACAGGAATGGTTCAAAGCTTAGACAGTTGGAAGAGTCAGTCTTCTTGTACTTAAGTCGGAATTGTGCCTTTTGTATTTATTTCCGATGCAATTTCTGTGTTTCATCGTCAATAAGAAGGTCCAAGGGATACAGTAAACCTGACGTGAAGCATCGGATCTATAACTAGTGTCACAGGAATGGTCAGTAGGAAGAGTCAGTGTTCTTGTCCTTAAGTCGGCATTGTGCCTTTTGTATTTAATTCCGATGCAATTTATGTGTTTCATCGTCAATAAGAAGGTCCAAGGGATACAGTAAACGTGAAGTGAAGCATTGGAATGTATAACTAGTGTCACAGGAATGGTTCAAAAAATAGTCAGTAGGAAGTGTCGGTCTTCATGTACATAAGTCGGCATTGTGCCTTTTGTATTTAATTCCGATGCAATTTCTGTGATTCATCGTCAATAAGAAGGTCCAAGGGATACAGTAAACCTGAAGTGAAGCATCGGAATCTGTAACTAGTGTCAGAGGAATGGTTAAAAATTTAGACAGTAGGAAGAGTCAGTCCTCTTGTACTTATGTCGGCATTGTGCCTTTTGTATTTAATTCCGATGCAATTTCTGTGTTTCTTCGTTAATAAGAAGGTCCAAGGGATACAGTAAACCTGGTGTGAAGAATCGGAATCTGTAACTAGTGTCACAGGAATGGTCAGTAGGATGAGTCAGTCTTCTTGTCCATAAGTCGGCATTGTGCCTTTTGTATTTAATTCCGATGCAAATTCTGTGTTTCATCGTCAATAAGAAGGTCCAAGGGATACAGTAAACCTGAAGTGAAGCATCGGAACCTATAACTAGTGTTACAGGAATGGTTGAAATCATAGTCAGTAAGAAGTGTCGGTCTTCATGTACTTAAGTCGGCATTGAGCATTTTGTATTTAATTCCGATGCAATTTCTGTGTTTCATCGTCAATAAGAAGGTCCAAGGGATACAGTAAACCTGGAGTGAAGCATCGGAATCTGTAACTAGTGTCACAGGAATGGTTCAAAACTTAGACAGTAGGAAGAGTCAGTCTTCTTGTACTTAAGTCGGCATTGTGCCTTTTGTATTTAATTCCGATGCAATTCCTGTGTTTCATCGTCAATAAGAAGGTCAGAGGTATACAGTAAACCTGAAGTGAAGCATCGGAATCCATAAGTAATGTCACAGGAATGGTTCAAAGCATAAACAGTAAGAAGTGTCAGTTTTCTTATAAATAAGTTGGCATTGTGCCTTTTGTATTTAATTCCGATGCTATTTCTGTGTTTCATCGTCAATAAGAAAGTCAGAGGGATACAGAAAACCTGAAAAGAAGCATCGGAATCTATAACTAGTGTCATAGGAATGGTTCAAACATAGACAGTAAGAAGAGTCAGTTTTCTTGTATATAAGTCGGCATTGTGCGTTTTCTATTTATTTCCGATGCAATTTCTGTGTTTCATCGTCAATAAGAAGGTCCAAGGGATACAGTAAACCTGGAGAGAAGCATCGTAATCTATAACTAGTGTCACAGGAATGGTTCAAAGCTTAGACAGTTGGAAGAGTCAGTCTTCTTGTACTTAAGTCGGCATTGTGCCTTTTGTATTTATTTCCGATGCAATTTCTGTGTTTCATCGTCAATAAGAAGGTCCAAGGGATACAGTAAAAATGAAGTGAAGCATCGGCATATATAACTAGTGTCACAGGAATGGTTCTAAACTTAGACAGCAGGAAGAGTCAGTCTTCTTGTACTTAAGTCGGCATTGTGTCTATTGTATTTAATTCCGATGCAATTTCTGTGTTTCATCGTCAATAAGATGGTCCAAGGGATACAGTAACCCAGAAGTGAAGCATCGGAATCTATAACTAGTGTCACAGGAATGGTCAGTAGGAAGAGTCAGTCTTCTTGTCCTTGAGTCGGCATTGTGCCTTTTGTATTTAATTCCGATGCAATTTCTGTGTATCATCGTCAATAAGAAGGTCCAAGGGTACAGTAGACCTGAAGTGAAGCATCGGAATCTATAACTAGTGTCACAGGATTGGTTCAAAACATAGTCAGTAGGAAATGTCGGTCTTCATGTACTTAAGTCGGCATTGTGCCTTTTGTATTTAATTCCGATGCAATTTCTGTGTTTCATCGTCAATAAGAAGGTCCAAGGGATACAGTAAACCTGGTGTGAAGAATCGGAATCTATAACTAGTGTCACAGGAATGGTCAGTAGTAAGAGTCAGTCTTCTTGTCCATAAGTCGTCATTGTGCCGTTTGTATTTAATTCCGTTGCAATTTCTGTGTTTCAACGTCAATAAGAAGGTCCAAGGGATACAGTAAACCTGAAGTGATGCATCGCAATCTATAACTAGTGTTACAGGAATGGTTCAAAGCATAGTCAGTAAGAAGTGTCGGTCTTCATGTACTTAAGTCGGCATTGAGCTCTTTGTATTTAATTCCCATGCAATTTCTGTGTTTCATCGTCAATAGGAAGGTCCAAGGGATACAGTAAACCTGAAGTGAAGCATCGGAATCTTTAACTAGTGTCACAGGAATGGTTCACATCTTAGACATTAGGAAGAGTCAGTCTCCTTGTCCTCAAGTCGGCATTGTGCATTTTGTATTTAATTCCGATGCAATTTCTGTGTTTCATCGTCAATAAGAAGGTCCAAGGGATACAGTAAACCTGGAGAGAAGCATCGTAATCTATAACTAGTGTCACAGGAATGATTCAAAGCTTAGACAGTAGGAAGAGTCAGTCTTCTTGTACTTAAGTCGGCATTGTGCCTTTTGTATTTAATTCCGATGCAATTCCTGTGTTTCATCGTCAATAAGGTCAGAGGTATACAGTAAACCTGAAGTGAAGCATCGGAATCCATAAGTAATGTCACAGGAATGGTTCAAAGCATAAACAGTAAGATGTGTCAGTTTTCTTATAAATAAGTTGGCATTGTGCCTTTTGTATTTAATTCCGATGCTATTTCTGTGTTTCATCGTCAATAAGAAAGTCAGAGGGATACAGAAAACCTGAAAAGAAGCATCGGAATCTATAACTAGTGTCATAGGAATGGTTCAAACATAGACAGTAAGAAGAGTCAGTTTTCTTGTATATAAGTCGGCATTGTGCGTTTTCTATTTATTTCCGATGCAATTTCTGTGTTTCATCGTCAATAAGAAGGTCCAAGGGATACAGTAAACCTGGAGAGAAGCATCGTAATCTATAACTAGTGTCACAGGAATGGTTCAAAGCTTAGACAGTTGGAAGAGTCAGTCTTCTTGTACTTAAGTCGGCATTGTGCCTTTTGTATTTATTTCCGATGCAATTTCTGTGTTTCATCGTCAATAAGAAGGTCCAAGGGATACAGTAAAAATGAAGTGAAGCATCGGCATATATAACTAGTGTCACAGGAATGGTTCTAAACTTAGACAGCAGGAAGAGTCAGTCTTCTTGTACTTAAGTCGGCATTGTGTCTATTGTATTTAATTCCGATGCAATTTCTGTGTTTCATCGTCAATAAGATGGTCCAAGGGATACAGTAACCCAGAAGTGAAGCATCGGAATCTATAACTAGTGTCACAGGAATGGTCAGTAGGAAGAGTCAGTCTTCTTGTCCTTGAGTCGGCATTGTGCCTTTTGTATTTAATTCCGATGCAATTTCTGTGTTTCATCGTCAATAAGAAGGTCCAAGGGTACAGTAGACCTGAAGTGAAGCATCGGAATCTATAACTAGTGTCACAGGATTGGTTCAAAACATAGTCAGTAGGAAATGTCGGTCTTCATGTACTTAAGTCGGCATTGTGCCTTTTGTATTTAATTCCGATGCAATTTCTGTGTTTCATCGTCAATAAGAAGGTCCAAGGGATACAGTAAACCTGAAGTGAAGCATCGCAATCTATAACTAGTGTTACAGGAATGGTTCAAAGCATAGTCAGTAAGAAGTGTCGGTCTTCATGTACTTAAGTCGGCATTGAGCTTTTTGTATTTAATTCCCATGCAATTTCTGTGTTTCATCGTCAATAGGAAGGTCCAAGGATACAGTAAACCTGAAGTGAAGCATCGGAATCTTTAACTAGTGTCACAGGAATGGTTCACATCTTAGACATTAGGAAGAGTCAGTCTCCTTGTCCTCAAGTCGGCATTGTGCATTTTGTATTTAATTCCGATGCAATTTCTGTGTTTCATCGTCAATAAGAAGGTCCAAGGGATACAGTAAACCTGGAGAGAAGCATCGTAATCTATAACTAGTGTCACAGGAATGATTCAAAGCTTAGACAGTAGGAAGAGTCAGTCTTCTTGTACTTAAGTCGGCATTGTGCCTTTTGTATTTAATTCCGATGCAATTCCTGTGTTTCATCGTCAATAAGGTCAGAGGTATACAGTAAACCTGAAGTGAAGCATCGGAATCCATAAGTAATGTCACAGGAATGGTTCAAAGCATAAACAGTAAGATGTGTCAGTTTTCTTATAAATAAGTTGGCATTGTGCCTTTTGTATTTAATTCCGATGCTATTTCTGTGTTTCATCGTCAATAAGAAAGTCAGAGGGATACAGAAAACCTGAAAAGAAGCATCGGAATCTATAACTAGTGTCATAGGAATGGTTCAAACATAGACAGTAAGAAGAGTCAGTTTTCTTGTATATAAGTCGGCATTGTGCGTTTTCTATTTATTTCCGATGCAATTTCTGTGTTTCATCGTCAATAAGAAGGTCCAAGGGATACAGTAAACCTGGAGAGAAGCATCGTAATCTATAACTAGTGTCACAGGAATGGTTCAAAGCTTAGACAGTTGGAAGAGTCAGTCTTCTTGTACTTAAGTCGGCATTGTGCCTTTTGTATTTATTTCCGATGCAATTTCTGTGTTTCATCGTCAATAAGAAGGTCCAAGGGATACAGTAAAAATGAAGTGAAGCATCGGCATATATAACTAGTGTCACAGGAATGGTTCTAAACTTAGACAGCAGGAAGAGTCAGTCTTCTTGTACTTAAGTCGGCATTGTGTCTATTGTATTTAATTCCGATGCAATTTCTGTGTTTCATCGTCAATAAGATGGTCCAAGGGATACAGTAACCCAGAAGTGAAGCATCGGAATCTATAACTAGTGTCACAGGAATGGTCAGTAGGAAGAGTCAGTCTTCTTGTCCTTGAGTCGGCATTGTGCCTTTTGTATTTAATTCCGATGCAATTTCTGTGTTTCATCGTCAATAAGAAGGTCCAAGGGTACAGTAGACCTGAAGTGAAGCATCGGAATCTATAACTAGTGTCACAGGATTGGTTCAAAACATAGTCAGTAGGAAATGTCGGTCTTCATGTACTTAAGTCGGCATTGTGCCTTTTGTATTTAATTCCGATGCAATTTCTGTGTTTCATCGTCAATAAGAAGGTCCAAGGGATACAGTAAACCTGGTGTGAAGAATCGGAATCTATAACTAGTGTCACAGGAATGGTCAGTAGTAAGAGTCAGTCTTCTTGTCCATAAGTCGGCATTGTGCCGTTTGTATTTAATTCCGTTGCAATTTCTGTGTTTCAACGTCAATAAGAAGGTCCAAGGGATACAGTAAACCTGAAGTGAAGCATCGCAATCTATAACTAGTGTTACAGGAATGGTTCAAAGCATAGTCAGTAAGAAGTGTCGGTCTTCATGTACTTAAGTCGGCATTGAGCATTTTGTATTTAATTCCCATGCAATTTCTGTGTTTCATCGTCAATTAGAAGGTCCAAGGGATACAGTAAACCTGAAGTGAAGCATCGGAATCTATAACTAGTGTCACAGGAATGGTTCAAAACTTAGACAGTAGGAAGAGTCAGTCTTCTTGTACTTACGTCGGCATTGTGCCTTTTGTATTTAATTCCGATGCAATATCTGTGTTTGATCGTCAATAAGAAGGTCCATGGGATACAGTAAACCTGGAGGGATGCATCGGAATCTTCAACTAGTGCCACAGGAATGGATCAAAGCATAAACAGTAAGAAGTGTCAATTTTCTTATAATTATATCGGCATTGTGCCTTTTGTATTTAATTCCGATGCAATTTCTGTGTTTCATCGTCAATAAGAAAGTCAGAGGGATACAGTAAACCTGAAGTGAAGCATCGGAACCTAAAACTAGTGTCACACGATTGGTTCAAATCATAGACAGTAAGGAGAGTCAGTTTTCTTGTACTTAAGTCGGCATTGTGCCTTTTGTATTTAATTCCGTTGCAATTTCGGTGTTTCATCGTCAATAAGAAGGTCAGAGGGATACAGTTAACCTGAAGTGAAGCATCGGAAACTATTACTAGTGTCACATGAATGGTTCAAACCATAGACAGTAAGAAGTGTCAGTTTTCTTGTACATAAGTCGGCATTGCGCCTTTTCTATTTAAATCCGATGCAATTTCTGTGTTTCATCGTCAATACGAAGGTCCAAGGGATACAGTAAACCTGAAGTGAAGCATCGGAATCTATAACTAGTTTCACAGGAATGGTTCAAACCTTAGACATTAGGAAGAGTCAGTCCTCTTGTACTTAAGTCGGCATTGTGCTTTTGTATTTAATTCCGATGCAATTTCTGTGTTTCATCGTCAATTAGAAGGTCCAAGGGATACAGTAAACCAGAAGTGAAGCATCGGAATCTATAACTAGTATCACAGGAATGGTCAGTAGGAAGAGTCAGTCTTCTTGTCCATAAGTCGGCATTGTGCCTTATGTATTTAATTCCGATGCAATTACTGTGTTTCATCGTCAATAAGAAGGTCCCAGGGATACAGTGAACCTGAAGTGAAGCATCGGAATCTATAACTGGTGTCAGAGGACTGGTTCAAAACTTAGAAAGTAGGAAGAGTCGGTCTTCTTGTACTTAGTCGGTATTGTGCCTTTTGCATTTGACTCCGATGCAATTTCTGTGTTTCTTCGTCAATAAGAAGGTCCAAGGGATACAGTAAACCTGGTGTGAAGAATTGGAATCTATAACTAGTGTCACAGGAATGGTCTGTAGGAAGAGTCAGTCTTCTTGTACATAAGGCAGCATTGTGCCTCTTGTATTTAATTCCGATGCAATTTCTGTGTTTCATCGTCAATAAGAGAGTCGGAGGGATACAGTAAACATGAAGTGAAGCATCGGAACCTATAACTAGTGTCACAGGAAAGGTTCAAAAGATAGACAATAAGAAAAGCCAGTCTCCTTGTACTTGAGTCGTCACTGTGCCTCTTGTATTTAATTCCGATGCAATTCCTGTGCTTCATCGTCAATAAGAAGGTCAGAGTGATACAGTAAACCTGAAATGAAGCATCGGAATCTATAACTAGTGTCACAGGAATTGTTCAAAACTTAGACATTAGGAAGAGTCAGTCCCCTTGTACTTAAGTCGGCATTTTGCTTTTGTATTGAATTCCGATGGAATTTCTGTGTTACATCGTCCATAAGAAGGTCCAAGGGATACAGTAAACCTGGAGTGAAGCATCGGAATCTATAACTAGTGTGACAGGAATGGTTCAAAACTTAGACAGTAGGAAAAGTCAGTCTTCTTGTACTTGAGTTGGCATTGTGCCTTTTGTATTTAATTCCGATGCCATTTCTGTGTTTCATCGTCAATAAGAAGGTCCAAGGGATACAGTAAACGTGAAGTGAAGTATCGGAGTCTATAACTAGTGTCACAGGAAAGGTTCAAAACATAGACAGTAAGAAAAGCCCGTCTCCTTGTACTAGAGTCGTCACTGTGCCTCTTGTATTTAATTCCGATGCAATTCCTGTGTTTCATTGTCAATAAGAAGGTCAGAGTGATACAGTAAACCTGAAGTGAAGCATCGTAATCTATAACTAATGTCACAGGAATGGTTCAAAGCATAAACCGTAAGAAGTGTCAGTTTTCTTATAATTAAGTCGGCATTGTGCCTTTTGTATTTAATTCCGATGCAATTTCTGTGTTTCATCGTCAATAAGAAAGTCAGAGGGATACAGTAAACCTGAAGTGAAGCATCGGAACCTATAACTAGTGTCACACGAATGGCTCAAATCATAGACAGTAAGGAGAGTCAGTTTTCTTGTACTTACGTCGGCATTGTGCATTTCGTATTTAATACCGATGCAATATCTGTGTTTCATCGTCAATAAGAATGTCAGAGGGATACAGTAAACCTGAAGTGAAGCATCGGAACCTATATCTAGTGTCACAGTAGTGGGTCAAAACATAGACAGTAAGAACAGTCAGTTATCTTGTACTTAAGTCGGCCTTGTGCTTTTGTATTTAACTCCGATGCAATTTCTGTGTTTCATCGTCAATAAGAAGGTCCAAGGGATACAGTAAACCTGAAGTGAAGCATCGGATCTATAACTAGTGTCACAGGAATGGTCAGTAGGAAGAGTCAGTGTTCTTGTCCTTAAGTCGGCATTGTGCCTTTTGTATTTAATTCCGATGCAATTTATGTGTTTCATCGTCAATAAGATGGTCCAAGGGATACAGTAAACGTGAAGTGAAGCATTGGAATGTATAACTAGTGTCACAGGAATGGTTCAAAAAATAGTCAGTAGGAAGTGTCGGTCTACATGTACATAAGTCGGCATTGTGCCTTTTGTATTTAATTCCGATGCAATTTCTGTGATTCATCGTCAATAAGAAGGTCCAAGGGATACAGTAAACCTGAAGTGAAGCATCGGAATCTGTAACTAGTGTCAGAGGAATGGTTAAAAATTTAGACAGCAGGAAGAGTCAGTCCTCTTGTACTTATGTCGGCATTGTGCCTTTTGTATTTAATTCCGATGCAATTTCTGTGTTTCTTCGTCAATAAGAAGGTCCAAGGGATACAGTAAACCTGGTGTGAAGAATCGGAATCTGTAACTAGTGTCACAGGAATGGTCAGTAGGATGAGTCAGTCTTCTTGTCCATAAGTCGGCATTGTGCCTTTTGTATTTAATTCCGATGCAATTTCTGTGTTTCATCGTCAATAAGAAGGTCCAAGGGATGCAGTAAACCTGAAGTGAAGTATCGGAACCTATAACTAGTGTTACAGGAATGGTTGAAATCATAGTCAATAAGAAGTGTCAGTCTTCATGAACTTAAGTCGGCATTGAGCATTTTGTATTTAATTCCGATGCAATTTCTGTTTTTATCGACTATAAGAAGGGCCAAGGGATACAGTAAACCTGAAGTGAAGCATCGGAATCAATAACTAGTGTCACAGGAATGGTTCTAAACTTAGACAGTAGGAAGAGTCAGTCCCCTTGACCTTAAGTCGGCATTTTGCTTTTGTATTTAATTCCGATGCAATTGCTGTGTTTCATCGTCAATAAGAAGGTCCAAGGGATACAGTAAACCTGGAGTGAAGCATCGGAACCTATAACTAGATTCACAGGAATGGTTCAAAACTTAGACAGTAGGAAAAGTTAGTCATCTTGTACTTAAGTCGGCATTGTGCCTTTTGTATTTAATTCCGATGCAATTTCTGTGTTTCATCGTCAATAAGAAGGTCCAAGGGATACAGTAAACCTGAAGTGAAGCATCGGAATCTATAACTAGTGTCACAGGAATGGTTCAAAACTTAGATAGTAGGAAGAGTCAGTCTTTTTGTACTTAAGTCGGCATTGTGCTTTTGTATTTAATTCCGATGCAATTTCTGTGTTTCATCGTCAATTAGAAGGTCCAAGCTATACAGTAAACCAGAAGTGAAGCATCGGAATCTATAACTAGTATCACAGGAATGGTCAGTAGGAAGAGTCAGTCTTCTTGTCCATAAGTCGGCATTGTGCCTTATGTATTTAATTCCGATGCAATTTCTGTGTTTCATCGTCAATAAGAAGGTCCCAGGGATACAGTGAACCTGAAGTGAAGCATCGGAATCTATAACTGGTGTCAGAGGACTGGTTCAAAACTTAGAAAGTAGGAAGAGTCGGTCTTCTTGTACTTAGTCGGTATTGTGCCTTTTGTATTTGACTCCGATGCAATTTCTGTGTTTCTTCGTCAATAAGAAGGTCCAAGGGATACAGTAAACCTGGTGTGAAGAATTGGAATCTATAACTAGTGTCACAGGAATGGTCTGTAGGAAGAGTCAGTCTTCTTGTACATAAGGCAGCATTGTGCCTCTTGTATTTAATTCCGATGCAATTTCTGTGTTTCATCGTCAATAAGAGAGTCGGAGGGATACAGTAAACATGAAGTGAAGCATCGGAACCTATAACTAGTGTCACAGGAAAGGTTCAAAAGATAGACAATAAGAAAAGCCAGTCTCCTTGTACTTGAGTCGTCACTGTGCCTCTTGTATTTAATTCCGATGCAATTCCTGTGCTTCATCGTCAATAAGAAGGTCAGAGTGATACAGTAAACCTGAAATGAAGCATCGGAATCTATAACTAGTGTCACAGGAATTGTTCAAAACTTAGACATTAGGAAGAGTCAGTCCCCTTGTACTTAAGTCGGCATTTTGCTTTTGTATTGAATTCCGATGGAATTTCTGTGTTACATCGTCCATAAGAAGGTCCAAGGGATACAGTAAACCTGGAGTGAAGCATCGGAATCTATAACTGGTGTGACAGGAATGGTTCAAAACTTAGACAGTAGGAAAAGTCAGTCTTCTTGTACTTAAGTTGGCATTGTGCCTTTTGTATTTAATTCCGATGCCATTTCTGTGTTTCATCGTCAATAAGAAGGTCCAAGGGATACAGTAAACCTGAAGTGAAGTATCGGAGTCTATAACTAGTGTCACAGGAAAGGTTCAAAACATAGACAGTAAGAAAAGCCCGTCTCCTTGTACTAGAGTCGTCACTGTGCCTCTTGTATTTAATTCCGATGCAATTCCTGTGTTTCATTGTCAATAAGAAGGTCAGAGTGATACAGTAAACCTGAAGTGAAGCATCGTAATCTATAACTAATGTCACAGGAATGGTTCAAAGCATAAACCGTAAGAAGTGTCAGTTTTCTTATAATTAAGTCGGCATTGTGCCTTTTGTATTTAATTCCGATGCAATTTCTGTGTTTCATCGTCAATAAGAAAGTCAGAGGGATACAGTAAACCTGAAGTGAAGCATCGGAACCTATAACTAGTGTCACACGAATGGCTCAAATCATAGACAGTAAGGAGAGTCAGTTTTCTTGTACTTACGTCGGCATTGTGCATTTCGTATTTAATACCGATGCAATATCTGTGTTTCATCGTCAATAAGAATGTCAGAGGGATACAGTAAACCTGAAGTGAAGCATCGGAACCTATATCTAGTGTCACAGTAGTGGGTCAAAACATAGACAGTAAGAACAGTCAGTTATCTTGTACTTAAGTCGGCCTTGTGCTTTTGTATTTAACTCCGATGCAATTTCTGTGTTTCATCGTCAATAAGAAGGTCCAAGGGATACAGTAAACCTGAAGTGAAGCATCGGATCTATAACTAGTGTCACAGGAATGGTCAGTAGGAAGAGTCAGTGTTCTTGTCCTTAAGTCGGCATTGTGCCTTTTGTATTTAATTCCGATGCAATTTATGTGTTTCATCGTCAATAAGATGGTCCAAGGGATACAGTAAACGTGAAGTGAAGCATTGGAATGTATAACTAGTGTCACAGGAATGGTTCAAAAAATAGTCAGTAGGAAGTGTCGGTCTACATGTACATAAGTCGGCATTGTGCCTTTTGTATTTAATTCCGATGCAATTTCTGTGATTCATCGTCAATAAGAAGGTCCAAGGGATACAGTAAACCTGAAGTGAAGCATCGGAATCTGTAACTAGTGTCAGAGGAATGGTTAAAAATTTAGACAGCAGGAAGAGTCAGTCCTCTTGTACTTATGTCGGCATTGTGCCTTTTGTATTTAATTCCGATGCAATTTCTGTGTTTCTTCGTCAATAAGAAGGTCCAAGGGATACAGTAAACCTGGTGTGAAGAATCGGAATCTGTAACTAGTGTCACAGGAATGGTCAGTAGGATGAGTCAGTCTTCTTGTCCATAAGTCGGCATTGTGCCTTTTGTATTTAATTCCGATGCAATTTCTGTGTTTCATCGTCAATAAGAAGGTCCAAGGGATGCAGTAAACCTGAAGTGAAGTATCGGAACCTATAACTAGTGTTACAGGAATGGTTGAAATCATAGTCAATAAGAAGTGTCAGTCTTCATGAACTTAAGTCGGCATTGAGCATTTTGTATTTAATTCCGATGCAATTTCTGTTTTTATCGACTATAAGAAGGGCCAAGGGATACAGTAAACCTGAAGTGAAGCATCGGAATCAATAACTAGTGTCACAGGAATGGTTCTAAGCTTAGACAGTAGGAAGAGTCAGTCCCCTTGACCTTAAGTCGGCATTTTGCTTTTGTATTTAATTCCGATGCAATTGCTGTGTTTCATCGTCAATAAGAAGGTCCAAGGGATACAGTAAACCTGGAGTGAAGCATCGGAACCTATAACTAGATTCACAGGAATGGTTCAAAACTTAGACAGTAGGAAAAGTTAGTCATCTTGTACTTAAGTCGGCATTGTGCCTTTTGTATTTAATTCCGATGCAATTTCTGTGTTTCATCGTCAATAAGAAGGTCCAAGGGATACAGTAAACCTGAAGTGAAGCATCGGAATCTATAACTAGTGTCACAGGAATGGTTCAAAACTTAGATAGTAGGAAGAGTCAGTCTTTTTGTACTTAAGTCGGCATTGTGCTTTTGTATTTAATTCCGATGCAATTTCTGTGTTTCATCGTCAATTAGAAGGTCCAAGGGATACAGTAAACCAGAAGTGAAGCATCGGAATCTATAACTAGTATCACAGGAATGGTCAGTAGGAAGAGTCAGTCTTCTTGTCCATAAGTCGGCATTGTGCCTTATGTACTTAATTCCGATGCAATTTCTGTGTTTCATCGTCAATAAGAAGGTCCCAGGGATACAGTGAACCTGAAGTGAAGCATCGGAATCTATAACTGGTGTCAGAGGACTGGTTCAAAACTTAGAAAGTAGGAAGAGTCGGTCTTCTTGTACTTAGTCGGTATTGTGCCTTTTGTATTTGACTCCGATGCAATATCTGTGTTTCTTCGTCAATAAGAAGGTCCAAGGGATACAGTAAACCTGGTGTGAAGAATTGGAATCTATAACTAGTGTCACAGGAATGGTCTGTAGGAAGAGTCAGTCTTCTTGTACTTAAGGCAGCATTGTGCCTCTTGTATTTAATTCCGATGCAATTTCTGTGTTTCATCGTCAATAAGAGAGTCGGAGGGATACAGTAAACATGAAGTGAAGCATCGGAACCTATAACTAGTGTCACAGGAAAGGTTCAAAAGATAGACAATAAGAAAAGCCAGTCTCCTTGTACTTGAGTCGTCACTGTGCCTCTTGTATTTAATTCCGATGCAATTCCTGTGCTTCATCGTCAATAAGAAGGTCAGAGTGATACAGTAAACCTGAAATGAAGCATCGGAATCTATAACTAGTGTCACAGGAATTGTTCAAAACTTAGACATTAGGAAGAGTCAGTCCCCTTGTACTTAAGTCGGCATTTTGCTTTTGTATTGAATTCCGATGGAATTTCTGTGTTACATCGTCCATAAGAAGGTCCAAGGGATACAGTAAACCTGGAGTGAAGCATCGGAATCTATAACTAGTGTGACAGGAATGGTTCAAAACTTAGACAGTAGGAAAAGTCAGTCTTCTTGTACTTAAGTTGGCATTGTGCCTTTTGTATTTAATTCCGATGCCATTTCTGTGTTTCATCGTCAATAAGAAGGTCCAAGGGATACAGTAAACCTGAAGTGAAGTATCGGAGTCTATAACTAGTGTCACAGGAAAGGTTCAAAACATAGACAGTAAGAAAAGCCCGTCTCCTTGTACTAGAGTCGTCACTGTGCCTCTTGTATTTAATTCCGATGCAATTCCTGTGTTTCATTGTCAATAAGAAGGTCAGAGTGATACAGTAAACCTGAAGTGAAGCATCGTAATCTATAACTAATATCACAGGAATGGTTCAAAGCATAAACCGTAAGAAGTGTCAGTTTTCTTATAATTAAGTCGGCATTGTGCCTTTTGTATTTAATTCCGATGCAATTTCTGTGTTTCATCGTCAATAAGAAAGTCAGAGGGATACAGTAAACCTGAAGTGAAGCATCGGAACCTATAACTAGTGTCACACGAATGGCTCAAATCATAGACAGTAAGGAGAGTCAGTTTTCTTGTACTTACGTCGGCATTGTGCATTTCGTATTTAATACCGATGCAATATCTGTGTTTCATCGTCAATAAGAATGTCAGAGGGATACAGTAAACCTGAAGTGAAGCATCGGAACCTATATCTAGTGTCACAGGAGTGGGTCAAAACATAGCAGTAAGAACAGTCAGTTATCTTGTACTTAAGTCGGCCTTGTGCTTTTGTATTTAACTCCGATGCAATTTCTGTGTTTCATCGTCAATAAGAAGGTCCAAGGGATACAGTAAACCTGAAGTGAAGCATCGGATCTATAACTAGTGTCACAGGAATGGTCAGTAGGAAGAGTCAGTGTTCTTGTCCTTAAGTCGGCATTGTGCCTTTTGTATTTAATTCCGATGCAATTTATGTGTTTCATCGTCAATAAGATGGTCCAAGGGATACAGTAAACGTGAAGTGAAGCATTGGAATGTATAACTAGTGTCACAGGAATGGTTCAAAAAATAGTCAGTAGGAAGTGTCGGTCTACATGTACATAAGTCGGCATTGTGCCTTTTGTATTTAATTCCGATGCAATTTCTGTGATTCATCGTCAATAAGAGGGTCCAAGGGATACAGTAAACCTGAAGTGAAGCATCGGAATCTGTAACTAGTGTCAGAGGAATGGTTAAAAATTTAGACAGCAGGAAGAGTCAGTCCTCTTGTACTTATGTCGGCATTGTGCCTTTTGTATTTAATTCCGATGCAATTTCTGTGTTTCTTCGTCAATAAGAAGGTCCAAGGGATACAGTAAACCTGGTGTGAAGAATCGGAATCTGTAACTAGTGTCACAGGAATGGTCAGTAGGATGAGTCAGTCTTCTTGTCCATAAGTCGGCATTGTGCCTTTTGTATTTAATTCCGATGCAATTTCTGTGTTTCATCGTCAATAAGAAGGTCCAAGGGATGCAGTAAACCTGAAGTGAAGTATCGGAACCTATAACTAGTGTTACAGGAATGGTTGAAATCATAGTCAATAAGAAGTGTCAGTCTTCATGAACTTAAGTCGGCATTGAGCATTTTGTATTTAATTCCGATGCAATTTCTGTTTTTATCGACTATAAGAAGGGCCAAGGGATACAGTAAACCTGAAGTGAAGCATCGGAATCAATAACTAGTGTCACAGGAATGGTTCTAAGCTTAGACAGTAGGAAGAGTCAGTCCCCTTGACCTTAAGTCGGCATTTTGCTTTTGTATTTAATTCCGATGCAATTGCTGTGTTTCATCGTCAATAAGAAGGTCCAAGGGATACAGTAAACCTGGAGTGAAGCATCGGAACCTATAACTAGATTCACAGGAATGGTTCAAAACTTAGACAGTAGGAAAAGTTAGTCATCTTGTACTTAAGTCGGCATTGTGCCTTTTGTATTTAATTCCGATGCAATTTCTGTGTTTCATCGTCAATAAGAAGGTCCAAGGGATACAGTAAACCTGAAGTGAAGCATCGGAATCTATAACTAGTGTCACAGGAATGGTTCAAAACTTAGATAGTAGGAAGAGTCAGTCTTTTTGTACTTAAGTCGGCATTGTGGGTTTGTATTTAATTCCGATGCAATTTCTGTGTTTCATCGTCAATTAGAAGGTCCAAGGGATACAGTAAACCTGGAGTGAAGCATCGGAATCTGTAACTAGTGTCACAGGAATGGTTCAAAACTTAGACAGTAGGAAGAGTCAGTCCTCTTGTACTTAAGTCGGCATTGTGCCTTTTGTATTTAATTCCGATGCAATTCCTGTGTTTCATCGTCAATAAGAAGGTCAGAGGTATACAGTAAACCTGAAGTGAAGCATCGGAATCCATAAGTAATGTCACAGGAATGGTTCAAAGCATAAACAGTAAGAAGTGTCAGTTTTCTTATAAATAAGTTGGCATTGTGCCTTTTGTATTTAATTCCGATGCTATTTCTGTGTTTCATCGTCAATAAGAAAGTCAGAGGGATACAGAAAACCTGAAAAGAAGCATCGGAATCTGTAACTAGTGTCATAGGAATGGTTCAAACATAGACAGTAAGAAGAGTCAGTTTTCTTGTATATAAGTCGGCATTGTGCGTTTTCTATTTATTTCCGATGCAATTTCTGTGTTTCATCGTCAATAAGAAGGTCCAAGGGATACAGTAAACCTGGAGAGAAGCATCGTAATCTATAACTAGTGTCACAGGAATGGTTCAAAGCTTAGACAGTTGGAAGAGTCAGTCTTCTTGTACTTAAGTCGGCATTGTGCCTTTTGTATTTATTTCCGATGCAAATGCTGTGTTTCATCGTCAATAAGAAGGTCCAAGGGATACAGTAAAAATGAAGTGAAGCATCGGCATATATAACTAGTGTCACAGGAATGGTTCTAAACTTAGACAGCAGGAAGAGTCAGTCTTCTTGTACTTAAGTCGGCATTGTGTCTATTGTATTTAATTCCGATGCAATTTCTGTGTTTCATCGTCAATAAGATGGTCCAAGGGATACAGTAACCCAGAAGTGAAGCATCGGAATCTATAACTAGTGTCACAGGAATGGTCAGTAGGAAGAGTCAGTCTTCTTGTCCTTGAGTCGGCATTGTGCCTTTTGTATTTAATTCCGATGCAATTTCTGTGTTTCATCGACAATAAGAAGGTCCAAGGGTACAGTAGACCTGAAGTGAAGCATCGGAATCTATAACTAGTGTCACAGGATTGGTTCAAAACATAGTCAGTAGGAAATGTCGGTCTTCATGTACTTAAGTCGGCATTGTGCCTTTTGTATTTAATTCCGATGCAATTTCTGTGTTTCATCGTCAATAAGAAGGTCCAAGGGATACAGTAAACCTGGTGTGAAGAATCGGAATCTATAACTAGTGTCACAGGAATGGTCAGTAGGAAGAGTCAGTCCTCTTGTCCTTAAGTCGGCATTGTGCCTTTTGTATTTAATTCCGATGCAATTTCTGCGTTTCATCGTCAATAAGAAGGTCCAAGGGATACAGTAAACCTGAAGTGAAGCATCGGAATCTATAACTAGTGTCACAGGAATGGTTCAAAACTTAGACAGTAGGAAGAGTCAGTTCTCTTGTACTTAATCGGCTTTTTGCCTTTTGTATTTAATTCCGATGAAATTTCTGTGTTTCATCGTCAATAAGAAGGTCCAAGGGATACAGTAAACCTGAAGTGAAGCATCGGAATCTGTAACTAGTGTCACAGGAATGGTTCAAAACTTAGACATTAGGAAGAGTCAGTCCCCTTGTACCTAAGTCGGCATTTTGATTTTGTATTTAATTCCGATGCATTTTCTGTGTTTCATCGTCAATAAGAAGGTCCAAGGGATACAGTAAACCTGGAGAGAAGCATCGTAATCTTTAACTAGTGTCACAGGAATGGTTCAAAGCTTAGACAGTTGGAAGAGTCAGTCTTCTTGTACTTAAGTCGGCATTGTGCCTTTTGTATTTAATTCCGATGCAATTTCTGTGTTTCATCGTCAATAAGAAGGTCCAAGGGATACAGTAAAAATGAAGTGAAGCATCGGCATATATAACTAGTGTCACAGGAATGGTTCTAAACTTAGACAGCAGGAAGAGTCAGTCTTCTTGTACTTAAGTCGGCAGTGTGCCTTTTGTATTTAATTCCGATGCAATTTCTGTGTTTCATCGTCAATAAGGAGGTCCAAGGTATACAGTAAACCTGGAGTGAGGCATCGGAATCTATAACTAGTGTCACAGGAATGGTTCAAATCTTACACAGTAGGAAGAGTCAGTCTTCTTGTACTTCTGTCGGCATTGTGTCTATTGTATTTAATTCCGATGCAATTTCTGTGTTTCATCGTCAATAAGAAGGTCCAAGGGATACAGTAAACCTGAAGTGAAGTATTGGATTCTATAACTAATGTCACAGGAATGGTTCAAATCATAAACAGTAAGAAGCGTCAGTTTTCTTATAATTAAGTCGGCATTGTGACTTTTGAAATTAATTACGATGCAATTTCCGAGTTTCATCGCCAGTAAGAAAGTCGGAGGGATACAGTAAACCTGGAAAGAAGCATCGGAATCAATAACTAGTGTCACAGGAATGGTTGAAATCATAGACAGTAAAGAGAGTCAGTTTTCTTGTACTTACGTCGGCATTGTGCCTTTCGTATTTAATACCGATGCAATTTATGTGTTTCATCGTCAATAAGAAAGTCAGAGAGATACTGTAGACCTGAAGTGAAGCATCGGAATCTATAACTACTGTCACAGAAATGGTTCAAAACATAGACAGTAAGAAAAGTCAGTTCTCTTGTACTTAAGTCGGCATTGTGCCTTTTGTATTTAATTCCGATGCAATTTCTGTGTTTCATCGTCCATAAGAAGGTCCCGAGGGATACAGTAAACCTAAAGCGAAGCATCAGAATCTATAACTAGAGTCACAGGAATGGTTCAGAACATAGACAGTAGAAACAGTCAGTTTTCTTGTACTTAAGTCGGCATTGTGCCTTTTGTATTTAATTCCGATGCAATTTCTGTGTTTCATCGTCAATTAGAAGGTCAGAGGGATACAGTAAACCTGAAGTGAAGCATCGGAAACTATAACTAGTGTCACATGAATGGTTCAAAACATAGACAGTAAGAAGAGTCAGTTTTCTTGTACTTAAGTCGGCATTGTGCCTTTTCTATTTAAATCCGATGCAATTTCTGTGTTTCATCGTCAATGCGAAGGTCAGAGGGATACAGTAAACCTGAAGTGAGGCATCGGAATCTATAACTAATGTCACAGGAATGGTTTTAATCATAGACAGTATGAAGTGACAGTTTTCTTGTACTTAGTTCGGCATTGTGCGTTTTGTATTTAATTCCGATGCAATTTCTGTTTTTCGTCGTCGATAAGAAGGTCCAAGGGCTACAGTAAACCTGAAGTGAAGCATCGGAATCTATAACTAGTGTCACAGGAATGGTCAGTAGGAAGAGTCAGTGTTCTTGTCCTTAAGTCGGCATTGTGCCTTTTGTATTTAATTCCGATGCAATTTATGTGTTTCATCGTCAATAAGAAGGTCCAAGGGATACAGTAAACGTGAAGTGAAGCATTGGAATGTATAACTAGTGTCACAGGAATGGTCAGTAGGAAGAGTCAGTGTTCTTGTCCTTAAGTCGGCATTGTGCCTTTTGTATTTAATTCCGATGCAATTTATGTGTTTCGTCGTCAACAAGAAGGTCCAAGGGATACAGTGAACGTGCAGTGAAGCATTGGAATGTATAACTAGTGTCACAGGAATGGTTCAAAACATAGTCAGTAGGAAGTGTCGGTCTTCATGTACATAAGTCGGCATTGTGCCTTTTGTATTTAATTCCGATGCAATTTCGGTGATTCGTCGTCAATAAGAAGGCCCAAGGGATACAGTAAACCTGAAGTGAAGCATCGGAATTTGTAACTAGTGTCAGAGGAATGGTTAAAAACTTAGACAGTAGGAAGAGTCAGTCCTCTTGTACTTAAGTCGGCATTGTGCCTTTTGTATTTAATTCCGATGCAATTTCTGTGTTTCATCGTCAATAAGAAGGTCCAAGGGATACAGTAAACCTGGTGTGAAGAATCGGAATCTGTAACTAGTGTCACAGGAATGGTCAGTAGGAAGAGTCAGTCTTCTTGTCCTTAAGTCGGCATTGTGCCTTTTGTATTTAATTCCGATGCAATTTCTGTGTTTCATCGTCAATAAGAAGGTCTAAGGGATACAGTAAACCTGAAGTGAAGCATCGGAATCTATAACTAGTGTTACAGGAATGGTTGAAATCATAGTCAGTAAGTGGTGTCGGTCTTCATGTACTTAAGTCGGCATTGAGCCTTTTGTATTTAATTCCGATGCAATTTCTGTTTTTCATCGTCTATAAGAAGGGCCAAGGGATACAGTAAACCTTATGTGAAGCATCGGAATCTATAACTAGTGTCACAGGAATGGTTCAACGCTTAGACAGTAGGAAGAGTCAGTCCCCTTGACCTTAAGTCGGCATTTTGCTTTTGTATTGAATTCCGATGCAATTTCTGTGTTGCATCGTCAATAAGAAGGTCCAAGGGATACAGTAAACCTGGAGTGAAGCATCGGAACCTATAACTAGATTCACAGGAATGGTTCAAATCTTAGACAGTAGGAAAAGTCAGTTATCTTGTACTTAAGTCGGCATTGTGCCTTTTGTATTTAATTCCGATGCAATTTCTGTGTTTAACCGTCAATAAGAAGGTCCAAGGGATACAGTAAACCTGAAGTGAAGCATCGGAATCTATAACTAGTGTCACAGGAATGGTTCAAAACTTAGACAGTAGGAAGAGTCAGTCTTCTTGTACTTAAGTCGGCATTGTGGGTTTGTATTTAATTCCGATTAAATTTCTGTGTTTCATCGTCAATTAGAAGGTCCAAGGGATACAGTAAACCTGGAGTGAAGCATCGGAATCTATAACTAGTGTCACATTAATGGTTCAAAACTTAGACAGTTGGAAGAGTCAGTCTTCTTGTACTTAAGTCGGCATTGTGCCTTTTGTATTTAATTCCGATGCAATTTCTGTGTTTCATCATCAATAAGAAGGTCCAAAGGATACAGTACACCTAGTGTGAAGTATCGGAATCTATAACTAGTGTCACAGGAAAGGTTCAAAACAGACAGTAAGAAGAGCCAGTCTCCTTGTGCTTGAGTCGTCATTGTGCCTTTTGTATTTAATTCCGATGCAATTCCTGTGTTTCATCGTCAATAAGAAGGTCAGAGGGATACGGTAAACCTGAAGTGAAGCATCGGAATCCATAAGTAATGTCACAGGAATGGTTCAAAGCATAAACAGTAAGATGTGTCAGTTTTCTTATAAATAAGTCGGCATTGTGCCTTTGGTATTTAATTCCGATGCAATTTCTGTGTTTCATCGTCAATAAGAAAGTCAGAGGGATACAGTAAACCTGAAAAGAAGCATCGGAATCTATAACTAGTGTCATAGGAATGGTTCAAAACATAGACAGTAAGAAGAGTCAGTTTTCTTGTATATACGTCGGCAATGTGCGTTTTCTATTTAATTCCGACGCAATTTCTGTGTTTCATCCTCAATAAGAAGGTCCAAGGGATACAGTAAACCTGGTGTGAAGAATCGGAATCTATAACTAGTGTCACAGGAATGGTCAGTAGGAAGAGTCAGTCCTCTTGTCCTTAAGTCGGCATTGTGCCTTTTGTATTTAATTCCGATGCAATTTCTGTGTTTCATCGTCAATAAGGAGGTCCAAGGTATACAGTAAACCTGGAGTGAGGCATCGGAATCTATAACTAGTGTCACAGGAATGGTTCAAATCTTAGACAGTAGGAAGAGTCAGTCTTCTTGTAGTTCTGTCGGCATTGTGTCTATTGTATTTAATTCCGATGCAATTTCTGTGTTTCATCGTCAATAAGAAGGTCCAAGGGATACAGTAAACCTGAAGTGAAGTATTGGATTCTATAACTAATGTCACAGGAATGGTTCAAAGCATAAACAGTAAGAAGTGTCAGTTTTCTTATAATTAAGTCGGCATTGTGACTTTTGAATTTAATTACGATGCAATTTCTGAGTTTCATCGCCAATAAGAAAGTCGGAGGGATAGAATAAACCTGGAAAGAAGCATCGGAATCAATAACTAGTGACACAGGAATGGTTGAAATCATAGACAGTAAAGAGAGTCAGTTTACTTGTACTTACGTCGGCATTGTGCCTTTCGTATTTAATACCGATGCAATTTATGTGTTTCATCGTCAATACGAAAGTCAGAGGGATACAGTAGACCTGAAGTGAAGCATCGGAATCTATAACTACTGTCACAGGAATGGTTCAAAACATAGACAGTAAGAAAAGTCAGTTCTCTTGTACTTAAGTCGGCATTGTGCCTTTTGTATTTAATTCCGATGCAATTTCTGTGTTTCATCGTCCATAAGAAGGTCCCGAGGGATACAGTAAACCTGAAGCGAAGCATCAGAATCTATAACTAGTGTCACAGGAATGGTTCAAAACATAGACAGTAGAAACAGTCAGTTTTCTTGTACTTCAGTCGGCATTGTGCCTTTTGTATTTAATTCCGATGCAATTTCTGTGTTTCATCGTCAATTAGAAGGTCAGAGGGATACAGTAAACCTGAAGTGAAGCATCGGAAACTATAACTAGTGTCACATGAATGGTTCAAAACATAGACAGTAAGAAGAGTCAGTTTTCTTGTACTTAAGTCGGCATTGTGCCTTTTCTATTTAAATCCGATGCAATTTCTGTGTTTCATCGTCAATGCGAAGGTCAGAGGGATACAGTAAACCTGAAGTGAGGCATCGGAATATATAACTAGTGTCACAGGAATGGTTCTAATCATAGACAGTATGAAGTGACAGTTTTCTTGTACTTAGTTCGGCATTGTGCGTTTTGTATTTAATTCCGATGCAATTTCTGTGTTTCGTCGTCGATAAGAAGGTCCAAGGGCTACAGTAAACCTGACGTGAAGCATCGGAATCTATAACTAGTGTCACAGGAATGGTCGGTAGGAAGAGTCAGTTTTCTTGTCCTTAAGTCGGCATTGTGATTTGTATTTAATTCCGATGCAATTTATGTGTTTCATCGTCAATTAGAAGGTCCAAGGGATACAGTAAACGTGAAGTGAAGCATTGGAATTCATAACTAGTGTCACAGGAATGGTCAGTAGGAAGAGTCAGTGTTCTTGTCCTTAAGTCGGCATTGTGCCTTTTGTATTTAATTCCGATGCAATTTATGTGTTTCATCGTCAACAAGAAGGTCCAAGGAATACAGTAAACGTGAAGTGAAGCATTGGAATGTATAACTAGTGTCACAGGAAAGGTTCAAAACATAGTCAGTAGGAAGTGTCGGTCTTCATGTACATAAGTCGGCATTGTGCCTTTTGTATTTAATTCCGATACAATTTCGGTGATTCATCGTCAATAAGAAGGTCCACGCGATACAGTAAACCTGAAGTGAAGCATCGGAATTTGTAACTAGTGTCAGAGGAATGGTTAAAAACTTAGACAGTAGGAAGAGTCAGTCCTCTTGTACTTAAGTCGGCATTGTGCCTTTTGTATTTAATTCCGATTCAATTTCAGTGTTTCTTCGTCAATAAGAAGGTCCAAGGAATACAGTAAACCTGGTGTGAAGAATCGGAATCTGTAACTAGTGTAACAGGAATGGTCAGTAGGAAGAGTCAGCCTTCTTGTCCTTAAATCGGCATTGTGCCTTTTGTATTTAATTCCGATGCAACTTCTGTGTTTCATCGTCAATAAGAAGGTCCTAGGGATACAGTAAACCTGAAGTGAAGCATCGGAATCTATAACTAGTGTTACAGGAATGGTTGAAATCATATTCAGTAAGTGGTGTCGGTCTTCATGTACTTAAGTCAGCATTGAGCCTTTTGTATTTAATTCCGATGCAATTTCTGTTTTTCATCGTCTATAAGAGGGGCCAAGGGATACAGTAAACCTGAAGTGAAGCATCGGAATCTATAACTAGTGTCACAGGAATGGTTCAAAGCTTAGACAGTAGGAAGAGTCAGCCCCTTGACCTTAAGTCGGCATTTTGCTTTTGTATTGAATTCCGATGCAATTTCTGTGTTTCATCGTCAATAAGAAGGTCCAAGGGATACAGTAAACCTGGAGTGAAGCATCGGAACCTATAACTAGATTCACAGGAATGGTTCAAATCTTAGACAGTAGGAAAAGTCAGTCATCTTGTACTTAAGTCGGCATTGTGCCTTTTGTATTTAATTCCGATGCAATTTCTGTGTTTAACCGTCAATAAGAAGGTCCAAGGGATACAGTAAACCTGAAGTGAAGCATCGGAATCTATAACTAGTGTCACAGGAATGGTTCAAAACTTAGACAGTTGGAAGAGTCAGTCTTCTTGTACTTAAGTCGGCATTGTGCCTTTTGTATTTAATTCCGATGCAATTTCTGTGTTTCATCATCAATAAGAAGGTCCAAGGGATACAGTACACCTAGTGTGAAGTATCGGAATCTATAACTAGTGTCACAGGAAAGGTTCAAAACAGACAGTAAGAAGAGCCAGTCTCCTTGTGCTTGAGTCGTCATTGTGCCTTTTGTATTTAATTCCGATGCAATTCCTGTGTTTCATCGTCAATAAGAAGGTCAGAGGGATACAGTAAACCTGAAGTGAAGCATCGGAATCCATAAGTAATGTCACAGGAATGGTTCAAAGCATAAACAGTAAGAAGTGTCAGTTTTCTTATAAATAAGTCGGCATTGTGCCTTTGGTATTTAATTCCGATGCAATTTCTGTGTTTCATCGTCAATAAGAAAGTCAGAGGGATACAGTAAACCTGAAAAGAAGCATCGGAATCTATAACTAGTGTCATAGGAATGGTTCAAAACATAGACGGTAAGAAGAGTCAGTTTTCTTGTATATACGTCGGCAATGTGCGTTTTCTATTTAATTCCGACGCAATTTCTGTGTTTCATCCTCAATAAGAAGGTCCAAGGGATACAGTAAACCTGGTGTGAAGAATCGGAATCTATAACTAGTGTCACAGGAATGGTCAGTAGGAAGAGTCAGTCCTCTTGTCCTTAAGTCGGCATTGTGCCTTTTGTATTTAATTCCGATGCAATTTCTGTGTTTCATCCTCAATAAGGAGGTCCAAGGTATACAGTAAACCTGGAGTGAGGCATCGGAATCTATAACTAGTGTCACAGGAATGGTTCAAATCTTAGACAGTAGGAAGAGTCAGTCTACTTGTACTTCTGTCGGCATTGTGTCTATTGTATTTAATTCCGATGCAATTTCTGTGTTTCATCGTCAATAAGAAGGTCCAAGGGATACAGTAAACCTGAAGTGAAGTATTGGATTCTATAACTAATGTCACAGGAATGTTTCAAAGCATAAACAGTAAGAAGTGTCAGTTTTCTTATAATTAAGTCGGCATTGTGACTTTTGAATTTAATTACGATGCAATTTCTGAGTTTCATCGCCAATAAGTAAGTCGGAGGGATACAATAAACCTGGAAAGAAGCATCGGAATCAGTAACTAGTGTCACAGGAATGGTTCAAAACATAGACAGTAAGAAAAGTCAGTTCTCTTGTACTTAATTCGGCATTGTGCCTTTTGTATTTAATTCCGATGCAATTTCTGTGTTTCATCGTCCGTAAGAAGGTCCCGAGGGATACAGTAAACCTGAAGCGAAGCATCAGAATCTATAACTAGTGTCACAGGAATGGTTCAAAACATAGACAGTAGAAACAGTCAGTTTTCTTGTACTTAAGTCGGCATTGTGCCTTTTGTATTTAATTCCGATGCAATTTCTGTGTTTCATCGTCAATTAGAAGGTCAGAGGGATACAGTAAACCTGAAGTGAAGCATCGGAAACTATAACTAGTGTCACATGAATGGTTCAAAACATAGACAGTAAGAAGAGTCAGTTTTCTTGTACTTAAGTCGGCATTGTGCCTTTTCTATTTAATTCCGATGCAATTTCTGTGTTTCATCGTCAATGCGAAGGTCAGAGGGATACAGTAAACCTGAAGTGATGCATCGGAATCTATAACTAGTGTCACAGGAATGGTTCTAATCATAGACAGTATGAAGTGACAGTTTTCTTGTACTTAGTTCGGCATTGTGCGTTTTGTATTTAATTCCGATGCAATTTCTGTGTTTCGTCGTCGATAAGAAGGTCCAAGGGCTACAGTAAACCTGAAGTGAAGCATCGGAATCTATAACTAGTGTCACAGGAATGGTCGGTAGGAAGAGTCAGTGTTCTTGTCCTTAAGTCGGCATTGTGCCTTTTGTATTTAATTCCGATGCAATTTATGTGTTTCATCGTCAATTAGAAGGTCCAAGGGATACAGTAAACGTGAAGTGAAGCATTGGAATGCATAACTAGTGTCACAGGAATGGTCAGTAGGAAGAGTCAGTGTTCTTGTCCTTAAGTCGGCATTGTGCCTTTTGTATTTAATTCCGATGCAATTTATGTGTTTCATCGTCAACAAGAAGGTCCAAGGAATACAGTAAACGTGAGGTGAAGCACTGGAATGTATAACTAGTGTCACAGGAAAGGTTCAAAACATAGTCAGTAGGAAGTGTCGGTCTTCATGTACATAAGTCGGCATTGTGCCTTTTGTATTTAATTCCGATACAATTTCGGTGATTCATCGTCAATAAGAAGGTCCAAGGGATACAGTAAACCTGAAGTGAAGCATCGGAATTTAAAACTAGTGTCAGAGGAATGGTTAAAAACTTAGACAGTAGGAAGAGTCAGTCCTCTTGTACTTAAGTCGTCATTGTGCCTTTTGTATTTAATTCCGATGCAATTTCTGTGTTTCTTCGTCAATAAGAAGGTGCAAGGAATACAGTAAACCTGCTGTGAAGAATCGGAATCTGTAACTAGTGTAACAGGAATGGTCAGTAGGAAGAGTCAGCCTTCTTGTCCTTAAGTCGGCATTGTGCCTTTTGTATTTAATTCCGATGCAACTTCTGTGTTTCATCGTCAATAAGAAGGTCCAAGGGATACAGTAAACCTGAAGTGAAGCATCGGAATCTATAACTAGTGTTACAGGAATGGTTGAAATCATAGTCAGTAAGTGGTGTCGGTCTTCATGTACTTAAGTCGGCATTGAGCCTTTTGTATTTAATTCCGATGCAATTTCTGTTTTTCATCGTCTATAAGAAGGGCCAAGGGATACAGTAAACCTGAAGTGAAGCATCGGAATCTATAACTATTGTCACAGGAATGGTGCAAAGCTTAGACAGTAGGAAGAGTCAGTCCCCTTGACCTTAAGTCGGCATTTTGCTTTTGTATTGAATTCCGATGCAATTTCTGTGTTTCATCGTCAATAAGAAGGTCCAAGGGATACAGTAAACCTGGAGTGAAGCATCGGAACCTATAACTAGATTCACAGGAATGGTTCAAAACTTAGACAGTAGGAAAAGTCAGTCATCTTGTACTTAAGTCGGCATTGTGCCTTTTGTATTTAATTCCGATGCAATTTCTGTGTTTCACCGTCAATAAGAAGGTCCAAGGGATACAGTGAACCTGAAGTGAAGCATCGGAATCTATAACTAGTGGCACAGGAATGGTTCAAAATTTAGACAGTAGGAAGAGTCAGTCTTCTTGTACTTAAGTCGGCATTGTGGGTTTGTATTTAATTCCGATGCAATTTCTGTGTTTCATCGTCAATTAGAAGGTCAGAGGGATACAGTAAACCTGAAGTGAAGCATCGGAAACTATAACTAGTGTCACATGAATGGTTCAAAACATAGACAGTAAGAAGAGTCAGTTTTCTTGTACTTAAGTCGGCATTGTGCCTTTTCTATTTAAATCCGATGCAATTTCTGTGTTTCATCGTCAATGCGCAGGTCAGAGGGATACAGTAAACCTGAAGTGAGGCATCGAAATCTGTAACTAGTGTCACAAGAATGGTTCTAATCATAGACAGTATGAAGTGACAGTTTTCTTGTACTTAGTTCGGCATTGTGCGTTTTGTATTTAATTCCGATGCAATTACTGTGTTTCGTCGTCGATAAGAAGGTCCAAGGGCTACAGTAAACCTGAAGTGAAGCATCGGAATCTATAACTAGTGTCACAGGAATTGTCAGTAGGAAGAGTCAGTGTTCTTGTCCTTAAGTCGGCATTGTGCCTTTTGTATTTAATTCCGATGCAGTTTATGTGTTTCATCGTCAACAAGAAGGTCCAAGGGATACAGTAAACGTGAAGTGAAGCATTGGAATGTATAACTAGTGTCACAGGAATGGTTCAAAACATAGTCAGTAGGAAGTGTCGGTCTTCATGTACATAAGTCGGCATTGTGACTTTTGTATTTAATTCCGATGCAATTTCGGTGATTCATCGTCAATAAGAAGGTCCAAGGGATACAGTAAACCTGAAGTGAAGCATCGGAATTTGTAACTAGTGTAAGAGGAATGGTTAAAAACTTAGACATTAGGAAGAGTCAGTCCTCTTGTACTTAAGTCGGCATTGTGCCTTTTGTATTTAATTCCGATGCAAATTCTGTCATTCTTCGTCAATAAGAAGGTCCAAGGAATACAGTAAACCTGGAGTGAAGAATCGGAATCTGTAACTAGTGTCACAGGAATGGTCAGTAGGAAGAGTCAGTCTTCTAGTCCTTAAGTCGGCATTGTGCCTTTTGTATTTAATTCCGATGCAATTTCTGTGTTTCATCGTCAATAAGAAGGTCCAAGGGATACAGTAAACCTGAAGTGAAGCATCGGAATCTATAACTAGTGTTACAGGATTGGTTGAAATCATAGTCAGTAAGTGGTGTCGGTCTTCATGTACTTAAGTCGGCATTGAGCCTTTTGTATTTAATTCCGATGCAATTTCTGTTTTTCATTGTCTATAAGAAGGGCTAAGGGATACAGTAAACCTGAAGTGAGGCATCGGAATCTATAACTAGTGTCACAGGAATGGTTCAAAGCTTAGACAGTAGGAAGAGTCAGTCCCCTTGACCTTAAGTCGGCATTTTGCTTTTGTATTGAATTCCGATGCAATTTCTGTGTTTCATCGTCAATAAGAAGGTCAAAGGGATACAGTAAACCTGGAGTGAAGCATCGGAACCTATAACTAGATTCACAGGAATGGTCCAAAACTTAGACAGTAGGAAAAGTCAGTCATCTTGTACTTAAGTCGGCATTGTGAACTTTGTATTCAATTCCGTTGCAATTTCTGTGTTTCACCGTCAATAAGAAGGTCCAAGGGATACAGTAAACCTGAAGTGAAGCATCGGAATCTATAACTAGTGTCACAGGAATGGTTCAAAACTTAGACAGTAGGAAGAGTCAGTCTTCTTGTACTTAAGTCGGCATTGTGGGTTTGTATTTAATTCCGATGCAATTTCTGTGTTTCATCGTCAATTAGAAGGTCCAAGGGATACAGTAAACCTGGAGTGAAGCATCGGACTCTATAACTAGTGTCACAGGAGTGGTTCAAAACTTAGACAGTTGGAAGAGTCAGTCTTCTTGTACTTAAGTCGGCATTGTGCCTTTTGTATTTAATTCCGATGCAATTTCTGTGTTTCATCATCAATAAGAAGGTCCAAGGGATACAGTAAACCTGAAGTGAAGCATCGAAATTTATAACTAGTGTCAAAGGAATGGTTAAAAACTTCGACAGTAGAAAGAGTCAGTCTTCTTGTACTTAAGTCGGCATTGTGGGTTTGTATTTAATTCCGATGCAATTTCTGTGTTTCATCGTCAATTAGAAGGTCCAAGGGATACAGTAAACCTGGAGTGAAGCATCGGAATCTATAACTAGTGTCACAGGAATGGTTCAAAACTTAAACTGTTGGAAGAGTCAGTCTTCTTGTACTTAAGTCGGCATTGTGCCTTTTGTATTTAATTCCGATGCAATTTCTGTGTTTCATCATCAATAAGAAGGTCCAAGGGAGACAGTACACCTGAAGTGAAGTATCGGAATCTATAACTAGTGTCACAGGAAAGGTTCAAAACATAGACAGTAAGAAGAGCCCGTCTCCTTGTGCTTGAGTCGTCATTGTGCCTTTTGTATTTAATTCCGATGCAATTCCTGTGTTTCGTCGTCAATAAGATAGTCAGAGGGATACAGTAAACCTGAAATGAAGCATCGGAATCTATAACTAGTGTCATAGGAATGGTTCAAAACATAGACAGTAAGAAGAGTCAGTTTTCTTGTATATACGTCGGCATTGTGCGTTTTCTATTTAATTCCGACGCAATTTCTGTGTTTCATCCTCAATAAGAAGGTCCAAGGGATACAGTAAACCTGAAGTGAAGCATCGGAATCTATAACTAGTGTCACAGGAATGGTTCAAAACATAGTCAGTAAGAAGTGTCGGTGTTCATGTACTTAAGTCGGCATTGTGCCTTTTGTATTTAATTCCGATGCAATTTCTGTGTTTCATCGTCAATAAGATGGTCCAAGGGATACAGTAACCCTGAAGTGAAGCATCGGAATCTATAACTAGTGTCACAGGAATGGTCAGTAGGAAGAGTCAGTCTTCTTGTCCTTGAGTCGGCATTGTGCCTTTTGTATTTAATTCCGAAGCAATTTCTGTGTTTTATCGTCAATAAGAAGGTCCAAGGGTACAGTAGACCTGAAGTGAAGCATCGGAATCTATAACTAGTGTCACAGGAATGGTTCAAAACATAGTCAGTAGGAAATGTCGGTCTTCATGTACTTAAGTCGGCATTGTGCCTTTTGTATTTAATTCCGATGCAATTTCTGTGTTTCATCGTCAATAAGAAGGTCGAAGGGATTCAGTAAACCTGGTGTGAAGAATCGGAATCTATAACTAGTGTCACAGGAAGGGTCAGTAGGAAGAGTCAGTCCTCTTGTCCTTAAGTCGGCATTGTGCCTTTTGTATTTAATTCCGATGCAATTTCTGTGTTTCATCGTCAATAAGGAGGTCCAAGGGATACAGCAAACCTGAAGTGAAGTATTGGATTCCATAACTAATGTCACAGGAATGGTTCAAAGCATAAACAGTTAGAAGTGTCAGTTGTCTTATAATTAAGTCGGCATTGTGACTTTTGAATTTAATTACCATGCAATTTCTGAGTTTCATCGCCAATAAGAAAGTCTGAGGGATACAGTAAACCTGGAAAGAAGCATCGGAATCAATAACTAGTGTCACAGGAATGGTTGAAATCATAGACAGTAAAGAGAGTCAGTTTTCTTGTACTTACGTCGGCATTGTGCCTTTCGTATTTAATACCGATGCAATTTATGTGTTTGATCGTCAATAAGAAAGTCAGAGGGATACAGTAGACCTGAAGTGAAGCATCGGAATCTATAACTACTGTCACAGGAATGGTTCAAAACATAGACAGTAAGAAAAGTCAGTTCTCTTGTACTTAAGTCGGCATTGTGCCTTTTGTATTTAATTCCGATGCAATTTCTGTGTTTCGTCGTCGATAAGAAGGTCCAAGGGCTACTGTAAACCTGAAGTGAAGCATCGGAATCTATAACTAGTGTCACAGGAATGGTCAGTAGGAAGAGTCAGTGTTCTTGTCCTTAAGTCGGCATTGTGACTTTTGTATTTAATTCCGATGCAATTTATGTGTTTCATCGTCAATAAGAAGGTCCAAGGGATACAGTAAACGTGAAGTGAAGCATTGGAATGTATAACTAGTGTCACAGGAATGGTCAGTAGGAAGAGTCAGTGTTCTTGTCCTTAAGTCGGCATTGTGCCTTTTGTATTTAATTCCGATGCAATTTATGTGTTTCATCGTCAACAAGAAGGTCCAAGGGATACAGTAAACATGAAGTGAAGCATTGGAATGTATAACTAGTGTCACAGGAATGGTTCAAAACATAGTCAGTAGGAAGTGTTGGTCTTCATGTACGTAAGTCGGCATTGTTCCTTTTGTATTTAATTCCGATGCAATTTCGGTGATTCATCGTCAATAAGAAGGTCCAAGGGATACAGTAAACCTGAAGTGAAGCATCTGAATTTGTAACTAGTGTCAGAGGAATGGTTAAAAACTTAGACAGTAGGATGAGTCAGTCTTCTTGTCCTTAAGTCGGCATTGTGCCGTTTGTATTTAATTCCGATGCAATTTCTGTGTTTCATCGTCAATAAGAAGGTCCAAGGGATACAGTAAACCTGAAGTGAAGCATCGGAATCTATAACTAGTGTTACAGGAATGGTTGAAATCATAGTCAGTAAGTGGTGTCGGTCTGCATGTACTTAAGTCAGCATTGAGCCTTTTGTATTTAATTCCGATGCAATTTCTGTTTTTCATCGTCTATAAGAAGGGCCAAGGGATACAGTAAACCTGAAGTGAAGCATCGGAATCCATAACTAGTGTCACAGGAATGGTTCAAAACTTAGACAGTAGGAAGAGTCAGTCCCCTTGACTTAAGGCGGCATTTTGCTTTTGTATTGAATTCCGATGCAATTTCTGTGTTTCATCGTCAATAAGAAGGTCCAAGGGATACAGTAAACCTGAAGTGAAGCATCGGAACCTATAACTAGATTCACAGGAATGGTTCAAAACTTAGACAGTAGGAAAAGTCAGTCATCTTGTACTTAAGTCGGCATTGTGCCTTTTGTATTTAATTCCGATGCAATTTCTGTGTTTCACCGTCAATAAGAAGGTCCAAGGGATACAGTAAACCTGAAGTGAAGCATCGGAATCTATAACTAGTGTCACAGGAATGGTTCAAAACTTAGACAGTAGGAAGAGTCAGTCTTCTTGTACTTAAGTCGGCATTGTGGGTTTGTATATAATTCCGATGCAATTTCTGTGTTTCATCGTCAATCTGAAGGTCCAAGGGATACAGTAAACCTGGAGTGAAGCATCGGAATCTATAACTAGTGTCACAGGAATGGTTCAAAACTTAGACAGTTGGAAGAGTCAACTTCTTGTACTTAAGTCGGCATTGTGCCTTTTGTATTTAATTCCGATGCAATTTCTGTGTTTCATCATCAATAAGAAGGTCCAAGGGATACAGTACACCTGAAGTGAAGTATCGGAATCTATAACTAGTCTCACAGGAAAGGTTCAAAACATAGACAGTAAGAAGAGGCAGTCTCCTTGTGCTTGAGTCGTCATTGTGCCTTTTGTATTTAATTCCGATGCAATTCCTGTGTTTCATCGTCAATAAGAAGGTCAGAGGGATACAGTAAACCTGAAGTGAAGCATCGGAAGCCATAAGTAATGTCACAGGAATGGTTCAAAGCATAAACAGTAAGAAGTGTCAGTTTTCTTATAAATATGTCGGCATTCTGCCTTTTGTATTTAATTCCGATGCAATTGCTGTGTTTCATCGTCAATAAGAAAGTCAGAGGGATACAGTAAACCTGAAAAGAAGCATCGGAATCTATAACTAGGGTCAAAAGAATGGTTCAAAACATAGACAGTAAGAGGAGTCAGTTTTCTTGTATATACGTCGGCATTGTGCGTTTTCTATTTAATTCCGACGCAATTTCTGTGTTTCATCCTCAATAAGAAGGTCCAAGGGATACAGTAAACCTGAAGTGAAGCATCGGAATCTATAACTAGTGTCACAGGAATGGTTCAAAACATAGTCAGTAAGAAGTGTCGGTCTTCATGTACTTAAGTCGGCATTGTGCCTTTTGTATTTAATTCCGATGCAATTTCTGTGTTTCATCGTCAATAAGATGGTCCAAGGGATACAGTAACCCTGAAGTGAAGCATCGGAATCTATAACTAGTGTCACAGGAATGGTCAGTAGGAAGAGTCAGTCTTCTTGTCCTTGAGTCGGCATTGTGCCTTTTGTATTTAATTCCGATGCAATTTCTGTGTTTCATCGTCAATAAGGAGGTCCAAGGTATACAGAAAACCTGGAGGGAGGCATCGGAATCTATAACTAGTGTCACAGGAATGGTTCAAATCTTAGACAGTAGGAAGAGTTAGTCTTCTTGTACTTCTGTCGCCATTGTGTCTATTGTATTTAATTCCGATGCAATTTCTGTGTTTCATCGTCAATTAGAAGGTCCAAGGGATACAGCAAACCTGAAGTGAAGTATTGGATTCTATAACTAATGTCACAGGAATGGTTCAAAGCATAAACAGTAAGAAGTGTCAGTTGTCTTATAATTAAGTCGGCATTGTGACTTTTGAATTTAATTACCATGCTATTTCTGAGTTTCATCGCCAATAAGAAAGTCTGAGGGATACAGTAAACCTGGAAGAAGCATCGGATTCAATAACTAGTGTCACAGGAATGGTTGTAATCATAGACAGTAAAGAGAGTCAGTTTTCTTGTACTTACGTCGGGGATTGTGCCTTTCGTATTTAATACCGATGCAATTTATGTGTTTCATCGTCAATAAGAAAGTCAGAGGGATACAGTAGACCTGAAGTGAAGCATCGGAATCTATAACTACTGTCACAGGAATGGTTCAAAACATAGACAGTAAGAAAAGTCAGTTCTCTTGTACTTAAGTCGGCATTGTGCCTTTTGTATTTAATTCCGATGCAATTTCTGTGTTTCATCATCCATAAGAAGGTCCCGAGGGATACAGTAAACCTGAAGCGAAGCATCAGAATCTATAACTAGTGTCACAGGAATAATTCAAAACATAGACAGTAGAAACAGTCAGTTTTCTTGTACTTAAGTCGGCATTGTGCCTTTTGTATTTAATTCCGATGCAATTTCTGTGTTTCATCGTCAATTAGAAGGTCAGAGGGATGCAGTAAACCTGAAGTGAAGCATCGGAAACTATTACTAGTGTCACATGAATGGTTCAAAACATAGACAGTAAGAAGAGTCAGTTTTCTTGTACTTAAGTCGGCATTGTGCCTTTTCTATTTAAATCCGATGCAATTTCTGTGTTTCATCGTCAATGCGAAGGTCAGAGGGATACAGTAAACCTGAAGTGAGGCATCGGAATCTATAACTAGTGTCACAGGAATGGTTGTAATCATAGACAGTATGAAGTGACAGTTTTCTTGTACTTAGTTCGGCATTGTGCGTTTTGTATTTAATTCCGATGCAATTTCTGTGTTTCGTCGTCGATAAGAAGGTCCAAGGGCTACAGTAAACCTGAAGTGAAGCATCGGAATCTATAACTAGTGTCACAGGAATGGTCAGTAGGAAGAGTCAGTGTTCTTGTCCTTAAGTCGGCATTGTGCCTTTTGTATTTAATTCCGATGCAATTTCTGTGTTTCGTCGTCGATAAGAAGGTCCAAGGGCTACTGTAAACCTGAAGTGAAGCATCGGAATCTATAACTAGTGTCACAGGAATGGTCAGTAGGAAGAGTCAGTGTTCTTGTCCTTAAGTCGGCATTGTGACTTTTGTATTTAATTCCGATGCAATTTATGTGTTTCATCGTCAATAAGAAGGTCCAAGGGATACAGTAAACGTGAAGTGAAGCATTGGAATGTATAACTAGTGTCACAGGAATGGTCAGTAGGAAGAGTCAGTGTTCTTGTCCTTAAGTCGGCATTGTGCCTTTTGTATTTAATTCCGATGCAATTTATGTGTTTCATCGTCAACAAGAAGGTCCAAGGGATACAGTAAACATGAAGTGAAGCATTGGAATGTATAACTAGTGTCACAGGAATGGTTCAAAACATAGTCAGTAGGAAGTGTTGGTCTTCATGTACGTAAGTCGGCATTGTTCCTTTTGTATTTAATTCCGATGCAATTTCGGTGATTCATCGTCAATAAGAAGGTCCAAGGGATACAGTAAACCTGAAGTGAAGCATCTGAATTTGTAACTAGTGTCAGAGGAATGGTTAAAAACTTAGACAGTAGGATGAGTCAGTCTTCTTGTCCTTAAGTCGGCATTGTGCCGTTTGTATTTAATTCCGATGCAATTTCTGTGTTTCATCGTCAATAAGAAGGTCCAAGGGATACAGTAAACCTGAAGTGAAGCATCGGAATCTATAACTAGTGTTACAGGAATGGTTGAAATCATAGTCAGTAAGTGGTGTCGGTCTGCATGTACTTAAGTCAGCATTGAGCCTTTTGTATTTAATTCCGATGCAATTTCTGTTTTTCATCGTCTATAAGAAGGGCCAAGGGATACAGTAAACCTGAAGTGAAGCATCGGAATCCATAACTAGTGTCACAGGAATGGTTCAAAACTTAGACAGTAGGAAGAGTCAGTCCCCTTGACTTAAGGCGGCATTTTGCTTTTGTATTGAATTCCGATGCAATTTCTGTGTTTCATCGTCAATAAGAAGGTCCAAGGGATACAGTAAACCTGAAGTGAAGCATCGGAACCTATAACTAGATTCACAGGAATGGTTCAAAACTTAGACAGTAGGAAAAGTCAGTCATCTTGTACTTAAGTCGGCATTGTGCCTTTTGTATTTAATTCCGATGCAATTTCTGTGTTTCACCGTCAATAAGAAGGTCCAAGGGATACAGTAAACCTGAAGTGAAGCATCGGAATCTATAACTAGTGTCACAGGAATGGTTCAAAACTTAGACAGTAGGAAGAGTCAGTCTTCTTGTACTTAAGTCGGCATTGTGGGTTTGTATATAATTCCGATGCAATTTCTGTGTTTCATCGTCAATCTGAAGGTCCAAGGGATACAGTAAACCTGGAGTGAAGCATCGGAATCTATAACTAGTGTCACAGGAATGGTTCAAAACTTAGACAGTTGGAAGAGTCAACTTCTTGTACTTAAGTCGGCATTGTGCCTTTTGTATTTAATTCCGATGCAATTTCTGTGTTTCATCATCAATAAGAAGGTCCAAGGGATACAGTACACCTGAAGTGAAGTATCGGAATCTATAACTAGTCTCACAGGAAAGGTTCAAAACATAGACAGTAAGAAGAGGCAGTCTCCTTGTGCTTGAGTCGTCATTGTGCCTTTTGTATTTAATTCCGATGCAATTCCTGTGTTTCATCGTCAATAAGAAGGTCAGAGGGATACAGTAAACCTGAAGTGAAGCATCGGAAGCCATAAGTAATGTCACAGGAATGGTTCAAAGCATAAACAGTAAGAAGTGTCAGTTTTCTTATAAATATGTCGGCATTCTGCCTTTTGTATTTAATTCCGATGCAATTGCTGTGTTTCATCGTCAATAAGAAAGTCAGAGGGATACAGTAAACCTGAAAAGAAGCATCGGAATCTATAACTAGGGTCAAAAGAATGGTTCAAAACATAGACAGTAAGAGGAGTCAGTTTTCTTGTATATACGTCGGCATTGTGCGTTTTCTATTTAATTCCGACGCAATTTCTGTGTTTCATCCTCAATAAGAAGGTCCAAGGGATACAGTAAACCTGAAGTGAAGCATCGGAATCTATAACTAGTGTCACAGGAATGGTTCAAAACATAGTCAGTAAGAAGTGTCGGTCTTCATGTACTTAAGTCGGCATTGTGCCTTTTGTATTTAATTCCGATGCAATTTCTGTGTTTCATCGTCAATAAGATGGTCCAAGGGATACAGTAACCCTGAAGTGAAGCATCGGAATCTATAACTAGTGTCACAGGAATGGTCAGTAGGAAGAGTCAGTCTTCTTGTCCTTGAGTCGGCATTGTGCCTTTTGTATTTAATTCCGATGCAATTTCTGTGTTTCATCGTCAATAAGGAGGTCCAAGGTATACAGAAAACCTGGAGGGAGGCATCGGAATCTATAACTAGTGTCACAGGAATGGTTCAAATCTTAGACAGTAGGAAGAGTTAGTCTTCTTGTACTTCTGTCGCCATTGTGTCTATTGTATTTAATTCCGATGCAATTTCTGTGTTTCATCGTCAATTAGAAGGTCCAAGGGATACAGCAAACCTGAAGTGAAGTATTGGATTCTATAACTAATGTCACAGGAATGGTTCAAAGCATAAACAGTAAGAAGTGTCAGTTGTCTTATAATTAAGTCGGCATTGTGACTTTTGAATTTAATTACCATGCTATTTCTGAGTTTCATCGCCAATAAGAAAGTCTGAGGGATACAGTAAACCTGGAAGAAGCATCGGATTCAATAACTAGTGTCACAGGAATGGTTGTAATCATAGACAGTAAAGAGAGTCAGTTTTCTTGTACTTACGTCGGGGATTGTGCCTTTCGTATTTAATACCGATGCAATTTATGTGTTTCATCGTCAATAAGAAAGTCAGAGGGATACAGTAGACCTGAAGTGAAGCATCGGAATCTATAACTACTGTCACAGGAATGGTTCAAAACATAGACAGTAAGAAAAGTCAGTTCTCTTGTACTTAAGTCGGCATTGTGCCTTTTGTATTTAATTCCGATGCAATTTCTGTGTTTCATCATCCATAAGAAGGTCCCGAGGGATACAGTAAACCTGAAGCGAAGCATCAGAATCTATAACTAGTGTCACAGGAATAATTCAAAACATAGACAGTAGAAACAGTCAGTTTTCTTGTACTTAAGTCGGCATTGTGCCTTTTGTATTTAATTCCGATGCAATTTCTGTGTTTCATCGTCAATTAGAAGGTCAGAGGGATGCAGTAAACCTGAAGTGAAGCATCGGAAACTATTACTAGTGTCACATGAATGGTTCAAAACATAGACAGTAAGAAGAGTCAGTTTTCTTGTACTTAAGTCGGCATTGTGCCTTTTCTATTTAAATCCGATGCAATTTCTGTGTTTCATCGTCAATGCGAAGGTCAGAGGGATACAGTAAACCTGAAGTGAGGCATCGGAATCTATAACTAGTGTCACAGGAATGGTTGTAATCATAGACAGTATGAAGTGACAGTTTTCTTGTACTTAGTTCGGCATTGTGCGTTTTGTATTTAATTCCGATGCAATTTCTGTGTTTCGTCGTCGATAAGAAGGTCCAAGGGCTACAGTAAACCTGAAGTGAAGCATCGGAATCTATAACTAGTGTCACAGGAATGGTCAGTAGGAAGAGTCAGTGTTCTTGTCCTTAAGTCGGCATTGTGACTTTTGTATTTAATTCCGATGCAATTTATGTGTTTCATCGTCAATAAGAAGGTCCAAGGGATACAGTAAACGTGAAGTGAAGCATTGGAATGTATAACTAGTGTCACAGGAATGGTCAGTAGGAAGAGTCAGTGTTCTTGTCCTTAAGTCGGCATTGTGCCTTTTGTATTTAATTCCGATGCAATTTATGTGTTTCATCGTCAACAAGAAGGTCCAAGGGATACAGTAAACATGAAGTGAAGCATTGGAATGTATAACTAGTGTCACAGGAATGGTTCAAAACATAGTCAGTAGGAAGTGTTGGTCTTCATGTACATAAGTCGGCATTGTGCCTTTTGTATTTAATTCCGATGCAATTTCGGTGATTCATCGTCAATAAGAAGGTCCAAGGGATACAGTAAACCTGAAGTGAAGCATCGGAATTTGTAACTAGTGTCAGAGGAATGGTTAAAAACTTAGACAGTAGGAAGAGTCAGTCCTGTTGTACTTAAGTCGGCATTGTGCCTTTTGTATTTAATTCCGATGCAATTTCTGTGTTTCTTCGTCAATAAGAAGGTCCAAGGAATACAGTAACCTGGTGTGAAGAATCGGAATCTGTAACTAGTGTCACAGGAATGGTCAGTAGGAAGAGTCAGTCTTCTTGTCCTTAAGTCGGCATTGTGCCGTTTGTATTTATTTCCGATGCAATTTATGTGTTTCATCGTCAACAAGAAGGTCCAAGGGATACAGTAAACATGAAGTGAAGCATTGGAATGTATAACTAGTGTCACAGGAATGGTTCAAAACATAGTCAGTAGGAAGTGTTGGTCTTCATGTACATAAGTCGGCATTGTGCCTTTTGTATTTAATTCCGATGCAATTTCGGTGATTCATCGTCAATAAGAAGGTCCAAGGGATACAGTAAACCTGAAGTGAAGCATCGGAATCTATAACTAGTGTCACAGGAATGGTTCAAAACATAGTCAGTAAGAAGTGTCGGTCTTCATGTACTTAAGTCGGCATTGTGCTTTTTGTATTTAATTCCGATGCAATTTCTGTGTTTCGTCGTCAATAAGATGGTCCAAGGGATACAGTAACCCTGAAGTGAAGCATCGGAATCTATAACTAGTGTCACAGGAATGGTCAGTAGGAAGAGTCAGTCTTCTTGTCCTTGAGTCGGCATTGTGCCTTTTGTATTTAATTCCGATGCAATTTCTGTGTTTCATCGTCAATAAGGAGGTCCAAGGTATACAGAAAACCTGGAGGGAGGCATCGGAATATATAACTAGTGTCACAGGAATGGTTCAAATCTTAGACAGTAGGAAGAGTCAGTCTTCTTGTACTTCTGTCGCCATTGTGTCTATTGTATTTAATTCCGATGCAATTTCTGTGTTTCATCGTCAATTAGAAGGTCCAAGGGATACAGCAAACCTGAAGTGAAGTATTGGATTCTATAACTAATGTCACAGGAATGGTTCAAAGCATAAACAGTAAGAAGTGTCAGTTGTCTTATAATTAAGTCGGCATTGTGACTTTTGAATTTAATTACCATGCTATTTCTGAGTTTCATCGCCAATAAGAAAGTCTGAGGGATACAGTAAACCTGGAAAGAAGCATCGGAATCAATAACTAGTGTCACAGGAATGGTTGTAATCATAGACAGTAAAGAGAGTCAGTTTTCTTGTACTTACGTCGGGGATTGTGCCTTTCGTATTTAATACCGATGCAATTTATGTGTTTCATCGTCAATAAGAAAGTCAGAGGGATACAGTAGACCTGAAGTGAAGCATCGGAATCTATAACTACTGTCACAGGAATGGTTCAAAACATAGACAGTAAGAAAAGTCAGTTCTCTTGTACTTAAGTCGGCATTGTGCCTTTTGTATTTAATTCCGATGCAATTTCTGTGTTTCATCGTCCATAAGAAGGTCCCGAGGGATACAGTAAACCTGAAGCGAAGCATCAGAATCTATAACTAGTGTCACAGGAATAATTCAAAACATAGACAGTAGAAACAGTCAGTTTTCTTGTACTTAAGTCGGCATTGTGCCTTTTGTATTTAATTCCGATGCAATTTCTGTGTTTCATCGTCAATTAGAAGGTCAGAGGGATACAGTAAACCTGAAGTGAAGCATCGGAAACTATTACTAGTGTCACATGAATGGTTCAAAACATAGACAGTAAGAAGAGTCAGTTTTCTTGTACTTAAGTCGGCATTGTGCCTTTTCTATTTAAATCCGATGCAATTTCTGTGTTTCATCGTCAATGCGAAGGTCAGAGGGATACAGTAAACCTGAAGTGAGGCATCGGAATCTATAACTAGTGTCACAGGAATGGTTGTAATCATAGACAGTATGAAGTGACAGTTTTCTTGTACTTAGTTCGGCATTGTGCGTTTTGTATTTAATTCCGATGCAATTTCTGTGTTTCGTCGTCGATAAGAAGGTCCAAGGGCTACAGTAAACCTGAAGTGAAGCATCGGAATCTATAACTAGTGTCACAGGAATGGTCAGTAGGAAGAGTCAGTGTTCTTGTCCTTAAGTCGGCATTGTGACTTTTGTATTTAATTCCGGTGCAATTTATGTGTTTCATCGTCAATAAGAAGGTCCAAGGGATACAGTAAACGTGAAGTGAAGCATTGGAATGTATAACTAGTGTCACAGGAATGGTCAGTAGGAAGAGTCAGTGTTCTTGTCCTTAAGTCGGCATTGTGCCTTTTGTATTTAATTCCGATGCAATTTATGTGTTTCATCGTCAACAAGAAGGTCCAAGGGATACAGTAAACATGAAGTGAAGCATTGGAATGTATAACTAGTGTCACAGGAATGGTTCAAAACATAGTCAGTAGGAAGTGTTGGTCTTCATGTACATAAGTCGGCATTGTGCCTTTTGTATTTAATTCCGATGCAATTTCGGTGATTCATCGTCAATAAGAAGGTCCAAGGGATACAGTAAACCTGAAGTGAAGCATCGGAATTTGTAACTAGTGTCAGAGGAATGGTTAAAAACTTAGACAGTAGGAAGAGTCAGTCCTGTTGTACTTAAGTCATCATTGTGCCTTTTGTATTTAATTCCGATGCAATTTCTGTGTTTCTTCGTCAATAAGAAGGTCCAAGGAATACAGTAACCTGGTGTGAAGAATCGGAATCTGTAACTAGTGTCACAGGAATGGTCAGTAGGAAGAGTCAGTCTTCTTGTCCTTAAGTCGGCATTGTGCCGTTTGTATTTATTTCCGATGCAATTTCTGTGTTTCATCGTCAATAAGAAGGTCCAAAGGATACAGTAAACCTGAAGTGAAGCATCGGAATCTATAACTAGTGTTACAGGAATGGTTGAAATCATAGTCAGTAAGTGGTGTCGGTCTTCATGTACTTAAGTCGGCATTGTGCCTTTTGTATTTAATTCCGATGCAATTTCTGTTTTTCATCGTCTATAAAAAGGGCCTAGGGATACAGTAAACCTGAAGTGAAGCATCGGAATCTATAACTAGTGTCACAGGAATGGTTCAAAACTTAGACAGTAGGAAGAGTCAGTCCCCTTGACCTTAAGGCGGCATTTTGCTTTTGTATTGAATTCCGATGCAATTTCTGTGTTTCATCGTCAATTAGAAGGTCCAAGGGATACAGTAAACCTGGAGTGAAGCATCGGAACCTATAACTAGATTCACAGGAATGGTTCAAAACTTAGACAGTAGGAAAAGTCAGTCATCTTGTACTTAAGTCGGTATTGTGCCTTTTGTATTTAATTCCGATGCAATTTCTGTGTTTCACCGTCAATAAGAAGGTCCAAGGGATACAGTAAACCTGAATTGAAGCATCGGAATCTATAACTAGTGTCACAGGAATGGTTCAAAACTTAGACAGTAGGAAGAGTCAGTCTTCTTGCACTTAAGTCGGCATTGTGGGTTTGTATATAATTCAGATGCAATTTCTGTGTTTCATCGTCAATTAGAAGGTCCAAGGGATACAGTAAACCTGGAGTGAAGCATCGGAATCTATAACTAGTGTCACAGGAATGGTTCAAAACTTAGACAGTTGGAAGAGTCAACTTCTTGTACTTAAGTCGGCATAGTGCCTTTTGTATTTAATTCCGATACAATTTCTGTGTTTCATCATCAATAAGGAGGTCCAAGGGATACAGTACACCTGAAGTGAAGTATCGGAATCTATAACTAGTCTCACAGGAAAGGTTCAAAACATAGACAGTAAGAAGAGCCAGTCTCCTTGTGCTTGAGTCGTCATTGTGCCTTTTGTATTTAATTCCGATGCAATTCCTGTGTTTCATCGTCAATAAGGTCAGAGGGATACAGTAAACCTGAAGTGAAGCATCGGAATCCATAAGTAATGTCACAGGAATGGTTCAAAGCATAAACAGTAAGAAGTGTCAGTTTTCTTATAAATATGTCGGCATTGTGCCTTTTGTATTTAATTCCGATGCAATGTCTGTGTTTCATCGTCAATAAGAAAGTCAGAGGGATACAGTAAACCTGAAAAGAAGCATCGGAATCTATAACTAGGGTCATAGGAATGGTTCAAAACATAGACAGTAAGAAGAGTCAGTTTTCTTGTATATACGTCGGCATTGTGCGTTTTCTATTTAATTCCGACGCAATTTCTGTGTTTCATCCTCAATAAGAGGGTGCAAGGGATACAGTAAACCTGAAGTGAAGCATCGGAATCTATAACTAGTGTCACAGGAATGGTTCAAAACATAGTCAGTAAGAAGTGTCGGTCTTCATGTACTTAAGTCGGCATTGTGCCTTTTGTATTTAATTCCGATGCAATTTCTGTGTTTCATCGTCAATAAGAAGGTCCAAGGGATACAGTAAACCTGGTGTGAAGAATCGGACTCTATAACTAGTGTCACAGGAATGCTCAGTAGGAAGAGTCAGTCCTCTTGTCCTTAAGTCGGCATTGTGCCTTTTGTATTTAATTCCGATGCAATTTCTGTGTTTCATCGTCAATAAGGAGGTCCAAGGTATACAGTAAACCTGGAGTAAGGCATCGGAATCTATAACTAGTGTCACAGGAATGGTTCAAATCTTAGACAGTAGGAAGAGTCAGTCTTCTTGTACTTCTGTCGGCATTGTGTCTATTGTATTTAATTCCGATGCAATTTCTGTGTTTCATCGACAATAAGAAGGTCCAAGGGATACAGCAAACCTGAAGTGAAGTATTGGATTCCATAACTAATGTCACAGGAACGGTTCAAAGCATAAACAGTAAGAAGTGTCAGTTTTCTTATAATTAAGTCGGCATTGTGACTTTTGAATTTAATTGCGATGCAATTTCTGAGTTTCATCGCCAATAAGAAAGTCTGAGGGATACAGTAAACCTGGAAAGAAGCATCGGAATCAATAACTAGTGTCACAGGAATGGTTGAAATCATAGACAGTAAAGAGAGTCAGTTTTCTTGTACTTACGTCGGCATTGTGCCTTTCGTATTTAATACCGATGCAATTTATGTGTTTCATCGTCAATAAGAAAGTCAGAGCGATACAGTAGACCTGAAGTGAAGCATCGGAATCTATAACTACTGTCACAGGAATGGTTCAAAACATAGACAGTAAGAAAAGTCAGTTCTCTTGTACTTAAGTCGGCATTGTGCCTTTTGTATTTAATTCCGATGCAATTTCTGTGTTTCATCGTCCATAAGAAGGTCCCGGGGGATACAGTAAACCTGAAGCGAAGCATCAGAATCTATAACTAGTGTCACAGGAATAATTCAAAACATAGACAGTAGAAACAGTCAGTTTTCTTGTACTTAAGTCGGCATTGTGCCTTTTGTATTTAATTCCGATGCAATTTCTGTGTTTCATCGTCAATTAGAAGGTCAGAGGGATACAGTAAACCTGAAGTGAAGCATCGGAAACTATAACTAGTGTCACATGAATGGTTCAAAACATAGACAGTAAGAAGAGTCAGTTTTCTTGTACTTAAGTCGGCATTGTGCCTTTTCTATTTAAATCCGATCCAATTTCTGAGTTTCATCGTCAATGCGCAGGTCAGAGGGATACAGTAAACCTGAAGTGAGGCATCGGAATCTATAACTAGTGTCACAGGAATGGTTGTAATCATAGACAGTATGAAGTGACAGTTTTCTTGTACATAGTTCGGCATTGTGCGTTTTGTATTTAATTCCGATGCAATTTCTGTGTTTCGTCGTCGATAAGAAGGTCCAAGGGCTACAGTAAACCTGAAGTGAAGCATCGGAATCTATAACTAGTGTCACAGGAATGGTCAGTAGGAAGAGTCAGTGTTCTTGTCCTTAAGTCGGGATTGTGCCTTTTGTATTTAATTCCGATGTAATTTATGTGTTTCATCGTCAATAAGAAGGTCCAAGGGATACAGTAAACGTGAAGTGAAGCATTGGAATGTATAACTAGTGTCACAGGAATGGTCAGTAGGAAGAGTCAGTGTTCTTGTCCTTAAGTAGGCATTGTGCCTTTTGTATTTAATTCCGATGCAATTTATGTGTTTCATCGTCAACAAGAAGGTCCAAGGGATACAGTAAACGTGAAGTGAAGCATTGGAATGTATAACTAGTGTCACAGGAATGGTTCAAAGCGTAGACAGTAGGAAGAGTCAGTCCCCTTGACCTTAAGGCGGCATTTTGCTTTTGTATTGAATTCCGATGCAATTTCTGTGTTTCATCGTCAATAAGAAGGTCCAAGGGATACAGTAAACCTGAAGTGAAGCATCGGAATCTATAACTAGTGTCACAGGAATGGTTCAAATCTTAGACAGTAGGAAGAGTCAGTCTTCTTGTACTTAAGTCGTCATTGTGCCTTTTGTATTTAATTCCGATGCAATTCCTGTGTTTCATCGTCAATAAGAAGGTCAGAGGGATACAGTAAACCTGAAGTGAAGCATCGGAATGCATAAGTAATGTCACAGGAATGGTTCAAAGCATAAACAGTAAGAAGTGTCAGTTTTCTTATAAATAAGTCGGCATTGTGCCTTTTGTATTTAATTCCGATGCAATTTCTGTGTTTCATCGTCAATAAGAAAGTCAGAGGGATACAGTAAACCTGAAAAGAAGCATCGGAATCTATAACTAGTGTCATAGGAATGGTTCAAAACATAGACAGTAAGAAGAGTCAGTTTTCTTGTATATACGTCGGCATTGTGCGTTTTCTATTTAATTCCGACGCAATTTCTGTGTTTCATCCTCAATAAGAAGGTCCAAGGGATACAGTAAACCTGAAGTGAAGAATCGGAATCTATAACTAGTGTCACAGGAATGGTTCAAAACATAGTCAGTAAGAAGTGTCGGTCTTCATGTACTTAAGTCGGCATTGTGCCTTTTGTATTTAGTTCCGATGCAATTTCTGTGTTTCATCGTCAATAAGATGGTCCAAGGGATACAGTAACCCTGAAGTGAAGCATCGGAATCTATAACTAGTGTCACAGGAATGGTCAGTAGGAAGAGTCAGTCGTCTTGTCCTTGAGTCGGCATTGTGCCTTTTGGATTTAATTTCGATGCAATTTCTGTGTTTTATCGTCAATAAGAAGGTCCAAGGGTACAGTAGACCTGAAGTGAAGCATCGGAATCTATAACTAGTGTCACAGGAATGGTTTAAAACATAGTCAGTAGGAAATGTCGGTCTTCATGTACTTAAGTCGGCATTGTGCCTTTTGTATTTAATTCCCATGCAATTTCTGTGTTTCATCGTCAATAAGAAGGTCCAAGGGATACAGTAAACCTGGTGTGAAGAATCGGAATCTATAACTAGTGTCACAGGAATGGTCAGTAGGAAGAGTCAGTCCTCTTGTCCTTAAGTCGGCATTGTGCCTTTTGTATTTAATTCCGATGCAATTTCTGTGTTTCATCGTCAATAAGAAGGTCCAAGGGATACAGTAAACCTGAAGTGAAGCATCGGAATCTATAACTAGTGTCACAGGAATGGTTCAAAACTAAGACAGTAGGAGGAGTCAGTTCTCTTGTACCTAAGTCGGCTTTTTGCCTATTGTATTTAATTCCGATGAAATTTCTGTGTTTCATCGTCAATAAGAATGTCCAAGGGATACAGTAAACCTGAAGTGAAGCATCGGAATCTGTAACTAGTGTCACAGGAATGGTTCAAAACTTAGACATTAGGAAGAGTCAGTCCCCTTGTACTGAAGTCGGCATTATATTTTGTATTTAATTACGATACATTTTCTGTGTTTCATCGTCAATAAGAAGGTCCAAGGGATGCTGTAAACCTGGAAAGAAGCATCGTAATCTATAACTAGTGTCACAGGAATGGTTCAAATCTTAGACAGTAGGAAGAGTCAGTCTTCTTGTACTTCTGTCGGCATTGTGTCTATTGTATTTAATTCCGATGCAATCTCTGTGTTTCATCGTCAATAAGAAGGTCCAAGGGATACAGTAAACCTGAAGTGAAGAATTGGATTCTATAACTAATGTCACAGGAATGGTTCAAAGCATAAACAGTAAGAAGTGTCAGTTTTCTTATAATTAAGTCGGCATTGTGACTTTTGAATTTAATTACGATGCAATTTCTGAGTTTCATCGCCCATAAGAAAGTCGGAGGGATACAGTAAACCTGGAAAGAAGCATCGGAAGCAATAACTAGTGTCACAGGAATGGTTGATATCATAGACAGTAAAGAGAGTCAGTTTTCTTGTACTTACGTCGGCATTGTGCCTTTCGTATTTAATACCGATGCAATTTATGTGTTTCGTCGTCAATAAGAAAGTCAGAGGGATACAGTAGACCTGACGTGAAGCATCGGAATCTGTATCTACTGTCACAGGAATGGTTCTAATCATAGACAGTATGAAGTGACAGTTTTCTTGTACTTAGGTCGGCATTGTGCGTTTTGTATTTAATTCCGATGCAATTTCTGTGTTTCGTCGTCGATAAGAAGGTCCAAGGGCTACAGTAAACCTGAAGTGAAGCATCGGAATCCAAAACAGGTCTCACAGGAAAGGTTCAAAACATAGACAGTAAGAAGAGCCCGTCTTCTTGTACTTGAGTCGGCATTGAGCCTTTTGTATCGAATTCCCGTGCAATTACTGTGTCTCATCGTCAATAAGAAGGTCAGAGGGATACAGTAAACCTGAAGTGAAGCATCGGAATCTGTAACTAGTGTCACAGGAATGGTTCAAAACATAGACAGTAAGAGGAGTCAGTTTTTTTGTACTTAAGGCGGCATTGTGCCTTTTGTATTTAATTCCGATGCAATTTCAGTGTTGCATTGTCAATAAGAAGGTCAGAGGGTTACAGTAAACCTGAAGTGAAGTATCGGAATCTATAACTAGTGTCAGAGGAATGGTTCAAATCATAGACAGTAAGAAGCATCAGTTTTCTTGTACTTAAGTCGGCATTGTGCCTTTTGTATTTAATTCCGATGCAATTTCTGTGTTTCATCGTCAATAAGTAGGTCAGAGGGATACAGTAAACCTGAAGTGAAGCATCGGAATCTATAACTAGTGTCACAGAAATGGCTCAAGACATAGACAGTAAGAAGAGTCGGTTTTCTTGTACTTATGTCGGCATTGTGCCTTTTGTATTCAATTCCGACGAAATTTCTGTGTTTCATCGTCAATAAGAAGGTCAGAGGGATACAGTAAACCTGAAGTGAAGCATCGGAATCTATAACTAGTGTCACAGGAAATAATCTAAACTTAGACAGTAGGAAGAGTCAGTCTTCTTGTACTTAAGTCGGCATTGTGCCTTTTGAATTTAATTCCGATGCAATTTCTGTGTTTCATCGCCAATAAGAAAGTCGGAGGGATACAGTATACCTGAAAGGAAGCATCGGAATCAATAACTAGTGTCACAGGAATGGTTCAAATCATGTACAGTAAGGAGAGTCAGTTTTCTTGTACTTACGTCGGCATTGTGCCTTTCGTATTTAATACCGTTGCAATTTCTGTGTTTCATCGTCAATAAGAAAGTCAGAGGGATACAGTAGACCTGAAGTGAAGCATCGGAATCTGTAACTACTGTCACAGGAATGGTTCAAAACATAGACAGTAAGAAGAGTTAGTTCTCTTGTACTTAAGTCGGCATTGTGCCTTTTGTATTTATTCCGATGCAATTTCTGTGTTTCATCATCAATAAGAAGGTCCCGAGGGATACAGTAAACCTGAAGTGAGGCATCACAATCTATAACTAGTGTCACAGGAATGGTTCAAAACATAGACAGTAAGAACAGTCAGTTTTCTTGTACTTAAGTCGGCATTGTGCCTTTTGTATTTAATTCCGATGCAATTTCTGTGTTTCATGGTCAATAAGAAGGTCAGAGGGATACAGTAAACCTGAAGTGAAGCATCGGAAACAATAACTAGTGTCACATGAATGGTTCAAAACATAGACAGTAAGAAGAGTCAGTTTTCTTGTACTTAAGTCGGCCATGTGCCTTTTCTATTTAAATCCGATGCAATTTCTGTGTTTCATCGTCAATACGAAGGTCAGAGAGATACAGTAAACCTGAAGTAAGGCATCGGAATTTATAACTAGTGTCACAGGAATGGTTCTAATCATAGACAGTAAGAAGTGTCAGTTTTCTTGTACTTAGGTCGGCATTGTGCGTTTTGTATTTAATTCCGATGCAATTTCTGTGTTTCGTCGTCGATGAGAAGGTCCAAGGGATACAGTAAACCTGAAGTGAAGCATCGGAATTCAAAACCGGTCTCACAGGAAAGGTTCAAAACAAAGACAGTAAGAAGAGCCAGTCTTCTTGTACTTAAGTCGGCATTGTGCCTTTTGTATTGAATTCCCATGCAATTACTGTGTTTCATCGTCAATAAAAAGGTCAGAGGGATACAGTAAACCTGAAGTGAAGCATCGGAAACTATAACTAGTGTCACATGAATGGTTCAAACAATAGACAGTAAGAAGAGTCAGTTCTCTTGTACTTAAATAAGCATTTTGCCTTTTGTATTTAATTCCGATGCAATTTCTGTGTTTCATCGTCAATAAGAAGGTCAGAGGGATACAGTAAACCTGAAGTGAAGCATCGGAATCTATAACTAGTGTCACAGGAAAGGTTCAAAACTTAGACAGTAAGAAGAGTCAGTTTACTTGTACTTACTTCGGCATTGTGCCTTTTGTATTTCATTCCGATGCAATTTCTGTGTTTCATCGTCAATAAGAAGGTCGGAGGGATACAGTAAACCTGAAGTGAAGCATCGGAATCTATAACTAGTGTCACAGGAATTGTTCTAAACTTAGACAGTAGGAAGAGTCAGTATTCTTGTACTGAAGTCGGCATTGTGCCTTTTGTATTTATTCCGATGCAATTTCTGTGTTTCATCGTCAATAAGAAGGTCCCGAGGGATACAGTAAACCTGAAGTGAAGCATCGGAATCTGTAACTACTGTCACAGGAATGGTTCAAAACATAGACAGTAAGAAGAGTCAGTTCTCTTGTACTTAAGTCGGCATTGTGCCTTTTGTATTTATTCCGATGCAATTTCTGTGTTTCATCGTCAATAAGAAGGTCCCGAGGGATACAGTAAACCTGAAGTGAAGCATCAGAATCTATAACTAGTGTCACAGGAATGGTTCAAAACATAGACAGTAAGAACAGTCAGTTTTCTTGTACTTAAGTCGCCATTGTGCCTTTTGTATTTAATTCCGATGCAATTTCTGTGTTTCATGGTCAATAAGAAGGTCAGAGGGATACAGTAAACCTGAAGTGAAGCATGGGAAACTATAACTAGTGTCACATGAATGGTTCAAAACATAGTCAGTAAGAAGAGTCAGTTTTCTTGTACTTAAGTCGGCCATGTGCCTTTTCTATTTAAATCCGATGCAATTTCTGTGTTTCATCGTCAATACGAAGGTCAGAGAGATACAGTAAACCTGAAGTGAGGCATCGGAATCTATAACTAGTGTCACAGGAATGGTTCAAATCTTAGACAGTAGGAAGAGTTAGTCTTCTTGTACTTAAGTCGGCATTGTGCCGTTTGTATTTAATTCCGATGCAATTTCTGTGTTTCATCGTCAATATGAAGGTCCAAGGGATACAGTCAACCTGAAGTGAAGTATCGGAATCTATAACTAATGTCACAGGAATGGTTCAATGCATAAACAGTAAGATGTGTCAGTTTTCTTATAATTAAGTCGGCATTGTGACTTTTGTATTTAATTCCGATGCAATTTCTGTGTTTCATCGCCAATAAGAAAGTCGGAGGGATACAGTAAACCTGAAAAAAAGCATCGGAATATATAACTAGTGTCACAGGAATGGTTCCGATCATAGACAGTAAGTAGAGTCAGTTTTCTTGTACTTACGTCGGCATTGTGCCTTTCGTATTTAATACCGATGCAATTTCTGTGTTTCATCGTCAAAAAGAAAGTCAGAGGGATACAGTAGACCTGAAGTGAAGCATCGGAATCTATAACTGCTGTCACAGGAATTGTTCAAAACATAGACAGTAAGAAGAGTCAGTTCTCTTGTACTTAAGTCAGCATTGTGCCTTTTGTATTTAATTCCGATGCAATTTCTGTGTTTCATCGTCAATAAGAAGGTCAGAGGGATACAGTAAACCTGAAGTGAAGCATCGGAAACTATAACTAGTGTCACATGAATGGTTCAAACTATAGACAGTAAGAAGAGTCAGTTCTCTTGTACTTAAGTCAGCATCGTGCCTTTTGTATTTAATTCCGATGCAATTTCTGTGTTTCATCGTCAATAAGAAGGTCAGAGGGATACAGTAAATCTGAAGTGAAGCATCGGAATCTATAACTAGTGTCACAGGAAAGGTTCAAAACTTAGACAGTAAGAAGAGTCAGTTTACTTGTACTTACTTCGGCATTGTGCCTTTTGTATTTCATTCCGATGCAATTTCTGTGTTTCATCATCAATAAGAAGGTCAGAGGGATACAGTAAACCTGAAGTGAAGCATCGGAATCTATAACTAGTGTCACAGGAATTGTTCTAAACTTAGACAGTAGGAAGAGTCAGTCTTCTTGTACTTAAGTCGGCATTGTGCCTTTTGTATTTAATTCCGATGCAATTTCTGTGTTTCATCGTCAATAAGAAGGACCAAGGGATACAGTAAACCTGGAGTGAGGCATCGGAATCTACAACTAGTGTCACAGGAATGGTTCAAATCTTAGACAGTAGGAAGAGTCAGTCTTCTTGTACTTCTGTCGGCATTGTGTCTATTGTATTTAATTCCGATGCAATTTCTGTGTTTCATCGTCAATAAGATGGTCAGAGGGATACAGTAACACTGAAGTGAAGCTTCGGAAACTATAACTAGTGTCACATGAATGGTTCAAAACATAGACAGTAAGAAAAATCAGTTTTCTTGTACTTAAGTCGGCATTGTGCCTTTTCTATTTAAATCCGATGCTATTTCTGTGTTTCATCGTCAATACGAAGGTCAGAGGGATACAGTAAACCTGAAGTGAGGCATCGGAATCTATAACTAGTGTCACAGGAATGGTTCTAATCATAGACAGTAAGAAGTGTCAGTTTTCTTGTACTTAGGTCGGCATTGTGCGTTTTGTATTTAATTCCGATGCAATTTCTGTGTTTCGTCGTCGATAAGAAGGTCCAAGGGATACAGTAAACCTGAAGTGAAGCATCGGAATTCAAAACCGGTCTCACAGGAAAGGTCAAAACATAGACAGTAAGAAGAGCGAGTCTTCTTGTACTTGAGTCGGCATTGAGCTTTTTGTATTGAATTCCCATGCAATTACTGTGTTTCATGGTCAATAAGAAGGTCATAGGGATACAGTAAACCTGAAGTGAAGTATCGGAATCTATAACTAGTGTCAGAGGAATGGTTCAAATCATAGACAGTAAGAAGCGTCAGTTTTCTTGTACTTAAGTAGGCATTGTGCCTTTTGTATTTAATTCCGATGCAATTTCTGTGTTTCATCGTCAATAAGAAGGTCAGAGGGATACAGTAAACCTAAAGTGAAGCATCGGAATCTATTACTAGTGTCACAGGAATGGTTCAAGACATACACAGTAAGAAGAGTCAGTTTTCTCGTACTTAAGTTGGCATTGTGCCTTTTCTTTTTAATTCCGATGCAATTTCTGTGTTTCATCGTCAATAAGAAGGTCCACGGGATACAGTAAACCTGAAGTCAAGCATCGGAATCTAAAACTGGTCTCACAGGAAAGGTTCAAAACATAGACAGTAAGAATGGCCGATCTTCCTGGGCTTGAGTCGTCAAAGTGCTTTTTGTGTTTATTTCCGATGCAATTTCTGTGTTTCATTGTCAATACGAAGGTCAGAGGGATACAGTAAACCTGAAGTGAAGCATCGGAATCTATAACTAGTGTCACAGGAATTGTTCTAAACTTAGACAGTAGGAAGAGTCAGTCTTCTTGTACTTAAGTCGGCATTGTGCCTTTTGTATTTAATTCCGATGCAATTTCTGTGTTTCATCGTCAATAAGAAGGTCCAAGGGATACAGTAAACCTGAAGTGAGGCATCGGAATCTAGAACTAGTGTCACAGGAATGGTTCAAATCTTAGACAGTAGGAAGAGTTAGTCTTCTTGTACTTAAGTCGGCATTGTGCCTTTTGTATTTAATTCCGATGCAATTTCTGTGTTTCATCGTCAATATGAAGGTCCAAGGGATCCAGTAAACCTGAAGTGAAGTATCGGAATCTATAACTAATGTCACAGGAATTGTTCAATGCATAAACGGTAAGAAGTGTCAGTTTTCTTATAATTAAGTCGGCATTGTGACTTTTGAATTTAATTCCGATGCAATTTCTGTGTTTCATCGCCAAAAAGAAAGTCGGAGGGATACAGGAAACCTGGAAAGAAGCATCGGAATCAATAACTAGTGTCACAGGAATGGTTCAAATCGTAGACAGTAAGGAGAGTCAGTCTTCTTGTACTTGCGTCGGCATTGTGCCTTTCGTATTTAATACCGATTCAATTTCTGTGTTTCATCGTCAATAAGAAAGTCAGAGGGATACAGTAGACCTGAAGTGAATCATCGGAATCTATAACTACTGTCACAGGAATGGTTCAAAACATAGACAGTAAGAAGAGTCAGTTCTCTTGTACTTAAGTCGGCATTGTGCCTTTTGTATTTAATTCCGATGCAATTTCTGTGTTTCATCGTCAACAAGAATGTCAGAGGGATACAGTAAACCTGAAGTGAAGCATCGGAAACTATAACTAGTGTCACATGAATGGTTCAAAACATAGACAGTAAGAAGTGTCAGTTCTCATGTACTTAAGTCAGCATTGTGCCTTTTGTATTTAATTCCGATGCAATTTCTGTGTTTCATCGTCAATAAGAAGGTCAGAGGGATACAGTAAACCTGAAGTGAAGCATCTGAATCTATAACTAGTGTCACAGGAAATGTTCAAAACATAGACAGTAAGAAGAGTCAGTTTACTTGTACTTACTTCGGCATTGTGCCTTTTTATTTAATTCCGATGCAATTTCTGTGTTTCATCGTCAATAAGAAGGTCAGAGGGATACAGTAAACCTGAAGTGAAGCATCAGAATCTATAACTAGTGTCACAGGAATGGTTCAAAACATAGACAGTAAGAACAGTCAGTTTTCTTGTACTTAAGTCGGCATTGTGCCTTTCGTATTTAATACCGATGCAATTTCTGTGTTTCATCGTCAATAAGAAGGTCCAAGGGATACAGGAAACCTGAAGTGAGGCATCGGAATCTATAACTAGCGTCACAGGAATGGTTCAAATCTTAGACAGTAGGAAGAGTTAGTCTTCTTGTACTTAAGTCGGCATTGTGCCTTTTATATTTAATTCCGATGCAATTTCTGTGTTTCATCGTCAATAAGATGGTCAGAGGGATACAGTAAACCTGAAGTGAAGCATCGGAATCTATAACTAGCGTCACAGGAGATGTTCAAATCATAGACAGTAAGATGAGTCAGTTTACTTGTACTTACTTCGGCATTGTGCCTTTTGTATTGAATTCCGATGCAATTTCTGTGTTCCATCGTCAATAAGAAGGTCAGAGGGATACAGTAAACCTGAAGTGAAGCATCGGAATCTATAACTAGTGTCACAGGACTTGTTCTAAACTTAGACAGTAAGAAGAGTCTGTCTTCTTGTACTTAAGTCGGCATTGTGCCTCTTGTATTTAATTCCGATGCAATTTCTGTGTTTCATCGTCAATAAGTAGGACCAAGGTATACAGTAAACCTGGAGTGAGGCATCGGAATCTATAACTAGTGTCACAGGAAAGGTTCAAATCTTAGACAGTAGGAAGAGTCAGTCTTCTTGTACTTCTGTCGGCATTGTGTCTATTGTATTTAATTCCGAAGCAATATCTGTGTTTCATCGTCAATAAGAAGGTCCAAGGGATACAGTAAACCTGAAGTGAAGTAATGGATTCTATAACTAATGTACAGGAATGGTTCAAAGCATAAACAGTAAGAAGTGTAAGTTTTCTTATAATTCAGTCGGCATTGTGACTTTTGAATTTAATTCCGATGCAATTTCTGTGTTTCATCGCCAATAAGAAAGTCGGAGGGATACAGGAAACCTGAAAAGAAGCATCGGAATCAATAACTAGTGTCACAGGAATGGTTCAAATCATAGACAGTAAGGAGAGTCAGTTTTCTTGTACTTGCGTCGGCATTGTGCCTTTCGTATTTAATACCGATGCAATTTCTGTGTTTCATCGTCAATAAGAAAGTCAGAGGGATACAGTAGACCTGAAGTGAAGCATCGGAATCTATAACTACTGTCACAGGAATGGTTCAAAACATAGACAGTAAGAAGAGTCAGTTCTCTTGTACTTAAGTCGGCATTGTGCCTTTTGTATTTAATTCCGATGCAATTTCTGTGTTTCATCGTCAATAAGAATGTCAGAGGGATACAGTAAACCTGAAGTGAAGCATCGGAAACTATAACTAGTGTCACATGAATGGTTCAAAACATAGACAGTTAGAAGTGTCAGTTCTCATGTACTTAAGTCAGCATTGTGCCTTTTGTATTTAATTCCGATGCAATTTCTGTGTTTCATCGTCAATAAGAAGGTCAGAGGGATACAGTAAACCTGAAGTGAAGCATCGGAATCTATAACTAGTGTCACAGGAATTGTTCTAAACTTAGACAGTAGGATGAGTCAGTCTTCTTGTACATAAGTCGGCATTGTGCCTTTTGTATTTAATTCCTATGCAATTTCTGTGTTTCATCGTCAATAAGAAGGACCAAGGTATACAGTAAACCTGGAGTGAGGCATCGGAATCTATAACTAGTGTCACAGGAATGGTTCAAATCTTAGACAGTAGGAAGAGTCAGTCTTCTTGTACTTCTGTCGGCATTGTGTCTATTGTATTTAATTCCGATGCAATATCTGTGTTTCATCGTCAATAAGAAGGTCCAAGGGATACAGTAAACCTGAAGTGAAGTAATGGATTCTATAACTAATGTCACAGAATGGGTTCAAAGCATAAACAGTAAGAAGTGTAAGTTTTCTTATAATTTAGTCGGCATTGTGACTTTTGAATTTAATTCCGATGCAATTTCTGTGTTTCATCGCCAATATGAAAGTCGGAGGGATACAGGAAACCTGAAAAGAAGCATCGGAATCAATAACTAGTGTCACAGGAATGATTCAAATCATAGACAGTAAGAAGAGTCAGTTCTCTTTTACTTAAGTCGGCATTGTGCCTTTTGTATTTATTCCGATGCAATTTCTGTGTTTTATCGTCAATAAGAAGGTCCCGAGGGATGCAGTAAACCTGAAGTGAAGCATCAGAATCTATAACTAGTGTCACAGGAATGGTTCAAAACATAGACAGTAAGAACAGTCAGTTTTCTTGTACTTAAGTCGGCATTGTGCCTTTTGTATTTAATTCCGATGCAATTTCTGTGTTTCATTGTCAATAAGAAGGTCAGAGGGATACAGTAAACCTGAAGTGAAGCATCGGAAACTATAACTAGTGTCACATGAATGGTTCAAAACATAGACAGTAAGAAGAGTCAGTTTTCTTGTACTTAAGTCGGCATTGTGCCTTTTCTATTTAAATCCGATGCAATTTGTGTGTTTCATCGTCAATACGAAGGTCAGAGGTATACAGTAAACCTGAAGTGAGGCATCGGAATCTATAACTAGTGTCACAGGAATGGTTCTAATCATAGACAGTAAGAAGTGTCAGTTTTCTTGTACTTAGGTCGGCATTGAGCGTTTTGTATTTAATTCCGATGCAATTTCTGTGTTTCGTCGTCGATAAGAAGGACCAAGGTATACAGTAAACCTGGAGTGAGGCATCGGAATCTATAACTAGTGTCACAGGAATGGTTCAAATCTTAGACAGTAGGAAGAGTCAGTCTTCTTGTACTTCTGTCGGCATTGTGTCTATTGTATTTAATTCCGATGCAATATCTGTGTCTCATCGTCAATAAGAAGGTCCAAGGGATACAGTAAACCTGAAGTGAAGCATCGGAATTCAAAACCGGTCTCACAGGAAAGGTTCAAAACATAGACAGTATGAAGAGCGAGTCTTCTTGTACTTGAGTCGGCATTGAGCCTTTTGTATTGAATTCCCATGCAATTACTGTGTTTCATCGTCAATAAGAAGGTCAGAGGGATACAGTAAACCTGATGTGAAGCATCGGAATCTGTAACTAGTGTCACAGGAATGGTTCAAAACATAGACAGTAAGCAGAGTCAGTTTTTTTGTACTTAAGGCGGCATTGTGCCTTTTGTATTTAATTCTGATGCAATTTCAGTGTTTCATCGTCAATAAGAAGGTCAGAGGGATACAGTAAACCTGAAGTGAAGTATCGGAATCTATAACTAGTGTCAGAGGAATGGTTCAAATCATAGACAGTAAGAAGCGTCAGTTTTCTTGTACTTAAGTCTGCATTGTGCCTTTTGTATTTAATTCCGATGCAATTTCTGTGTTTCATCGTCAATAAGAAGGTCAGAGGGATACAGTAAACCTAAAGTGAAGCATCGGAATCTATAACTAGTGTCACAGGAATGGTTCAAGACATACACAGTAAGAAGAGTCAGTTTTCTCGTACTTAAGTTGGCATTGTGCGTTTTCTTTTTAATTCCGATGCAATTTCTGTGTTTCATCGTCAATAAGAAGGTCCACGGGATACAGTAAACCTGAAGTCAAGCATCGGAATCTAAAACTGGTCTCACAGGAAAGGTTCAAATCATAGACAGTTAGAATGGCCGATCTTCCTGGACTTGAGTCGTCAAAGTGCTTTTTGTGTTTATTTCCGATGCAATTTCTGTGTTTCATTGTCAATACGAAGGTCAGAGGGATACAGTAAACCTGAAGTGAAGCATTGGTATCTATAACTAGTGTCACAGGAATGGTTCAAGACATAGACAGTAAGAAGAGTCAGTTTTCTTGTACTTAAGTCGGCATTGTGCCTTTTGTATTTAATTCCGATGCAATTTCTGGGTTTCATCGTCAATAAGAAGGTCAGAGGGATACAATAAACATGAAATGAAGTATCGGCATCTATAACTAGTGTCACAGGAATGGTTCAAAGCATAGACAGTAAGAAGCGTCAGGTTTCTTGTACTGAAGTCGGCATTGTGCCTTTTGTATTTAATTCCGATGCAATTTCTGTGTTTCATCGTCAATAAGAAGGTCAGAGGGATACAGTAAACCTGAGGTGAAGCATCGGAATCTATAACTAGAGTCACAGGAAAGGTTCAAAACATAGACAGTAAGAAGAGTCAGTTTACTTGTACTTACTTCGGCATTGTGCCTTTTGTATTTAATTCCGATGCAATTTCTGTGTTTCATCGTCAATAAGAAGGTCAGAGGGATACCGTAAACCTGAAGTGAAGCATCGGAATCTATAACTAGTGTCACAGGAATTGTTCTAAACTTAGACAGTAGGAAGAGTCAGTCTTCTTGTACTTAAGTCGGCATTGTGCCTTTTGTATTTAATTCCGATGCAATTTCTGTGTTTCATCGTCAATGAGAAGGTCCAAGGGATACAGTAAACCTGGAGTGAGGCATCGGAATCTATAACTAGTGTCACAGGAATGGTTCAAATCCTAACAGTAGGTAGAGTTAGTCTTCTTGTACTTAAGTCGGCATTGTGCCTTTTGTATTTAATTCCGATGCAATTTCTGTGTTTCATCGTCAATATGAAGGTCCATGGGATACAGTAAACCTGAAGTGAAGTTACGAAATGTATAACTAATGTCACAGGAATGGTTCAATGCATAAACAGTAAGAAGTGTCAGTTTTCTTATAATTAAGTCGGCATTGTGACTTTTGTATTTAATTCCGATGCAATTTCTGTGTTTCATCGCCAATAAGAAAGTCGGAGGGATACAGTACACCTGAAAAGAAGCATCGGAATCTATAACTAGTGTCACAGGAATGGTTCAGATCATAGACAGTAAGGAGAGTCAGTTTTTTTGTACTTACGTCGGCATTGTGCCTTTCGTATTTCATACCGATGCAATTTCTGTGTTTCATCGTCAATAAGAAAGTCAGAGGGATACGGTAGACCTGAAGTGAAGCATCGGAATCTATAACTACTGTCACAGGAATGGTTCAAAACATAGACAGTAAGAAGAGTCAGTTCTCTTGTACTTCAGTCGGCATTGTGCCTTTTGTATTTATTTCGATGCAATTTCTGTGTTTCATCGTCAATAAGAAGGTCCCGAGGGATGCAGAAAACCTGAAGTGAAGCATCGGAATCTATAACTAGTGTCACAGGAATGGTTCAAAACATAGACAGTAAGAACAGTCAGTTTTCTTGTACTTAAGTCGGCATTGTGCCTTTTGTATTTAATTCCGATGCAATTTCTGTGTTTCATTGTCAATAAGAAGGTCAGAGGGATACAGTAAACCAGAAGTGAAGCATCGGAAACTATAACTAGTGTCACATGAATGGTTCAAAACATAGACAGTAAGAAGAGTCAGTTTTCTTGCACTTAAGTCTTCATTGTGCCTTTTCTATTTAATTCCGAAGCAATTTCTGTGTTTCATCGTCATAAGAAGGTCAGAGGGATACAGTAAACCTAAAGTGAAGCATCGGAATCTATAACTAGTGTCACAGGAATGGTTAAAAGCATCGACAGTAGGAAGAGTCAGTTTACTTGTACTTACTTCGGCATTGTGCCTTTTGTATTTAATTCCGATGCAATTTCTGTGTTTCATCGTCAATAAGAAGGTCAGAGGGATACAGTTAACCTGAAGTGAAGCATCGGAATCTATAACTAGTGTCACAGGAATTGTTCTAAACTTAGACAGTAGGAAGAGTCAGTCTTCTTGTACTTAAGTGGGCATTGTGCCTTTTGTATTTAATTCCGATGCAATTTCTGTGTTTCATCGTCAATAAGAAGGTCCAAGGGATACAGTAAACCTGGAGTGAGGCATCGGAATCTATAACTAGTGTCACAGGAATGGTTCAAATCTTAGAAAGTAGGAAGAGTTAGTCTTCTTGTACTTAAGTCGGCATTGTGCCTTTAGTATTTAATTCCTATGCAATTTCTGTGTTTCATCGTCAATATGAAGGTCCAAGGGATACAGAAAAACCTGAAGTGAAGTATCGGAATCTATAACTAATGTCACAGGAATGGATCAATGCATAAACAGCAAGAAGTGTCAGTTTGCTTATAATTAAGTCGGCATTGTGACTTTTGTATTTAATTCCAATGCAATTTCTGTGTTTCATCGCCAATAAGGAAGTCGGAGGGATACAGTAATCCTGAAAAGAAGCATCGGAATCTATAACTAGTGTCACAGGAATGGTTCAGATCATAGACAGTAAGTAGAGTCAGTTTGCTTGTACTTACGTCGGCATTGTGCCTTTCGTATTTAATACCGATGCAATTTCTGTGTTTCATCGTCAATAAGAAAGTCAGAGGGATACAGTAGATCTGAAGTGAAGCATCGAAATCTATAACTGCTGTCACAGGAATGGTTCAAAACATAGACAGTAAGAAGAGTCAGTTCTCTTGTACTTAAGTCAGCATTGTGCCTTTTGTATTTAATTCCGATGCAACTTCTGTGTTTCATCGTCAATAAGAAGGTCAGAGGGATACAGTAAACCTTAAGTGAAGCATCGGAAACTATAACTAGTGTCACATGAATGGTTCAAAACATAGACAGTAAGAAGAGTCAGTTCTCATGTACTTAAGTCAGCATTGTGCCTTTTGTATTTAATTCCGATGCAATTTCTGTGTTTCATCGTCAATAAGAAGGTCAGAGGGATACAGTAAACCTGAAGTGAAGCATCGGAATCTATAACTAGTGTCACAGGAAAGGTTCAAAACATAGACAGTAAGAGGAGTCAGTTTACTTGTACTTACTTCGGCATTGTGCCTTTTGTATTTAATTCCGATGCAATTTCTGTGTTTCATCGTCAATAAGAACGTCAGAGGGATACAGTAAACCTGAAGTGAAGGATCGGAATCTATAACTAGTGTCACAGGAATTGTTCTAAACTTAGACAGTAGGAAGAGTCAGTCTTCTTGTACTTAAGTCGGCATTGTGCCTTTTGTATATAGTTCCTATGCAATTTCTGTGTTTCATCGTCAATAAGAAGGACCAAGGGATACAGTAAACCTGGAGTGAGGCATCGGAATCTATAACTAGTGTCACAGGAATGGTTCAAATCTTAGACAGTAGGAAGAGTCAGTCTTCTTGTACTTCTGTCGGCATTGTGCCTTTTGTATTTATTCCGATGCAATTTCTGTGTTTCATCGTCAATAAGAAGGTCCCGAGGGATGCAGTAAACCTGAAGTGAAGCATCAGAATCTATAACTAGTGTCACAGGAATGGTTCAAAACATAGACAGTAAGAACAGTCAGTCTTCTTGTACTTCTGTCGGCATTGTGCCTTTTGTATTTAATTCCGATGCAATTTCTGTGTTTCATCGTCAATATGAAGGTCCATGGGATACAATAAACCTGAAGTGAAGTATCGGAATCCATAACTAATGTCACAGGAATGGTTCAATGCATAAACAGTAAGAAGTGTCAGTTTTCTTCTAATTAAGCCGGCATTGTGACTTTTGTATTTAATTCCGAAGCAATATCTGTGTTTCATCGTCAATAAGAAAGTCGGTGGGATACAGTAAACCTGAAAAGAAGCATCGGAATCTATAACTGCTGTCACAGGAATGGTTCAAAACATAGACAGTAAGAGGAGTCAGTTCTCTTGTACTTAAGTCAGCATTGTGCCTTTTGTATTTAATTCCGATGAATTTTCTGTGTTTCATCGCCAATACGAAGGTCAGAGGGATACAGTAAACCTGAAGTGAAGCATCGGAATCTATAACTAGTGTCACAGGAATGGTTAAAAACATACACAGTAAGCAGAGTCAGTTTTTTTGTACTTAAGGCGGCATTGTGCCTTTTGTATTTAATTCTGATGCAATTTCAGTGTTTCATCGTCAATTAGAAGGTCAGAGGGATACAGTAAACCTGAAGTGAAGCATCGGAATTCAAAACCGGTCTCACAGGAGAGGTTCAAATCATAGACAGTAAGAAGAGCCAGTCTTCTTGTACTTGAGTCGGCATTGAGCCTTTTGTATTGAATTCCCATGCAATTACTGTGTTTCATCGTCAATAAGAAGGTCAGAGGGATACAGTAAACCTGAAGTGAAGCAGCGGAATCTATAACTAGAGTCACAGGAAAGGTTCAAAGCATAGACAGTAAGAAGAGTCAGTTTACTTGTACTTACTTCGGCATTGTGCCTTTTGTATTTAATTCCGATGCAATTTCTGTGTTTCATCGTCAATAAGAAGGTCAGAGGAATACAATAAACATGAAGTGAAGTATCGGCATCTATAACTAGTGTCACAGGAATGGTTCAAAGCATAGACAGTAAGAAGCGTCAGTTTTCTTGTACTGAAGTCGGCATTGTGCCTTTTGTATTTAATTCCGATGCAATTTCTGTGTTTCATCGTCAATAAGAAGGTCAGAGGGATACGGTAAACCTGAAGTGAAGCATCGGAATCTATAACTATAGTCACAGGAAAGGTTCAAAACATAGACAGTAAGAAGAGTCAGTTTACTTGTACTTACTTCGGCATTGTGGATTTTGTATTTAATTCCGTTGCAATTTCTGTGTTTCATCGTCAATAAGAAGGTCAGAGGGATACAGTAAACCTGAAGTGAAGCATCGGAATCTATAACTTGTGTCACAGGAATTGTTCTAAACTTAGACTGTAGGATGAGTCAGTCTTCTTTTACTTAAGTCGGCATTGTGCCTTTCGTATTTAATACCGATGCAATTTCTGTGTTTCATCGTCAATAAGAAAGTCAGAGGGATACAGTAGACCTGAAGTGAAGCATCGGAATCTATAACTGCTGTCACAGGAATGGTTCAAAACATAGACAGTAAGAGGAGTCAGTTCTCTTGTACTTAAGTCAGCATTGTGCCTTTAGTATTTAATTCCGATACAGTTTCTGTGTTTCATCGTCAATAAGAAGGTCAGAGGGATACAGTAAACCTGAAGTGAAGCATCGGAAACTATAACTAGTGTCACATGAATGGTTCAAAACATAGACAGTAAGAAGAGTCAGTTTTCTTGTACTTAAGTCGACATTGTGACTTTTCTATTTAAATCCGATGCAATTTCTGTGTTTCATCGTCAATACGAAGGTCAGAGGGATACAATAAACCTGAAGTGAAGTATCGTAATCTATAACTAGTGTCAGAGGAATGGTTCAAATCATAGACAGTAAGAAGCGTCAGTCTACTTGTACTTAAGTCGGCATTGTGCCTTTTGTATTTAATTCCGATGCAATTTCTGTGTTTCATCGTCAATAAGAAGGTCAGAGGGATACAGTAAACCTAAAGTGAAGCATCGGAATCTATAACTAGTGTCACAGGAATGGTTCAAGACATAGACAGTAAGAAGAGTCAGTTTTCTTGTACTTATGTCGGCGTTGTGCCTTTTGTATTTAATTCCGATGAATTTTCTGTGTTTCATCGCCAATAAGAAGGTTGGAACGATACAGTAAACCTGAAGTGAAGCTACGGAATCTATAACTAGTGTCAGAGGAATGGTTCAAATCATAGACAGTGAGAAGCGTCACTTTTCTTGTACTGAAGTCGGCATTGTGCCTTTTGTATTTAATTCCGATGCAATTTCTGTGTTTCATCGTCAATAAGAAGGTCAGAGGGATACAGTAAACCGGAAGTGAAGCAACGGAATCTATAACTAGAGTCACAGAAAAGGTTCAAAACATAGACAGTAAGAAGAGTCAGTTTACTTGTACTTACTTCGGCATTGTGCCTTTTGTATTTAATTCCGATGCAATTTCTGTGTTTCATGGTCAATAAGAAGGTCAGAGGGATACAGTAAACCTGAAGTGAAGCATCGGAATCTATAACTAGTGTCACAGGAATTGTTCTAAACTTAGACAGTAGGAAGAGTCAGTCTTCTTGTACTTAAGTAGGCATTGTGCCTTTTGTATTTAATTCCGATGCAATTTCTGTGTTTCATCGTCAATAAGAAGCTCCAAGGGATACAGTAAACCTGGAGTGAGGCATCGGAATCTATAACTAGTGTCACAGGAATGGTTCAAATCTTAGACAGTAGGAAGAGTTAGTCTTCTTGTACTTAAGTCGGCATTGTGCCTTTTGTATTTAATTCCGATGCAATTTCTGTGTTTCATCGTCAATATGAAGGTCCATGGGATACAATAAACCGGAAGTGAAGTATCGGAATCTATAACTAATGTCACAGGAATGGTTCAATGCATAAACAGTAAGAAGTGTCAGTTTTCTTCTAATTAAGTCGGCATTGTGACTTTTGTATTTAATTCCGAAGCAATTTCTGTGTTTCATCGTCAATAAGAAAGTCGGTGGGATACAGTAAACCTGAAAATAAGCATCGGAATCTATAACTAGTGTCACAGGAATGGTTAAAAACATACACAGTAAGCAGAGTCAGTTTTTTTGTACTTAAGGCGGCATTGTGCCTTTTGTATTTAATTCTGATGCAATTTCAGTGTTTCATCGTCAATTAGAAGGTCAGAGGGATACAGTAAACCTGAAGTGAAGCATCGGAATTCAAAACCGGTCTCACAGGAGAGGTTCAAATCATAGACAGTAAGAAGAGCCAGTCTTCTTGTACTTGAGTCGGCATTGAGCCTTTTGTATTGAATTCCCATGCAATTACTGTGTTTCATCGTCAATAAGAAGGTCAGAGGGATACAGTAATCCTGAAGTGAAGCAGCGGAATCTATAACTAGAGTCACAGGAAAGGTTCAAAACATAGACAGTAAGAAGAGTCAGTTTACTTGTACTTACTTCGGCATTGTGCCTTTTGTATCTAATTCCGATGCAATTTCTGTGTTTCATCGTCAATAGGAAGGTCAGAGGGATACAGTAAACCTCAAGTGAAGCATCGGAATCTATAACTAGTGTCACAGGAATTTTCCTGAACTTAGACAGTAGGAAGAGTCAGTCTTCTTGTACTTAAGTCAACATTGTGCCTTTTGTATTTAATTCCGATGCAATTTCTGTGTTTCATCGTCAATAAGAAGGTCAGAGGGATACAGTAAACCTGAAGTGAAGCATCGGAAACTATAACTAGTGTCACATGAATGGTTCAAAACATAGACAGTAAGAAGAGTCAGTTTTCTTGTACTTAAATCGACATTGTTACTTTTCTATTTAAATCCGATGCAATTTCTGTGTTTCATCGTCAATACGAAGGTCAGAGGGATACAGCAAACCTGAAGTGAAGCATCGGAATCTATAACTAGTGTCTCAGGAATGGTTCAAAACGTAGACAGTAAGATGAGCCAGCCTTCTTGTACTTGAGTCGGCATTGTGCCTTTTGTATTTCTTTCCGAAGCAATTTCTGTGTTTCATCGTCAATAAGAGGGTCAGAGGGATACAGTAAACCTGAAGTGAGGCATCGGAATCTATAACTGGTGTCACAGGAATGGTTCTAATCATAGACACTAAGAAGTGTCAGTTTTCTTGTACTTACGACGGCATTATGCGTTTTGTATTTAATTCCGATGCAATTTCCGTGTTTCGTCGTCGATAAGAAGGTCCAAGGGATACAGTAAACCTGAAGTGAAGCATCGGAATCCAAAACCAGTCTCACAGGAAAGGTTCAAGACATAGACAGTAAGAAGAGCCTGTCTACTTGTACTTGAGTCGGCATTGAGCCTTTTGTATTGAATTCCCATGCAATTACTGTGTTTCATTGTCAATAAGAAGGTCAGAGGGATACACTGAAAATGAAGTGAAGCAACGGAATCTATAAATAGTGCCACAGGAATGGTTCAAAACATAGACAGTAAGAAGAGTCAGTTTTCTTGTACTTAAGTCGGCATTGTGCCTTTTGTATTCAATTCCGATGCAATTTCAGTGTTTCATCGTCAATAAGAAGGTCAGTGGGATACAGTAAACCTGAAGTGGAGTATCGGAATCTATAACTAGTGTCAGAGGAATGGTTCAAATCATAGACAATAAGAAGCGTCAGTTTTTTGTACTAAAGTCGGCATTGTGCCTTTTGTATTTAATTCCGATGCATTTTCTGTGTTTCATCGTCAATACGAAGGTCAGAGGGATACAGTGAACCTGAAGTGAAGCATCGGAATCTATAACTAGTGTCACAGGAATGGTTCAAAACATAGGCAATAAGAAGAGTCAGTTTTCTTGTATTTATGTCGGCATTGTGCCTTTTGTATTTAATTATGATGTAATTTCTGTGTTTCATCGTCAATAAGAAGGTTAGAGGGATACAGTAAACCTGAAGTGAAGCATCGGAATCTATAACTAGTGATACAGGAAAGGTTCAAAACATAGACACTAAGAAGAGTCAGTTTTCTTGTACTTAAGTCGGCAGTGTGCGTTTTGTATTTAATTCCGATGCAACTGCTGTTTTTCATCGTCAATAAGAAGGTCAGAGGGATACAGTAAACCTGAAGTGAAGCATCGGAATCTATAACTAGAGTCACAGGAATGGTTAAAATCATACACAGTAAGATAAGTCAGTTTTCTTGTACTTAAGTTTGCATTGTGCGTTTTCTATTTAATTCCGATGCAATTTCTGGATTTCATCGTCAATAAAAAGGTCGGAGGGATACAGTAAACCTGAAGTGAAGCATCGGAATCTATAACTAGTGTCACAGGAATGGTTCAAAACATGGACAGTAAGAAGAGTTAGTTTTCTTGTACTTAAGTCGACATTGTGACTTTTGTATTTAATTCCGATGCAATTTCTGTGTTTGATCGTCAATAAGAAGGTCCAAGGGATACAGTAAACCTGAAGTCAAGCATCGGAATCTATAGCTGGTCTCACAGGAAAGGTTCAAAACATAGACAGTAAGATGAGCCGATCTTCCTGTACTTGAGTCGTCAAAGTGCCTTTTGTGTTTATTTCCGATGCAATTTCTGTGTTTCATCGTCAATACGAAGGTCAGGCGGATACAGTAAACCTGAAGTGAAGCATCGGTATCTATCACTAGTGTCACAGTAATGGTTCAAAACATAGACAGTAAGAAGAGTCAGTTTTCTTGTACTTAAGTCGGCATTGTGCCTTTTGTATTTAATTCCGATGCAATTTCTGGGTTTCATCGACAAGAAGAAGGTCAGAGGGATACAGTAAACTTTAAGTGAAGTATCGGAAGCTATAACTAGTGTCACAGGAAAGGTTCAAAACATAGACAGTAAGAAGAGTCAGTTTTGTTGTACTTAATTCGGTATTGTGCCTTTTGTATTTAATTCCGATGCAATTTCTGTGTTTCATCGTCAATTAGAAGATCAGAGGGATACAGTAAACCTGAAGTGAAGCATCGGAATCTATAACTAGCGTCACAGGAATGGTTCAAAACATAGACAGTAAGAAGAGTCTGTTTTCTTGTACTTAAGACTGCATTGTGACTTTTGTATTTAATTCCGATGCAATTTCTGTGTTTCACTCTTCAATAAGAAGGTCCAAGGGATACAGTAAACCTGAAGTGAAGCATCGGAATCTATAACTAGTGTCACAGGTATGGTTCAAAACATAGACAGTAAGAAGAGTCAGTTTTCTTGTACATAAGTCGGCATTGTGCCTTTTCTATTTAATTCCGATGCAACTACTGCGTTTCATCGTCAATAAGAATGTCAGAGGTATACAGTAAAAATGAAGTGAAGCATCGGAATCTATATCTAGTGTCACAGGAGTGGTTCAAAACATAGACAGTAAGAACAGTCAGTTTTCTTGTACTTATGTCGGCATTGTGCATTTTGTATTTAATTCTGGTGCAATTTCTGTGTTTCATCGTCAATAAGAAGGTCAGAGGGATACAGTAAACCTGAAGTGAAGCAACGGAAACTATAACTAGTGTCACATGAATGGTTCAAAACATAGACAGTAAGAAGAGTCAGTTTTCTTGTACTTAAGTCGGCATTGTGCCTCTTCTATTTAAATCCGATGCAATTTCTGTAATTCATCGTCAATACGAAGGTCAGAAGGATACAGTAAACCTGAAGTGAAGCATCGGAATCTATAACTAGTGTCACAGGAATGGTTCTAATCATAGACACACGAAGATGTGTGTTTTCTTGTACTTAGGTCGGCATTGTGCGTTTTGGATTTAATTCCGATGCAATTTCTGTGTTTCGTCGTCGATAAGAAGGTCCAAGGTATACAGTAAACCTGAAGTGAAGCATCGGAATCCTAAACCGGTCTCACTGGAAAGGTTCAAGACATAGACAGTAAGAAGAGCCTGTCTACTTGTACTTGAGTCGGCATTGAGCCTTTTGTATTGAATTCCCATGCAATTACTGTGTTTCATCGTCAATAAGAAGGTCAGAGGGATACAGTAGACCTGAAGTGAAGCAACGGAATCTATAACTAGTGTCACAGGAATGGTTCAAAACATAGACAGTAATAAGAGTCAGTTTTCTTGTACCTAAGTCGGCATTGTGCCTTTTGTATTTAATTCCGATGCAATTTCAGTGTTTCATCGTCAATAAGAAGGTCAGAGGGATACAGTAAACCTGAAGTGAAGTATCGGAAACTATAACTAGAGTCAGAGGAATGGTTCAAATCATAGACAGTAAGAAGCGTCAGTTTTCTTGTACTTAAGTCGGCTTTGTGCCTTTTGTATTTAATTCCGATGCATTTTCTGTGTTTCATCGTCAATAAGAAGGTCCAAGGGATACAGTAAACCTGAAGTCAAGCATCGGAATCTATAGCTGGTCTCACAGGAAAGGTTCAAAACATAGACAGTAAGATGAGCCGATCTTCCTGTACTTGAGTCGTCAAAGTGCCTTTTGTGTTTATTTCCGATGCAATTTCTGTGTTTCATCGTCAATACGAAGGTCAGGCGGATACAGCAAAGCTGAAGTGAAGCATCGGTATCTATCACTAGTGTCACAGGATAAGTTCAAAACATAGACAGTAAGATGAGTCAGTTTTCTTGTACTTAAGTCGGCATTGTGCCTTTTGTATTTAATTCCGATGCAATTTCTGGGTTTCATCGACAAGAAGAAGGTCAGAGGGATACAGTAAACCTTAAGTGAAGTATCGGAAGCTATAACTAGTGTCACAGGAAAGGTTCAAAACATAGACAGTAAGAAGAGTCAGTTTTGTTGTACTTAATATGTATTGTGCCTTTTGTATTTAATTCCGATGCAATTTCTGTAATTCATCGTCAATTAGAAGGTCAGAGGGATACAGTAAACCTGAAGTGAAGCATCGGAATCTATAACTAGCGTCACAGGAATGGTTCAAAACATAGACAGTAAGAAGAGTCTGTTTTCTTGTACTTAAGTCTGCATTGTGACTTTTGTATTTAATTCCGATGCAATTTCTGTGTTTCAATCTTCAATAAGAAGGTCCAAGGGATACAGTAAACCTGAAGTGAAGCATCGGAATCTAAAACCGGTCTCACTGGAAAGATTCATAAAACTGACACTAAGAAGAGCCAGTCCTCTGGCACTTGAGTCGGCATTGCGCCTTTTGTATTTAATTCCGATGCAATTTCTGTGTTTCATCGTCAATAAGACGGTCACATGGATAGAGTAAACCTGAAGTGAAGCATCGGAATCTATAACTAGTGTCACAGGTATGGTTCAAAACATAGACAGTAAGAAGAGTCAGTTTTCTTGTACATAAGTCGGCATTGTGCCTTTTCTATTTAATTCCGATGCAACTACTGCGTTTCATCGTCAATAAGAATGTCAGAGGTATACAGTAAAAATGAAGTGAAGCATCGGAATCTATATCTAGTGTCACAGGAGTGGCTCAAAACATAGACAGTAAGAACAGTCAGTTTTCTTGTACTTATGTCGGCATTGTGCATTTTGTATTTAATTCTGGTGCAATTTCCGTGTTTCATCGTCAATAAGAAGGTCAGAGGGATACAGTAAACCTGAAGTGAAGCAACGGAAACTATAACTAGTGTCACATGAATGGTTCAAAACATAGACAGTAAGAAGAGTCAGTTTTCTTGTACTTAAGTCGGCATTGTGACTCTTCTATTTAAATCCGATGCAATTTCTGTGTTTCATCGTCAATACGAAGGTCAGAAGGATACAGTAAACCTGAAGTGAAGCATCGGAATCTATAACTAGTGTCACAGGAATGGTTCTAATCATAGACACACGAAAATGTGTGTTTTCTTGTACTTAGGTCGGCATTGTGCATTTTGTATTTAATTCTGGTGCAATTTCCGTGTTTCATCGTCAATAAGAAGGTCAGAGGGATACAGTAAACCTGAAGTGAAGCAACGGAAACTATAACTAGTGTCACATGAATGGTTCAAAACATAGACAGTAAGAAGAGTCAGTTTTCTTGTACTTAAGTCGGCATTGTGACTCTTCTATTTAAATCCGATGCAATTTCTGTGTTTCATCGTCAATACGAAGGTCAGAAGGATACAGTAAACCTGAAGTGAAGCATCGGAATCTATAACTAGTGTCACAGGAATGGTTCTAATCATAGACACACGAAAATGTGTGTTTTCTTGTACTTAGGTCGGCATTGTGCGTTTTGGATTTAATTCCGATGCAATTTCTGTGTTTCGTCGTCGATAAGAAGGTCCAAGGTATACAGTAAACCTGAAGTGAAGCTTCGGAATCCAAAACCGGTCTCACTGGAAAGGTTCAAGACATAGACAGTAAGAAGAGCCTGTCTACTTGTACTTGAGTCGGCATTGAGCCTTTTGTATTGAATTCCCATGCAATTACTGTGTTTCATCGTCAATAAGAAGGTCAGAGGGATACAGTAGACCTGAAGTGAAGCAACGGAATCTATAACTAGTGTCACAGGAATGGTTCAAAACATAGACAGTAATAAGAGTCAGTTTTCTTGTACCTAAGTCGGCATTCTGCGTTTTGTATTTAATTCCGATGCAACTGCTGTTTTTCATCGTCAATAAGACGGTCAGAGGGATACAGTAAACCTGAAGTGAAGCTTCGGAATGTATAACTAGAGTCACAGGAATGGTTAAAAACATACACAGGAAGAAGAGTCAGTTTCCTCGTACTTAAGTTGGCATTGTGCGTTTTCTATTTAATTCCGATGCAATTTCTGTGTTTCATCGTCAATAAGAAGGTCCAAGGGATACAGTAAACCTGAAGTCAAGCATCGGAATCTAAAACTGGTCTCACAGGAATGGTTCAAAACATAGACAATAAGAAGAGCCAGTTTTCTAGTACTTGAGTCGGCATTGTGCATTTTGTATTTAATTCCGATGCAATTTCTGTGTTTCATCGTCAATAAGAAGGTCCGAGGGATACAGTAAACCTGAAGTGAAGCATCGGAATCTATAACTAGTGTCACAGGAATGGTTCAAAACATAGACAGTAGGGGGAGTCAGTTTTCTTGTACTTAACCCGGCATTGTGCCTTTTCTATTTAATTCCGATGCAATTTCTGTGTTTCGTCGTCAATAAGACGGTCCAAGGGATACAGTAAACCTGAAGTGAAGCATCAGAATCTAAAACCGGTCTCACAGGAAAGTATCATAACATAGACTGTAAGAAGAGCCAGTCTTATGGCACATGAGTCGGCATTGTGCCTTTTGTATTTAATTCCGATGCAATTTCTGTGTTTCATCGTCAATAAGACGGTCAGATGGATAGAGTAAACCTGAAGTGAAGCATCGGAATCTATAACTATTGTCACAGGTATGGTTCAAAGCATACACAGTTAGAAGAGTCAGTTTGCTTGTACTTAAGTCGGCATTGTGCCTTTTCTATTTCATTCCGATGCAATTTCTGTATTTCGTCGTCAATAAGTAGGGCCAAGCGATACAGTAAACCTCAAGAGAAGCATCGGAATCTAAAACCGCTCTCACAGGAAAGGTTCAAATCATAGACAGTAAGAAGAGCCAGTTTTCTAGTACTTGAGTCGGCATTGTGCATTTTGTATTTAATTCCGATGCAATTTCTGTGTGACGTCGTCAATAGGAAGGTCAGAGGGATGCAGTAAACCTGAAGTGAAGCATCGGAATCTATAACTAGTGTCACACGAATGCTTCTAAACAAAGACAGTAAGAAAGGTCAGTCTTCTCGTACCTAAGACGGCAGTGTGCCTTTTGTATCCAGTTCGGATGCAATATCTGGGTTTCATCGTCAATAAGAATGTCAGAGGGATACAGTAAACCTGAAGTGAAGTATCGAAATCTATAACTAGTGTCACAGGAATAGTTCAAATCGTAGCCAGATAGAAGCGTCAGTTTTCTTGTACTTGAGTCGGCATTGTGAATTTTGTATTTAATTCCAATGCAATTCCTGTGTTTCATCGTCAATAGGAAGTTCAGAGGGATGCAATAAACCTGAAGTGAAGCATCGGAATCTGTAACTAGTGTCGCAGGAATGGTTCTAAACATAGACAGTAGGAAGAGTCAGTCTTCCTGTACTTGAGTCGCCAAAGTGCCTTTTGTGTTTATTTCCGATGCAATTTCTGTGTTTCATCGTCAATAAGAAGGTCAGAGGGATACAGTAAACCTGAAGTGAAGCATCGGTATCTATAACTAGTGCCACAGGAATGGTTCAAAGCATAGACAGTAAGAAGCGTCAGGTTTCTTGTACTGAAGTCGGCATTGTGCCTTTTGTATATAATTCCGATGCAATTTCTGTGTTTCATCGTCAATAAGAAGGTCAGAGGGATACAGTAAACCTGAAGTGAAGCATCGGAATCTATAACTGGAGTCACAGGAAAGGTTCAAAACATAGACATTAAGAAGAGTCAGTTTACTTGTACTTACTTCGGCATTGTGCTTTTTTATTTAATTCCGATGCAATTTCTGTGTTTCATCGTCAATACGAAGGTCAGAGTGATACAGTAAACCTGAAGTGAAGCATCGGAATCTATAACCAGTGTCACAGGAATTGTTCTGAACTTACACAGTAGGAAGAGTCAGTCTTCTTGTACTTAAGTCGGCATTGTGCCTTTTGTATTTATTTCCGATGCAATTTCTGTGTTTCATCGTCAATAAGAAGGTCCAAGGGATACAGTAAACCTGAAGTGAAGTATCGGAATCTATAACTAATGTCACAGGAATGGTTCAATGCATAAACAGTAAGAAGTGTCAGTTTTCTTATAATTAAGTCGGCATTGTGACTTTTGTATTTAATTCCGATGCAATTTCTGTGTTTCGTCGTCAATACGAAAGTCAGAGGGATACAGTAGACCTGAAGTGAAGCATCGGAATCTCTAACTGCTGTCACAGGAATGGTTCAAAACATAGACAGTAAGAAGAGTCAGTTCTCTTGTACTTAAGTCGGCATTGTGCCTTTTGTATTTAATTCCGATGCAATTTCTGTGTTTCATCGTCAATAAGAAGGTCAGAGGGATACAGTAAACCTGAAGTGAAGCATCGGAAACTATAACTAGTGTCACATGAATGGTTCAAAACATAGACAGTAAGACGAGTCAGTTTTCTTGTACTTAAGTCGACATTGTGACTTTTCTATTTAAATCCGATGCAATTTCTGTGTTTCATCGTCAATAAGAAGGTCAGAGGGATACAGTAAACCTGAAGTGAAGCATCGGAATCTATAACTAGTGTCACAGGAATGGTTCAAAACGTAGACAGTAAGATGAGCCAGCCTTCTTGTACTTGAGTCGGCATTGTGCCTTTTGTATTTAATTCCGAAGCAATTTCCGTGTTTCATCGTCATTAAGAGGGTCAGAGGGATACAGTAAACCTGAAGTGAAGCATCGGAATCCAAAACCGGTCTCACAGGAAAGGTTCAAGACATAGACAGTAAGAAGAGCCTGTCTACTTGTACATGAGTCGGCATTGAGCCTTTTGTATTGAATTCCCATGCAATTACTGTGTTTCATTGTCAATAAGAAGGTCAGAGGGATACAGTAAACCTGAAGTCAAGCATCGGAATCTAAAACTGGTCTCACAGGAATGGTTCAAAAATAGACAGTAAGAAGAGTCAGTTTTCTTGTACTTAAGTCGGCATTGTGCCTTTTGTATTTAATTCCGATGCAATTTCAGTGTTTCATCGTCAATAAGAAGGTCAGAGGAATACAGTAAACCTGAAGTGAAGTATCGGAATCTATAACTAGTGTCAGAGGAATGGTTCAAATCATAGACAGTAAGAAGGGTCAGTTTTCTTGTACTAAAGACGGCATTGTGCCTTTTGTATTTAATTCCGATGCATTTTCTGTGTTTCATCGTCAATAAGAAGGTCAGAGGGATACAGTAAACCTGAAGTGAAGCATCGGAATCTATAATTAGTGTCACAGGAATGGTTCAAAACATAGACAGTAAGAAGAGTCAGTTTTCTTGTATTTATGTCGGCATTGTGCCTTTTGTATGTAATTATGATGTAATTTCTGTGTTTCATCGTCAATAAGAAGGTTAGAGGGATACAGTAAACCTGAAGTCAAGCATCGGAATCTAAAACTAGTCTCACAGGAAAGGTTCAAAACATAGACAGTAAGAAGGGCCGATCTTCCTGTACTTGAGTCGTCAAAGTGCTTTTTGTGTTTATTTCGGATGCAATTTCTGTGTTTCATTGTCAATACGAAGGTCAGAGGGATACAGTAAACCTGAAGTGAAGCATCGGTATCTATAAGTAGTGTCACAGGAATGGTTCAAGACATAGTAAGAAGAGTCAGTTTTCTGGTACTTAAGTCGGCATTGTGCCTTTTGTATTTAATTCAATTGCAATTTCTGGGTTTCATCGTCAATAAGAAGGTCAGAGGGATACAATAAACATGAAGTGAAGTATCGGCATCTATAACTAGTGTCACAGGAATGGTTCAAAGCATAGACAGTAAGAAGCGTCAGTTTTCTTGTACTGAAGTCGGCATTGTGCCTTTTGTATTTAATTCCGATGCAATTTCTGTGTTTCATCGTCAATAAGAAGGTCAGAGGGATACAGTAAACCTGAAGTGAAGCATCGGAATCTATAACTAGAGTCACAGGAATGGTTCAAAACATAGACAGTAAGAAGAGTCAGTTTACTTGTACTTACTTCGGCATTGTGCCTTTTGTATTTAATTCCGATGCAATTTCTGTGTTTCATCGTCAATAGGAAGGTCAGAGGGATACAGTAAACCTGAAGTGAAGCATCGGAATCTATACCTAGTAACACAGGAATTTTTCTGAACTTAGACAGTAGGAAGAGTCAGTCTTCTTGTACTTAAGTCGGCATTGTGCCTTTTGTATTTAATTCCGATGAAATTTCTGTGTTTCATCGTCAATAAGAAGGTCCAAGGGATACAGTAAACCTGGAGTGAGGCATCGGAATCTATAACTAGTGTCACAGGAATGGTTCAAATCTTAGACAGTAGGAAGAGTTAGTCTTCTTGTACTTAAGTCGGCATTGTGCCTTTTGTATTTAATTCCGATGCAATTTCTGTGTTTCATCGTCAATTTGAAGGTCCAAGGGATACAGTAAACCTGAAGTGAAGTATCGGAATCTATAATTAATGTCACAGGAATGGTTCAATGCATAAACAGTAAGAAGTGTCAGTTGTCTTATAATTAAATCGGCATTGTGACTTTTGTATTTAATTCCGATGCAATTTCTGTGTTTCATCGCCAATACGAAAGTCGGAGGGATACAGTAAACCTGAAAAGAAGCATCGGAATCTATAACTAGTGTCACAGGAATGGTTCAGATCATAGACAGTAAGTAGAGTCAGTTTTCTTGTACTTACGTCAGCATTGTGCCTTTCGTATTTAATACCGATGCAATTTCTGTGTTTCATCGTCAATAAGAAAGTCAGAGGGATACAGTAGACCTGAAGTGAAGCATCGGAATCTCTAACTGCTGTCGCAGGAATGGTTCAAAACATAGACAGTAAGAAGAGTCAGTTCTCTTGTACTTAAGTCGGCATTGTCCCTTTTGTATTTAATTCTGATGCAATTTCTGTGTTTCATTGTCAATAAGACGGTCAGAGGGATACAGTAAACCTTAAGTGAAGCATCGGAAACTATAACCAGTGTCACATGAATAGTTCAAAACATAGACAGTAAGAAGAGTCAGTTTTCTTGTACTTAAGTCGACATTGTGACTTTTCTATTTAAATCCGACGCAATTTCTGTGTTTCATCGTCAATACGAAGGTCAGAGGGATACAGTAAACCTGAAGTGAAGCATCGGAATCTATAACTAGTGTCACAGGAATGGTTAAAAACGTAGACAGTAAGATGAGCCAGCCTTCTTGTACTTGAGTCGGCATTGTGCGTTTTGTATTTCATTCCGAAGCAATTTCTGTGTTTCATCGTCAATAAGAGGGTCAGAGGGATACAGTAAACCTGAAGTGAGGCATCGGAATCTATAACTAGTGTCACAGGAATGGTTCTAATCATAGACACTAAGAAGTGTCAGTTTTCTTGTACATACGACGGCATTATGCGTTTTGTATTTAATTCCGATGCAATTTCGGTGTTTCGTCGTCGATAAGAAGTTCCAAGGGATACAGTAAACCTGAAGTGAAGCATCGGAATCCAAAACCGGTCCCACAGGAAAGGTTCAAGACATAGACAGTAAGAAGAGCCAGTCTACTTGTACTTGAGTCGGCATTAAGCCTTTTGTATTGAATTCCCATGCAGTTACTGTGTTTCATTGTCAATAAGAAGGTCAGAGGGATACAGCGAACCTGAAGTGAAGCAACGGAATCTATAAATAGTGTCACAGGAATGGTTCAAAACATAGACAGTAAGAAGAGTCAGTTTTCTTGTACTTAAGTCGGCATTGTGCGTTTTGTATTTAATTCCGATGCAACTGCTGTTTTTCATCGTCAATAAGAAGGTCCGAGGGATACAGCAAACCTGAAGTGAAGTATCGGAATCTATAACTAGTGTCACAGGAATGGTTCAAAACATAGACAGTAGGGGGAGTCAGTTTTCTTGTACTTAACCCGGCATTGTGCCTTTTCTATTTAATTCCGATGCAATTTCTGTGTTTCGTCGTCAATAAGAAGGTCCGAGGGATACAGCAAACCTGAAGTGAAGTATCGGAATCTATAAATAGTGTCACAGGAATGGTTCAAAACATAGACAGTAAGAAGAGTCAGTTTTCTTGTACTTAAGTCGGCATTGTGCGTTTTGTATTTAATTCCGATGCAACTGCTGTTTTTCATCGTCAATAAGAAGGTCCGAGGGATACAGCAAACCTGAAGTGAAGTATCGGAATCTATAACTAGAGTCACAGGAATGGTTAAAAACATACACAGGAAGAAGAGTCAGTTTCCTTGTACTTACGTTGGCATTGTGCGTTTCCTATTTAATTCCGATGCAATTTCTGTGTTTCATCGTCAATAAGAAGGTCCAAGGGATACAGTAAACCTGAAGTCAAGCATCGGAATCTAAAACTGGTCTCACAGGAATGGTTCAAAACTTAGACAGTAAGAAGAGCCAGTTTTCTAGTACTTGAGTCGGCATTGTGCATTTTGTATTTAATTCCGATGCAATTTCTGTGTTTCATCGTCAATAAGAAGGTCCGAGGGATACAGCAAACCTGAAGTGAAGTATCGGAATCTATAACTAGTGTCACAGGAATGGTTCAAAACATAGACAGTAGGGGGAGTCAGTTTTCTTGTACTTAACCCGGCATTGTGCCTTTTCTATTTAATTCCGATGCAATTTCTGTGTTTCGTCGTCAATAAGACGGTCCAAGGGATACAGTAAACCTGAAGTGAAGCATCGGAATCTAAAACCGGTCTCACAGGAAAGTATCATAACATAGACTGTAAGAAGAGCCAGTCTTCTGGCACATGAGTCGGCATTGTGCCTTTTCTATTTCATTCCGATGCAATTTCTGTATTTCGTCGTCAATAAGTAGGGCCAAGCGATACAGTAAACCTCAAGAGAAGCATCGGAATCTAAAACCGCTCTCACAGGAAAGGTTCAAATCATAGACAGTAAGAAGAGCCAGTTTTCTAGTACTTGAGTCGGCATTGTGCATTTTGTATTTAATTCCGATGCAATTTCTGTGTGACGTCGTCAATAGGAAGGTCAGAGGGATGCAGTAAACCTGAAGTGAAGCATCGGAATCTATAACTAGTGTCACACGAATGCTTCTAAACAAAGACAGTAAGAAAGGTCAGTCTTCTCGTACCTAAGACGGCAGTGTGCCTTTTGTATCCAGTTCGGATGCAATATCTGGGTTTCATCGTCAATAAGAATGTCAGAGGGATACAGTAAACCTGAAGTGAAGTATCGAAATCTATAACTAGTGTCATAGGAATAGTTCAAATCGTAGCCAGATAGAAGCGTCAGTTTTCTTGTACTTGAGTCGGCATTGTGCCTTTTGTATTTAATTCCAATGCAATTCCTGTGTTTCATCGTCAATAGGAAGTTCAGAGGGATGCAGTAAACCTGAAGTGAAGCATCGGAATCTATAACTAGTGTCACAGGAATGGTTCTAAACATAGACAGTAGGAAGAGTCAGTCTTCCTGTACTTGAGTCGCCAAAGTGCCTTTTGTGTTTATTTCCGATGCAATTTCTGTGTTTCATCGTCAATAAGAAGGTCAGAGGGATACAGTAAACCTGAAGTGAAGCATTGGTATCTATAGCTAGTGCCACAGGAATGGTTCAAAGCATAGACAGTAAGAAGCGTCAGTTTTCTTGTACTGAAGTCGGCATTGTGCCCCTTGTATTTAATTCCGATGCAATTTCTGTGTTTCATCGTCAATAAGAAGGTCAGAGGGATACTGTAAACCTGAAGTGAAGCATCGGAATCTATAACTGGAGTCACAGGAAAGGTTCAAAACATAGACATTAAGAAGAGTCAGTTTACTTGTACTTACTTCGGCATTGTGCCTTTTGTATTTAATTCCGATGCAATTTCTGTGTTTCATCGTCGATACGAAGGTCAGAGGGATACGGTAAACCTGAAGTGAAGCATCGGAATCTATAACTAGTGTCACAGGAATTGTTCTGAACTTAGACAGTAGGAAGAGTCAGTCTTCTTGTACTTAAGTCGGCATTGTGCCTTTTGTATTTAATTCCGATGCAATTTCTGTGTTTCATCGTCAATAAGAAGGTCCAAGGGATACAGTAAACCTGGAGCGAGGCATCGGAATATATAACTAGTGTCACAGGAATGGTTCAAATCTTAGACAGTAGGAAGAGTTAGTCTTCTTGTACTTCAGTCGGCATTGTGCCTTTTGTATTTAATTCCGATGCAATTTCTGTGTTACATCGTCAATATGAAGGTCCAAGGGATGCAGTAAACCTGAAGTGAAGTATCGGAATCTATAACTAATGTCACAGGAATGGTTCAATGCATAAACAGTAAGAAGTGTCAGTTTTCTTATAATTAAGTCGGCATTGTGACTTTTGTATTTAATTCCGATGCAATTTCTGTGTTTCGTCGTCAATAAGAAAGTCAGAGGGATACAGTAGACCTGAAGTGAAGCATCGGAATCTCTAACTGCTGTCACAGGAATGGTTCAAAACATAGACAGTAAGAAGAGTCAGTTCTCTTGTACTTAAGTCGGCATTGTGCCTTTTGTATTTAATTCCGATGCAATTTCTGTGTTTCATCGTCAATAAGAAGGTCAGAGGGATACAGTAAACCTGAAGTGAAGCATCGGAAACTATAACTAGTGTCACAGGAATGGTTCAAAACATAGACAGTAAGAAGAGTCAGTTTTCTTGTATTTATGTCGGATTTGTGCCTTTTGTATGTAATTATGATGTAATTTCTGTGTTTCATCGTCAATAAGAAGGTTAGAGGGATACAGTAAACCTGAAGTGAAGCATCGGAATCTATAACTAGTGATACAGGAATGGTTCAAAACACAGACAGTAAGAAGAGTCAGTTTTCTTGTACTTCAGTCGGCATTGTGCGTTTTGTATTTAATTCCGATGCAACTGCTGTTTTTCATCGTCAATAAGAAGGTCAGAGGGATACAGTAAACCTGAAGTGAAACATCGGAATCTATAACTAGTGTCACAGGAATGGTTCAAAACATAGACAGTAAGAAGAGTCAGTTTTCTTGTACATAAGTCGGCATTGTGCGTTTTGTGTTTAATTCCGATGCAATAGCTGTTTTTCATCGCCAATAAGATGGTCAGAGGGATACAGTAAACCTGAAGTGAAGCATCGGAATATATAACTAGTGTCACAGGAATGGTAAAAACATACACAGTAAGAAGAGTCAGTTTTGTTGTACTTAAGTTGGCATTGTGCGTTTTCTATTTAATTCCGATGCAATTTCTGTGTTTCATCGTCAATAAGAAGGTCCACGGGATACAGTAAACCTGAAGTCAAGCATCGGAATCTAAAACTGGTCTCACAGGAAAGGTTCAAAACATAGACAGTAAGAAGGGCCGATCTTCCTGTACTTGAGTCGTCAAAGTGATTTTTGTGTTTATTTCGGATGCAATTTCTGTGTTTCATTGTCAATACGAAGGTCAGAGGGATACAGTAGACCTGAAGTGAAGCATCGGTATCTATAACTAGTGTCACAGGAATGGTTCAAGACATAGTAAGAAGAGTCAGTTTTCTTGTACTTAAGTCGGCATTGTGCCTTTTGTATTTAATTCAATTGCAATTTCTGGGTTTCATCGTCAATAAGAAGGTCAGAGGGATACAATAAACATGAAGTGAAGTATCGGCATCTATAACTAGTGACACAGGAATGGTTCAAAGCATAGACAGTAAGAAGCGTCAGTTTTCTTGTACTGAAGTCGGCATTGTGCCTTTTGTATTTAATTCCGATGCAATTTCTGTGTTTCATCGTCAATAAGAAGGTCCAAGGGATACAGTAAACCTGGAGTGAGGCATCGGAATCTATAACTAGTGTCACAGGAATGGTTCAAATCTTAGACAGTAGGAAGAGTCAGTTGTCTTATAATTATATCGGCATTGTGCCTTTTGTATTTAATTCTGATGCAATTTCTGTGTTTCATTGTCAATAAGACGGTCAGAGGGATACAGTAAACCTTAAGTGAAGCATCGGAAACTATAACTAGTGTCACATGAATGGTTCAGATCATAGACAGTAAGTAGAGTCAGTTATCTTGTACATACGTCGGCATTGTGCCTTTCGTATTTAATACCGATGCAATTTCTGTGTTTCATCGTCAATAAGAAAGTCAGAGGGATACAGTAGACCTGAAGTGAAGCATCGGAATCTATAACTAGTGTCACAGGAATGGTTCAAAACGTAGACAGTAAGATGAGCCAGCCTTTTTGTACTTGAGTCGGCATTGTGCCTTTTGTATTTCATTCCGAAGCAATTTCTGTGTTTCATCGTCAATAAGAGGGTCAGAGGGATACAGTAAACCTGAAGTGAGGCATCGGAATCTATAACTAGTGTCACAGGAATGGTTCTAATCATAGACACTAAGAAGTGTCAGTTTTCTTGTACTTACGACGGCATTATGCGTTTGTATTTAATTCCGATGCAATTTCGGTGTTTCGTCGTCGATAAGAAGTTCCAAGGGATACAGTAAACCTGAAGTGAAGCATCGGAATCCAAAACCGGTCCCACAGGAAAGGTTCAAGACATAGACAGTAGGAAGAGCCTGTCTACTTGTACTTGAGTCGGCATTGAGCCTTTTGTATTGATTTGCCATGCAATTACTGTGTTTCATTGTCAATAAGAAGGTCAGAGGGATACAGCGAACCTGAAGTGAAGCAACGGAATCTATAAATAGTGTCACACGAATGGTTCAAAACATAGACAGTAAGAAGAGTCAGTTTTCCTGTACTTAAGTCGGCATTGTGCCTTTTGTATTTAATTCCGATGCAATTTCAGTGTTTCATCGTCAATAAGAAGGTCAGTGGGATACAGTAAACCTGAAGTGAAGTATCGGAATCTATAACTAGTGTCAGAGGAATGGTTCAAATCATAGACAATAAGAAGCGTCAGTTTTTTGTACTAAAGTCGGCATTGTGCCTAATGTATTTAATTCCGATGCATTTTCTGTGTTTCATCGTCAATAAGAAGGTCAGAGGGATACAGTAAACCTGAAGTGAAGCATCGGAATCTATAACTAGTGTCACAGGAATGGTTCAAAGCATAGACAGTAAGAAGAGTCAGTTTTCTTGTATTTATGTCGGCTTTGTGCCTTTTGTATTTAATTATGATGTAATTTCTGTGTTTCATCGTTAATAAGAAGGTTAGAGGGATACAGTAAACCTGAAGTGAAGCATCGGAATCTATAACTAGTGATACAGGAATGGTTCAAATCATAGACAGTAAGAAGAGTCAGTTTTCTTGTACTTAAGTTGGCATTGTGCGTTTTCTATTTAATTCCGATGCAGTTTCTGGGTTTCATCGTCAATAAGAAGGTCGGAGGGATACAGTAAACCTGAAGTGAAGCATCGGTATCTAACAGTAGTGTCACAGGAATGGTTCAAAACATAGACAGTAAGAAGAATCAGTTTTCTTGTACTTAAGTCGGCATTGTGCCTTTTGTATTTAATTCCGATGCAATTTCTGGGTTTCATCGACAAGAAGAAGGTCAGAGGGATACAGTAAATCTTAACTGAAGTATCGGAAGCTATAACTAGTGTCACAGGAAAGGTTCAAAACATAGACAGTAAGAAGAGTCAGTTTTGTTGTACTTAATTCGGTATTGTGCCTTTTGTATTTAATTCCGTTGCAATTTCTGTGTTTCATCGTCAATTAGAAGGTCAGAGGGATACAGTAAACCTGAAGTGAAGCATCGGAATCTATAACTAGCGTCACAGGAGTGGTTCAAAACATAGACAGTAAGAAGGGTCAGTTTTCTTGTACTTAAGTCGGCATTGTGACTTTTGTATTTAATTCCGATGCAATTTCTGTGTTTCAATCTTAAATAAGAAGGTCAGAGGGATACAGTAAACCTGAAGTCAAGCATCGGAATCTAAATCTGGTCTCACAGGAAAGGTTCAAAACATAGACAGTAAGATGAGCCGATCTTCCTGTACTTGAGACGCCAAAGTGCCTTTTGTGTTTACTTCCGATGCAATTTTTGTGTTTAATGGTTAATAAGAAGGTCAGAGGGATACAGTAAACATGAAGTGAAGCAACGGGATCTATAACTAGTCTCACAGGAATGGCTCAAATCATAGACAGTAAGTAGAGTCAGTTTTCTTATAATTAAGTCGGCATTGTGCCTTTTGTATTTAATTCCAATGCAATTTCTGTGTTTCAGCGTCAATAAGAAGGTCAGAGGGATACAGTAAACCTGAAGTGATGCATCGGAATCTATAACTAGTGTCACAGGAATGGTTCAAAACATAGACAGTAACAGGAGTCAGTTTTCTTGCACTTAACCCGACATTGTGCCTTTTCTATTTAATTCCGATGCAATTTCTGTGTTTCGTCGTCAATAAGAAGGTCCAAGGGATAAAGTAAACCTGAAGTGAAGCATCGGAATCTAATACCGGTCTCACAGGAAAGGTTCATAACATAGACAGTAAGAAGAGACAGTTTTCTTGTACTTAAGTCGGCATTGTGCCTCTTCTATTTAAATCCGATGCAATTTCTGTGTTTCATCGTCAACACGAAGGTCAGAGGGATACAGTAAACCTGAAGTGAAACATCGGAGTGTATAACTAGTGTCACAGGAATGGTTCTAATCATAGACACTAAGAAGTGTCAGTTTTCTTGTACTCAGGTCGGCATTGTGTGTTTTGTATTTAATTCCGATGCAATTTCTGTGTTTCGTCGTCGATAAGTAGGTCCAAGGTATACAGTAAACCTGAAGTGAAGCATCGGAATCCAAAACCGGTCTCACAGGAGAGGTTCAAGACATAGACAGTAAGAAGAGCCTGTCTACTTCTACTTGAGTCGGCATTGAGCCTTTTGTATTGAATTCCCATGCAATTACTGTGTTTCATCGTCAATAAGAAGGTCAGAGAGATACAGTAGACCTGAAGTGAAGCAACGGAATCTATAACTAGTGTCACAGGAATGGTTCAAAACATAGACAGTAATAAGAGTCAGTTTTCTTGTACCTAAGTCGGCATTGTGCCTTTTGTATTTAATTCCGATGCAATTTCAGTGTTTCATCGTCAACAAGAAGGTCAGAGGGATACAGTAAACCTGAAGTGAAGTATCGGGATCTATAACTAGTGTCAGAGGAATGGTTCAAATCATAGACAGTAAGAAGCGTCAGTTTTCTTGTACTTAAGTCGGTTTGGTGCCTTTTGTATTTAATTCCGATGCATTTTCTGTGTTTCATCGTCAATAAGAAGGTTAGAGGGATACAGTAAACCTGAAGTGAAGCATCGGAATCTATAACTAGTGTCACAGGAATGGTTCAAAACATAGACAGTAAGAAGAGTCAGTTTTCTTGTACTTAAGCCGGCATTGTGCGTTTTGTATTTAATTCCGATGCAACTGCTGTTTTTCATCGTCAATAAGAAGGTCAGAGGGATACAGTAAAATTGAAGTGAAGCTTCGGAATCTATAACTAGAGTCACAGGAATGGTTAAAAACATACACAGCAAGAAGAGTCAGTTTTCTTGTACTTAAGTTGGCATAGTGCGTTTCCTATTTAATTCCGATGCAATTTCTGTGTTTCATCGTCAATAAGAAGGTCCAAGGGATACGGTAAACCTGAAGTCAAGCATCGGAATCTAAAACTGGTCTCACAGGAAAGGTTCAAAACATAGACAGTAAGAAGAGCCAGTTTTCTAGCACTTGAGTCGGCATTGTGCATTTTGTATTTAATTCCGATGCAATTTCTGTGTTTCATCGTCAATAAGAAGGTCCGAGGGATACAGTAAACCTGAAGTGAAGCATCGGAATCTATAACTAGTGTCACAGGAATGATTCAAAACATAGACAGTAAGAAGATTCAGTTTTCTTGCACTTAGGTCGGCATTGTGCCTTTTGTATTTAATTCCGATGCAATTTCTGTGTTTCATCGTCAATAAGAAGGTCCAAGGGATACAGTAAACCTGGAGCGAGGCATCGGAATATATAACTAGTGTCACAGGAATGGTTCACATCTTAGACAGTAGGAAGAGTTAGTCTTCTTGTACTTCAGTCGGCATTGTGCCTTTTGTATTTAATTCCGATGCAATTTCTGTGATACATCGTCAATATGAAGGTCCAAGGGATACAGTAAACCTGAAGTGAAGTATCGGAATCTATAACTAATGTCACAGGAATGGTTCAATGCATAAACAGTAAGAAGTGTCAGTTTTCTTATAATTAAGTCGGCATTGTGACTTTTGTATTTAATTCCGATGCAATTTCTGTGTTTCGTCGTCAATAAGAAAGTCAGAGGGATACAGTAGACCTGAAGTGAAGCATCGGAATCTCTAACTGCTGTCACAGGAATGGTTCAAAACATAGACAGTAAGAAGAGTCAGTTCTCTTGTACTTAAGTCGGCATTGTGCCTTTTGTATTTAATTCCGATGCAATTTCTGTGTTTCATCGTCAATAAGAAGGTCAGAGGGATACAGTAAACCTGAAGTGAAGCATCGGAAACTATAACTAGTGTCACAGGAATGGTTCAAAACATAGACAGTAAGAAGAGTCAGTTTTCTTGTATTTATGTCGGATTTGTGCCTTTTGTATGTAATTATGATGTAATTTCTGTGTTTCATCGTCAATAAGAAGGTTAGAGGGATACAGTAAACCTGAAGTGAAGCATCGGAATCTATAACTAGTGATACAGGAATGGTTCAAAACACAGACAGTAAGAAGAGTCAGTTTTCTTGTACTTCAGTCGGCATTGTGCGTTTTGTATTTAATTCCGATGCAACTGCTGTTTTTCATCGTCAATAAGAAGGTCAGAGGGATACAGTAAACCTGAAGTGAAACATCGGAATCTATAACTAGTGTCACAGGAATGGTTCAAAACATAGACAGTAAGAAGAGTCAGTTTTCTTGTACATAAGTCGGCATTGTGCGTTTTGTGTTTAATTCCGATGCAATAGCTGTTTTTCATCGCCAATAAGATGGTCAGAGGGATACAGTAAACCTGAAGTGAAGCATCGGAATATATAACTAGTGTCACAGGAATGGTAAAAACATACACAGTAAGAAGAGTCAGTTTTGTTGTACTTAAGTTGGCATTGTGCGTTTTCTATTTAATTCCGATGCAATTTCTGTGTTTCATCGTCAATAAGAAGGTCCACGGGATACAGTAAACCTGAAGTCAAGCATCGGAATCTAAAACTGGTCTCACAGGAAAGGTTCAAAACATAGACAGTAAGAAGGGCCGATCTTCCTGTACTTGAGTCGTCAAAGTGATTTTTGTGTTTATTTCGGATGCAATTTCTGTGTTTCATTGTCAATACGAAGGTCAGAGGGATACAGTAGACCTGAAGTGAAGCATCGGTATCTATAACTAGTGTCACAGGAATGGTTCAAGACATAGTAAGAAGAGTCAGTTTTCTTGTACTTAAGTCGGCATTGTGCCTTTTGTATTTAATTCAATTGCAATTTCTGGGTTTCATCGTCAATAAGAAGGTCAGAGGGATACAATAAACATGAAGTGAAGTATCGGCATCTATAACTAGTGACACAGGAATGGTTCAAAGCATAGACAGTAAGAAGCGTCAGTTTTCTTGTACTGAAGTCGGCATTGTGCCTTTTGTATTTAATTCCGATGCAATTTCTGTGTTTCATCGTCAATAAGAAGGTCCAAGGGATACAGTAAACCTGGAGTGAGGCATCGGAATCTATAACTAGTGTCACAGGAATGGTTCAAATCTTAGACAGTAGGAAGAGTCAGTTGTCTTATAATTATATCGGCATTGTGCCTTTTGTATTTAATTCTGATGCAATTTCTGTGTTTCATTGTCAATAAGACGGTCAGAGGGATACAGTAAACCTTAAGTGAAGCATCGGAAACTATAACTAGTGTCACATGAATGGTTCAGATCATAGACAGTAAGTAGAGTCAGTTATCTTGTACATACGTCGGCATTGTGCCTTTCGTATTTAATACCGATGCAATTTCTGTGTTTCATCGTCAATAAGAAAGTCAGAGGGATACAGTAGACCTGAAGTGAAGCATCGGAATCTATAACTAGTGTCACAGGAATGGTTCAAAACGTAGACAGTAAGATGAGCCAGCCTTTTTGTACTTGAGTCGGCATTGTGCCTTTTGTATTTCATTCCGAAGCAATTTCTGTGTTTCATCGTCAATAAGAGGGTCAGAGGGATACAGTAAACCTGAAGTGAGGCATCGGAATCTATAACTAGTGTCACAGGAATGGTTCTAATCATAGACACTAAGAAGTGTCAGTTTTCTTGTACTTACGACGGCATTATGCGTTTGTATTTAATTCCGATGCAATTTCGGTGTTTCGTCGTCGATAAGAAGTTCCAAGGGATACAGTAAACCTGAAGTGAAGCATCGGAATCCAAAACCGGTCCCACAGGAAAGGTTCAAGACATAGACAGTAGGAAGAGCCTGTCTACTTGTACTTGAGTCGGCATTGAGCCTTTTGTATTGATTTGCCATGCAATTACTGTGTTTCATTGTCAATAAGAAGGTCAGAGGGATACAGCGAACCTGAAGTGAAGCAACGGAATCTATAAATAGTGTCACACGAATGGTTCAAAACATAGACAGTAAGAAGAGTCAGTTTTCCTGTACTTAAGTCGGCATTGTGCCTTTTGTATTTAATTCCGATGCAATTTCAGTGTTTCATCGTCAATAAGAAGGTCAGTGGGATACAGTAAACCTGAAGTGAAGTATCGGAATCTATAACTAGTGTCAGAGGAATGGTTCAAATCATAGACAATAAGAAGCGTCAGTTTTTTGTACTAAAGTCGGCATTGTGCCTAATGTATTTAATTCCGATGCATTTTCTGTGTTTCATCGTCAATAAGAAGGTCAGAGGGATACAGTAAACCTGAAGTGAAGCATCGGAATCTATAACTAGTGTCACAGGAATGGTTCAAAGCATAGACAGTAAGAAGAGTCAGTTTTCTTGTATTTATGTCGGCTTTGTGCCTTTTGTATTTAATTATGATGTAATTTCTGTGTTTCATCGTTAATAAGAAGGTTAGAGGGATACAGTAAACCTGAAGTGAAGCATCGGAATCTATAACTAGTGATACAGGAATGGTTCAAATCATAGACAGTAAGAAGAGTCAGTTTTCTTGTACTTAAGTTGGCATTGTGCGTTTTCTATTTAATTCCGATGCAGTTTCTGGGTTTCATCGTCAATAAGAAGGTCGGAGGGATACAGTAAACCTGAAGTGAAGCATCGGTATCTAACAGTAGTGTCACAGGAATGGTTCAAAACATAGACAGTAAGAAGAATCAGTTTTCTTGTACTTAAGTCGGCATTGTGCCTTTTGTATTTAATTCCGATGCAATTTCTGGGTTTCATCGACAAGAAGAAGGTCAGAGGGATACAGTAAATCTTAACTGAAGTATCGGAAGCTATAACTAGTGTCACAGGAAAGGTTCAAAACATAGACAGTAAGAAGAGTCAGTTTTGTTGTACTTAATTCGGTATTGTGCCTTTTGTATTTAATTCCGTTGCAATTTCTGTGTTTCATCGTCAATTAGAAGGTCAGAGGGATACAGTAAACCTGAAGTGAAGCATCGGAATCTATAACTAGCGTCACAGGAGTGGTTCAAAACATAGACAGTAAGAAGGGTCAGTTTTCTTGTACTTAAGTCGGCATTGTGACTTTTGTATTTAATTCCGATGCAATTTCTGTGTTTCAATCTTAAATAAGAAGGTCAGAGGGATACAGTAAACCTGAAGTCAAGCATCGGAATCTAAATCTGGTCTCACAGGAAAGGTTCAAAACATAGACAGTAAGATGAGCCGATCTTCCTGTACTTGAGACGCCAAAGTGCCTTTTGTGTTTACTTCCGATGCAATTTTTGTGTTTAATGGTTAATAAGAAGGTCAGAGGGATACAGTAAACATGAAGTGAAGCAACGGGATCTATAACTAGTCTCACAGGAATGGCTCAAATCATAGACAGTAAGTAGAGTCAGTTTTCTTATAATTAAGTCGGCATTGTGCCTTTTGTATTTAATTCCAATGCAATTTCTGTGTTTCAGCGTCAATAAGAAGGTCAGAGGGATACAGTAAACCTGAAGTGATGCATCGGAATCTATAACTAGTGTCACAGGAATGGTTCAAAACATAGACAGTAACAGGAGTCAGTTTTCTTGCACTTAACCCGACATTGTGCCTTTTCTATTTAATTCCGATGCAATTTCTGTGTTTCGTCGTCAATAAGAAGGTCCAAGGGATAAAGTAAACCTGAAGTGAAGCATCGGAATCTAATACCGGTCTCACAGGAAAGGTTCATAACATAGACAGTAAGAAGAGACAGTTTTCTTGTACTTAAGTCGGCATTGTGCCTCTTCTATTTAAATCCGATGCAATTTCTGTGTTTCATCGTCAACACGAAGGTCAGAGGGATACAGTAAACCTGAAGTGAAACATCGGAGTGTATAACTAGTGTCACAGGAATGGTTCTAATCATAGACACTAAGAAGTGTCAGTTTTCTTGTACTCAGGTCGGCATTGTGTGTTTTGTATTTAATTCCGATGCAATTTCTGTGTTTCGTCGTCGATAAGTAGGTCCAAGGTATACAGTAAACCTGAAGTGAAGCATCGGAATCCAAAACCGGTCTCACAGGAGAGGTTCAAGACATAGACAGTAAGAAGAGCCTGTCTACTTCTACTTGAGTCGGCATTGAGCCTTTTGTATTGAATTCCCATGCAATTACTGTGTTTCATCGTCAATAAGAAGGTCAGAGAGATACAGTAGACCTGAAGTGAAGCAACGGAATCTATAACTAGTGTCACAGGAATGGTTCAAAACATAGACAGTAATAAGAGTCAGTTTTCTTGTACCTAAGTCGGCATTGTGCCTTTTGTATTTAATTCCGATGCAATTTCAGTGTTTCATCGTCAACAAGAAGGTCAGAGGGATACAGTAAACCTGAAGTGAAGTATCGGGATCTATAACTAGTGTCAGAGGAATGGTTCAAATCATAGACAGTAAGAAGCGTCAGTTTTCTTGTACTTAAGTCGGTTTGGTGCCTTTTGTATTTAATTCCGATGCATTTTCTGTGTTTCATCGTCAATAAGAAGGTTAGAGGGATACAGTAAACCTGAAGTGAAGCATCGGAATCTATAACTAGTGTCACAGGAATGGTTCAAAACATAGACAGTAAGAAGAGTCAGTTTTCTTGTACTTAAGCCGGCATTGTGCGTTTTGTATTTAATTCCGATGCAACTGCTGTTTTTCATCGTCAATAAGAAGGTCAGAGGGATACAGTAAAATTGAAGTGAAGCTTCGGAATCTATAACTAGAGTCACAGGAATGGTTAAAAACATACACAGCAAGAAGAGTCAGTTTTCTTGTACTTAAGTTGGCATAGTGCGTTTCCTATTTAATTCCGATGCAATTTCTGTGTTTCATCGTCAATAAGAAGGTCCAAGGGATACGGTAAACCTGAAGTCAAGCATCGGAATCTAAAACTGGTCTCACAGGAAAGGTTCAAAACATAGACAGTAAGAAGAGCCAGTTTTCTAGCACTTGAGTCGGCATTGTGCATTTTGTATTTAATTCCGATGCAATTTCTGTGTTTCATCGTCAATAAGAAGGTCCGAGGGATACAGTAAACCTGAAGTGAAGCATCGGAATCTATAACTAGTGTCACAGGAATGATTCAAAACATAGACAGTAAGAAGATTCAGTTTTCTTGCACTTAGGTCGGCATTGTGCCTTTTGTATTTAATTCCGATGCAATTTCTGTGTTTCATCGTCAATAAGAAGGTCCAAGGGATACAGTAAACCTGGAGCGAGGCATCGGAATATATAACTAGTGTCACAGGAATGGTTCACATCTTAGACAGTAGGAAGAGTTAGTCTTCTTGTACTTCAGTCGGCATTGTGCCTTTTGTATTTAATTCCGATGCAATTTCTGTGATACATCGTCAATATGAAGGTCCAAGGGATACAGTAAACCTGAAGTGAAGTATCGGAATCTATAACTAATGTCACAGGAATGGTTCAATGCATAAACAGTAAGAAGTGTCAGTTTTCTTATAATTAAGTCGGCATTGTGACTTTTGTATTTAATTCCGATGCAATTTCTGTGTTTCGTCGTCAATAAGAAAGTCAGAGGGATACAGTAGACCTGAAGTGAAGCATCGGAATCTCTAACTGCTGTCACAGGAATGGTTCAAAACATAGACAGTAAGAAGAGTCAGTTCTCTTGTACTTAAGTCGGCATTGTGCCTTTTGTATTTAATTCCGATGCAATTTCTGTGTTTCATCGTCAATAAGAAGGTCAGAGGGATACAGTAAACCTGAAGTGAAGCATCGGAATCCAAAACCGGTCCCACAGGAAAGGTTCAAGACATAGACAGTAAGAAGAGCCAGTCTACTTGTACTTGAGTCGGCATTAAGCCTTTTGTATTGAATTCCCATGCAGTTACTGTGTTTCATTGTCAATAAGAAGGTCAGAGGGATACAGCGAACCTGAAGTGAAGCAACGGAATCTATAAATAGTGTCACAGGAATGGTTCAAAACATAGACAGTAAGAAGAGTCAGTTTTCTTGTACTTAAGTCGGCATTGTGCGTTTTGTATTTAATTCCGATGCAACTGCTGTTTTTCATCGTCAATAAGAAGGTCCGAGGGATACAGCAAACCTGAAGTGAAGTATCGGAATCTATAACTAGTGTCACAGGAATGGTTCAAAACATAGACAGTAGGGGGAGTCAGTTTTCTTGTACTTAACCCGGCATTGTGCCTTTTCTATTTAATTCCGATGCAATTTCTGTGTTTCGTCGTCAATAAGAAGGTCCGAGGGATACAGCAAACCTGAAGTGAAGTATCGGAATCTATAAATAGTGTCACAGGAATGGTTCAAAACATAGACAGTAAGAAGAGTCAGTTTTCTTGTACTTAAGTCGGCATTGTGCGTTTTGTATTTAATTCCGATGCAACTGCTGTTTTTCATCGTCAATAAGAAGGTCCGAGGGATACAGCAAACCTGAAGTGAAGTATCGGAATCTATAACTAGAGTCACAGGAATGGTTAAAAACATACACAGGAAGAAGAGTCAGTTTCCTTGTACTTATGTTGGCATTGTGCGTTTCCTATTTAATTCCGATGCAATTTCTGTGTTTCATCGTCAATAAGAAGGTCCAAGGGATACAGTAAACCTGAAGTCAAGCATCGGAATCTAAAACTGGTCTCACAGGAATGGTTCAAAACTTAGACAGTAAGAAGAGCCAGTTTTCTAGTACTTGAGTCGGCATTGTGCATTTTGTATTTAATTCCGATGCAATTTCTGTGTTTCATCGTCAATAAGAAGGTCCGAGGGATACAGCAAACCTGAAGTGAAGTATCGGAATCTATAACTAGTGTCACAGGAATGGTTCAAAACATAGACAGTAGGGGGAGTCAGTTTTCTTGTACTTAACCCGGCATTGTGCCTTTTCTATTTAATTCCGATGCAATTTCTGTGTTTCGTCGTCAATAAGACGGTCCAAGGGATACAGTAAACCTGAAGTGAAGCATCGGAATCTAAAACCGATCTCACAGGAAAGTATCATAACATAGACTGTAAGAAGAGCCAGTCTTCTGGCACATGAGTCGGCATTGTCCCTTTTGTATTTAATTCCGATGCAATTTCGGTGTTTCATCGTCAATAAGACGGTCAGATGGATAGAGTAAACCTGAAGTGAAGCATCGGAATCTATAACTATTGTCACAGGTATGGTTCAAAACATACACAGTTAGAAGAGTCAGTTTGCTTGTACTTAAGTCGGCATTGTGCCTTTTCTATTTCATTCCGATGCAATTTCTGTATTTCGTCGTCAATAAGTAGGGCCAAGCGATACAGTAAACCTCAAGAGAAGCATCGGAATCTAAAACCGCTCTCACAGGAAAGGTTCAAATCATAGACAGTAAGAAGAGCCAGTTTTCTAGTACTTGAGTCGGCATTGTGCATTTTGTATTTAATTCCGATGCAATTTCTGTGTGACGTCGTCAATAGGAAGGTCAGAGGGATGCAGTAAACCTGAAGTGAAGCATCGGAATCTATAACTAGTGTCACACGAATGCTTCTAAACAAAGACAGTAAGAAAGGTCAGTCTTCTCGTACCTAAGACGGCAGTGTGCCTTTTGTATCCAGTTCGGATGCAATATCTGGGTTTCATCGTCAATAAGAATGTCAGAGGGATACAGTAAACCTGAAGTGAAGTATCGAAATCTATAACTAGTGTCACAGGAATAGTTCAAATCGTAGCCAGATAGAAGCGTCAGTTTTCTTGTACTTGAGTCGGCATTGTGCCTTTTGTATTTAATTCCAATGCAATTCCTGTGTTTCATCGTCAATAGGAAGTTCAGAGGGATGCAGTAAACCTGAAGTGAAGCATCGGAATCTATAACTAGTGTCACAGGAATGGTTCTAAACATAGACAGTAGGAAGAGTCAGTCTTCCTGTACTTGAGTCGCCAAAGTGCCTTTTGTGTTTATTTCCGATGCAATTTCTGTGTTTCATCGTCAATAAGAAGGTCAGAGGGATACAGTAAACCTGAAGTGAAGCATTGGTATCTATAGCTAGTGCCACAGGAATGGTTCAAAGCATAGACAGTAAGAAGCGTCAGTTTTCTTGTACTGAAGTCGGCATTGTGCCCCTTGTATTTAATTCCGATGCAATTTCTGTGTTTCATCGTCAATAAGAAGGTCAGAGGGATACTGTAAACCTGAAGTGAAGCATCGGAATCTATAACTGGAGTCACAGGAAAGGTTCAAAACATAGACATTAAGAAGAGTAAGTTTACTTGTACTTACTTCGGCATTGTGCCTTTTGTATTTAATTCCGATGCAATTTCTGTGTTTCATCGTCGATACGAAGGTCAGAGGGATACGGTAAACCTGAAGTGAAGCATCGGAATCTATAACGAGTGTCACAGGAATTGTTCTGAACTTAGACAGTAGGAAGAGTCAGTCTTCTTGTACTTAAGTCGGCATTGTGCCTTTTGTATTTAATTCCGATGCAATTTCTGTGTTTCATCGTCAATAAGAAGGTCCAAGGGATACAGTAAACCTGGAGCGAGGCATCGGAATATATAACTAGTGTCACAGGAATGGTTCAAATCTTAGACAGTAGGAAGAGTTAGTCTTCTTGTACTTCAGTCGGCATTGTGCCTTTTGTATTTAATTCCGATGCAATTTCTGTGATACATCGTCAATATGAAGGTCCAAGGGATACAGTAAACCTGAAGTGAAGTATCGGAATCTATAACTAATGTCACAGGAATGGTTCAATGCATAAACAGTAAGAAGTGTCAGTTTTCTTATAATTAAGTCGGCATTGTGACTTTTGTATTTAATTCCGATGCAATTTCTGTGTTTCGTCGTCAATAAGAAAGTCAGAGGGATACAGTAGACCTGGAGTGAAGCATCGGAATCTCTAACTGCTGTCACAGGAATGGTTCAAAACATAGACAGTAAGAAGAGTCAGTTCTCTTGTACTTAAGTCGGCATTGTGCCTTTTGTATTTAATTCCGATGCAATTTCTGTGTTTCATCGTCAATAAGAAGGTCAGAGGGATACAGTAAACCTGAAGTGAAGCATCGGAAACTATAACTAGTGTCACAGGAATGGTTCAAAACATAGACAGTAAGAAGAGTCAGTTTTCTTGTATTTATGTCGGATTTGTGCCTTTTGTATGTAATTATGATGTAATTTCTGTGTTTCATCGTCAATAAGAAGGTTAGAGGGATACAGTAAACCTGAAGTGAAGCATCGGAATCTATAACTAGTGATACAGGAATGGTTCAAAACACAGACAGTAAGAAGAGTCAGTTTTCTTGTACTTCAGTCGGCATTGTGCGTTTTGTATTTAATTCCGATGCAACTGCTGTTTTTCATCGTCAATAAGAAGGTCAGAGGGATACAGTAAACCTGAAGTGAAACATCGGAATCTATAACTAGTGTCACAGGAATGGTTCAAAACATAGACAGTAAGAAGAGTCAGTTTTCTTGTACATAAGTCGGCATTGTGCGTTTTGTGTTTAATTCCGATGCAATAGCTGTTTTTCATCGTCAATAAGATGGTCAGAGGGATACAGTAAACCTGAAGTGAAGCATCGGAATCTATAACTAGTGTCACAGGAATGGTAAAAACATACACAGTAAGAAGAGTCAGTTTTGTTGTACTTAAGTTGGCATTGTGCGTTTTCTATTTAATTCCGATGCAATTTCTGTGTTTCATCGTCAATAAGAAGGTCCACGGGATACAGTAAACCTGAAGTCAAGCATCGGAATCTAAAACTGGTCTCACAGGAAAGGTTCAAAACATAGACAGTTAGAAGGGCCGATCTTCCTGTACTTGAGTCGTCAAAGTGATTTTTGTGTTTATTTCGGATGCAATTTCTGTGTTTCATTGTCAATACGAAGGTCAGAGGGATACAGTAGACCTGAAGTGAAGCATCGGTATCTATAACTAGTGTCACAGGAATGGTTCAAGACATAGTAAGAAGAGTCAGTTTTCTTGTACTTAAGTTGGCATTGTGCCTTTTGTATTTAATTCAATTGCAATTTCTGGGTTTCATCGTCAATAAGAAGGTCAGAGGGATACAATAAACATGAAGTGAAGTATCGGCATCTATAACTAGTGACACAGGAATGGTTCAAAGCATAGACAGTAAGAAGCGTCAGTTTTCTTGTACTGAAGTCGGCATTGTGCCTTTTGTATTTAATTCCGATGCAATTTCTGTGTTTCATCGTCAATAAGAAGGTCAGAGGGATACAGTAAACCTGAAGTGAAGCATCGGAATCTATAACTAGAGTCACAGGAAAGGTTCAAAACATAGACAGTAAGAAGAGTCAGTTTACTTGTACTTACTTCGGCATTGTGCCTTTTGTATTAAATTCCGATGCAATTTCTGTGTTTCATCGTCAATAGGAAGGTCAGAGGGATACAGTAAACCTGAAGTGAAGCATCGGAATCTATACCTAGTGTCACAGGAATTTTTCTGAACTTAGACAGTAGGAAGAGTCAGTCTTCTTGTACTTAAGTCGGCATTGTGCCTTTTGTATTTAATTCCGATGCAATTTCTGTGTTTCATCGTCAATAAGAAGGTCCAAGGGATACAGTAAACCTGGAGTGAGGCATCGGAATCTATAACTAGTGTCACAGGAATGGTTCAAATCTTAGACAGTAGGAAGAGTCAGTTGTCTTATAATTATATCGGCATTGTGACTTTTGTATTTAATTCCGATGCAATTTCTGTGTTTCATCGCCAATACGAAAGTCGGAGGGATACAGTAAACCTGAAAAGAAGCATCGGAATCTATAACTAGTGTCAAAGGAATGGTTCAGATCATAGACAGTAAGTAGAGTCAGTTTTCTTGTACTTAGGTCGGCATTGTGCCTTTCGTATTTAATACCGATGCAATTTCTGTGTTTCATCGTCAATAAGAAAGTCAGAGGGATACAGTAAACCTGAAGTGAAGCATCGGAATCCAAAACCGGTCCCACAGGAAAGGTTCAAGACATAGACAGTAGGAAGAGCCTGTCTACTTGTACTTGAGTCGGCATTGAGCCTTTTGTATTGATTTGCCATGCAATTACTGTGTTTCATTGTCAATAAGAAGGTCAGAGGGATACAGCGAACCTGAAGTGAAGCAACGGAATCTATAAATAGTGTCACACGAATGGTTCAAAACATAGACAGTAAGAAGAGTCAGTTTTCCTGTACTTAAGTCGGCATTGTGCCTTTTGTATTTAATTCCGATGCAATTTCAGTGTTTCATCGTCAATAAGAAGGTCAGTGGGATACAGTAAACCTGAAGTGAAGTATCGGAATCTATAACTAGTGTCAGAGGAATGGTTCAAATCATAGACAATAAGAAGCGTCAGTTTTTTGTACTAAAGTCGGCATTGTGCCTAATGTATTTAATTCCGATGCATTTTCTGTGTTTCATCGTCAATAAGAAGGTCAGAGGGATACAGTAAACCTGAAGTGAAGCATCGGAATCTATAACTAGTGTCACAGGAATGGTTCAAAGCATAGACAGTAAGAAGAGTCAGTTTTCTTGTATTTATGTCGGCTTTGTGCCTTTTGTATTTAATTATGATGTAATTTCTGTGTTTCATCGTTAATAAGAAGGTTAGAGGGATACAGTAAACCTGAAGTGAAGCATCGGAATCTATAACTAGTGATACAGGAATGGTTCAAATCATAGACAGTAAGAAGAGTCAGTTTTCTTGTACTTAAGTTGGCATTGTGCGTTTTCTATTTAATTCCGATGCAGTTTCTGGGTTTCATCGTCAATAAGAAGGTCGGAGGGATACAGTAAACCTGAAGTGAAGCATCGGTATCCATCAGTAGTGTCACAGGAATGGTTCAAAACATAGACAGTAAGAAGAATCAGTTTTCTTGTACTTAAGTCGGCATTGTGCCTTTTGTATTTAATTCCGATGCAATTTCTGGGTTTCATCGACAAGAAGAAGGTCAGAGGGATACAGTAAATCTTAACTGAATTATCGGAAACTATAACTAGTGTCACAGGAAAGGTTCAAAACATAGACAGTAAGAAGAGTCAGTTTTGTTGTACTTAATTCGGTATTGTGCCTTTTGTATTTAATTCCGTTGCAATTTCTGTGTTTCATCGTCAATTAGAAGGTCAGAGGGATACAGTAAACCTGAAGTGAAGCATCGGAATCTATAACTAGCGTCACAGGAGTGGTTCAAAACATAGACAGTAAGAAGGGTCAGTTTTCTTGTACTTAAGTCTGCATTGTGACTTTTGTATTTAATTCCGATGCAATTTCTGTGTTTCAATCTTAAATAAGAAGGTCAGAGGGATACAGTAAACCTGAAGTCAAGCATCGGAATCTAAATCTGGTCTCACAGGAAAGGTTCAAAACATAGACAGTAAGATGAGCCGATCTTCCTGTACTTGAGACGCCAAAGTGCCTTTTGTATTTACTTCCGATGCAATTTTTGTGTTTAATGGTTAATAAGAAGGTCAGAGGGATACAGTAAACATGAAGTGAAGCAACGGGATCTATAACTAGTCTCACAGGAATGGCTCAAATCATAGACAGTAAGTAGAGTCAGTTTTCTTATAATTAAGTCGGCATTGTGCCTTTTGTATTTAATTCCAATGCAATTTCTGTGTTTCAGCGTCAATAAGAAGGTCAGAGGGATACAGTAAACCTGAAGTGATGCATCGGAATCTATAACTAGTGTCACAGGAATGGTTCAAAACATAGACAGTAACAGGAGTCAGTTTTCTTGCACTTAACCCGACATTGTGCCTTTTCTATTTAATTCCGATGCAATTTCTGTGTTTCGTCGTCAATAAGAAGGTCCAAGGGATAAAGTAAACCTGAAGTGAAGCATCGGAATCTAATACCGGTCTCACAGGAAAGGTTCATAACATAGACAGTAAGAAGAGACAGTTTTCTTGTACTTAAGTCGGCATTGTGCCTCTTCTATTTAAATCCGATGCAATTTCTGTGTTTCATCGTCAACACGAAGGTCAGAGGGATACAGTAAACCTGAAGTGAAACATCGGAGTGTATAACTAGTGTCACAGGAATGGTTCTAATCATAGACACTAAGAAGTGTCAGTTTTCTTGTACTTAGGTCGGCATTGTGTGTTTTGTATTTAATTCCGATGCAATTTCTGTGTTTCGTCGTCGATAAGTAGGTCCAAGGTATACAGTAAACCTGAAGTGAAGCATCGGAATCCAAAACCGGTCTCACAGGAGAGGTTCAAGACATAGACAGTAAGAAGAGCCTGTCTACTTCTACTTGAGTCGGCATTGAGCCTTTTGTATTGAATTCCCATGCAATTACTGTGTTTCATCGTCAATAAGAAGGTCAGAGAGATACAGTAGACCTGAAGTGAAGCAACGGAATCTATAACTAGTGTCACAGGAATGGTTCAAAACATAGACAGTAATAAGAGTCAGTTTTCTTGTACCTAAGTCGGCATTGTGCCTTTTGTATTTAATTCCGATGCAATTTCAGTGTTTCATCGTCAACAAGAAGGTCAGAGGGATACAGTAAACCTGAAGTGAAGTATCGGGATCTATAACTAGTGTCAGAGGAATGGTTCAAATCATAGACAGTAAGAAGCGTCAGTTTTCTTGTACTTAAGTCGGTTTGGTGCCTTTTGTATTTAATTCCGATGCATTTTCTGTGTTTCATCGTCAATAAGAAGGTTAGAGGGATACAGTAAACCTGAAGTGAAGCATCGGAATCTATAACTAGTGTCACAGGAATGGTTCAAAACATAGACAGTAAGAAGAGTCAGTTTTCTTGTACTTAAGCCGGCATTGTGCGTTTTGTATTTAATTCCGATGCAACTGCTGTTTTTCATCGTCAATAAGAAGGTCAGAGGGATACAGTAAAATTGAAGTGAAGCTTCGGAATCTATAACTAGAGTCACAGGAATGGTTAAAAACATACACAGCAAGAAGAGTCAGTTTTCTTGTACTTAAGTTGGCATAGTGCGTTTCCTATTTAATTCCGATGCAATTTCTGTGTTTCATCGTCAATAAGAAGGTCCAAGGGATACGGTAAACCTGAAGTCAAGCATCGGAATCTAAAACTGGTCTCACAGGAAAGGTTCAAAACATAGACAGTAAGAAGAGCCAGTTTTCTAGCACTTGAGTCGGCATTGTGCATTTTGTATTTAATTCCGATGCAATTTCTGTGTTTCATCGTCAATAAGAAGGTCCGAGGGATACAGTAAACCTGAAGTGAAGCATCGGAATCTATAACTAGTGTCACAGGAATGATTCAAAACATAGACAGTAAGAAGATTCAGTTTTCTTGCACTTAGGTCGGCATTGTGCCTTTTGTATTTAATTCCGATGCAATTTCTGTGTTTCATCGTCAATAAGAAGGTCCAAGGGATACAGTAAACCTGGAGCGAGGCATCGGAATATATAACTAGTGTCACAGGAATGGTTCAAATCTTAGACAGTAGGAAGAGTTAGTCTTCTTGTACTTCAGTCGGCATTGTGCCTTTTGTATTTAATTCCGATGCAATTTCTGTGATACATCGTCAATATGAAGGTCCAAGGGATACAGTAAACCTGAAGTGAAGTATCGGAATCTATAACTAATGTCACAGGAATGGTTCAATGCATAAACAGTAAGAAGTGTCAGTTTTCTTATAATTAAGTCGGCATTGTGACTTTTGTATTTAATTCCGATGCAATTTCTGTGTTGCGTCGTCAATAAGAAAGTCAGAGGGATACAGTAGACCTGAAGTGAAGCATCGGAATCTCTAACTGCTGTCACAGGAATGGTTCAAAACATAGACAGTAAGAAGAGTCAGTTCTCTTGTACTTAAGTCGGCATTGTGCCTTTTGTATTTAATTCCGATGCAATTTCTGTGTTTCATCGTCAATAAGAAGGTCAGAGGGATACAGTAAACCTGAAGTGAAGCATCGGAAACTATAACTAGTGTCACAGGAATGGTTCAAAACATAGACAGTAAGAAGAGTCAGTTTTCTTGTATTTATGTCGGATTTGTGCCTTTTGTATGTAATTATGATGTAATTTCTGTGTTTCATCGTCAATAAGAAGGTTAGAGGGATACAGTAAACCTGAAGTGAAGCATCGGAATCTATAACTAGTGATACAGGAATGGTTCAAAACACAGACAGTAAGAAGAGTCAGTTTTCTTGTACTTCAGTCGGCATTGTGCGTTTTGTATTTAATTCCGATGCAACTGCTGTTTTTCATCGTCAATAAGAAGGTCAGAGGGATACAGTAAACCTGAAGTGAAACATCGGAATCTATAACTAGTGTCACAGGAATGGTTCAAAACATAGACAGTAAGAAGAGTCAGTTTTCTTGTACATAAGTCGGCATTGTGCGTTTTGTGTTTAATTCCGATGCAATAGCTGTTTTTCATCGTCAATAAGATGGTCAGAGGGATACAGTAAACCTGAAGTGAAGCATCGGAATCTATAACTAGTGTCACAGGAATGGTAAAAACATACACAGTAAGAAGAGTCAGTTTTGTTGTACTTAAGTTGGCATTGTGCGTTTTCTATTTAATTCCGATGCAATTTCTGTGTTTCATCGTCAATAAGAAGGTCCACGGGATACAGTAAACCTGAAGTCAAGCATCGGAATCTAAAACTGGTCTCACAGGAAAGGTTCAAAACATAGACAGTAAGAAGGGCCGATCTTCCTGTACTTGAGTCGTCAAAGTGATTTTTGTGTTTATTTCGGATGCAATTTCTGTGTTTCATTGTCAATACGAAGGTCAGAGGGATACAGTAGACCTGAAGTGAAGCATCGGTATCTATAACTAGTGTCACAGGAATGGTTCAAGACATAGTAAGAAGAGTCAGTTTTCTTGTACTTAAGTCGGCATTGTGCCTTTTGTATTTAATTCAATTGCAATTTCTGGGTTTCATCGTCAATAAGAAGGTCAGAGGGATACAATAAACATGAAGTGAAGTATCGGCATCTATAACTAGTGTCACAGGAATGGTTCAAAGCATAGACAGTAAGAAGCGTCAGTTTTCTTGTACTGAAGTCGGCATTGTGCCTTTTGTATTTAATTCCGATGCAATTTCTGTGTTTCATCGTCAATAAGAAGGTCAGAGGGATACAGTAAACCTGAAGTGAAGCATCGGAATCTATAACTAGAGTCACAGGAAAGGTTCAAAACATAGACAGTAAGAAGAGTCAGTTTACTTGTACTTACTTCGGCATTGTGAGTTTTTTATTAAATTCCGATGCAATTTCTGTGTTTCATCGTCAATAGGAAGGTCAGAGGGATACAGTAAACCTGAAGTGAAGCATCGGAATCTATACCTAGTGTCACAGGAATTTTTCTGAACTTAGACAGTAGGAAGAGTCAGTCTTCTTGTACTTAAGTCGGCATTGTGCCTTTTGTATTTAATTCCGATGCAATTTCTGTGTTTCATCGTCAATAAGAAGGTCCAAGGGATACAGTAAACCTGGAGTGAGGCATCGGAATCTATAACTAGTGTCACAGGAATGGTTCAAATCTTAGACAGTAGGAAGAGTCAGTTGTCTTATAATTATATCGGCATTGTGACTTTTGTATTTAATTCCGATGCAATTTCTGTGTTTCATCGCCAATACGAAAGTCGGAGGGATACAGTAAACCTGAAAAGAAGCATCGGAATCTATAACTAGTGTCACAGGAATGGTTCAGATCATAGACAGTAAGTAGAGTCAGTTTTCTTGTACTTAGGTCGGCATTGTGCCTTTCGTATTTAATACCGATGCAATTTCTGTGTTTCATCGTCAATAAGAAAGTCAGAGGGATACAGTAGACCTGAAGTGAAGCATCGGAATCTCTAACTGCTGTCACAGGAAAGGTTCAAAACATAGACAGTAAGAAGAGTCAGTTCTCTTGTACTTAAGTCGGCATTGTCCCTTTTGTATTTAATTCAGATGCAATTTCTGTGTTTCATTGTCAATAAGACGGTCAGAGGGATACAGTAAACCTTAAGTGAAGCATCGGAAACTATAACTAGTGTCACATGAATGGTTCAGATCATAGACAGTAAGTAGAGTCAGTTTTCTTGTACATACGTCGGCATTGTGACTTTCGTATTTAATACCGATGCAATTTCTGTGTTTCATCGTCAATAAGAAAGTCAGAGGGATACAGTAGACCTGAAGTGAAGCATCGGAATCTATAACTAGTGTCACAGGAATGGTTCAAAACGTAGACAGTAAGATGAGCCAGCCTTTTTGTACTTGAGTCGGCATTGTGCCTTTTGTATTTCATTCCGAAGCAATTTCTGTGTTTCATCGTCAATAAGAGGGTCAGAGGGATACAGTAAACCTGAAGTGAGGCATCGGAATCTATAACTAGTGTCACAGGAATGGTTCTAATCATAGACACTAAGAAGTGTCAGTTTTCTTGTACTTACGACGGCATTATGCGTTTTGTATTTAATTCCGATGCAATTTCGGTGTTTCGTCGTCGATAAGAAGTTCCAAGGGATACAGTAAACCTGAAGTGAAGCATCGGAATCCAAAACCGGCCCACAGGAAAGGTTCAAGACATAGACAGTAGGAAGAGCCTGTCTACTTGTACTTGAGTCGGCATTGAGCCTTTTGTATTGATTTGCCATGCAATTACTGTGTTTCATTGTCAATAAGAAGGTCAGAGGGATACAGCGAAGCTGAAGTGAAGCAACGGAATCTATAAATAGTGTCACACGAATGGTTCAAAACATAGACAGTAAGAAGAGTCAGTTTTCCTGTACTTAAGTCGGCATTGTGCCTTTTGTATTTAATTCCGATGCAATTTCAGTGTTTCATCGTCAATAAGAAGGTCAGTGGGATACAGTAAACCTGAAGTGAAGTATCGGAATCTATAACTAGTGTCAGAGGAATGGTTCAAATCATAGACAATAAGAAGCGTCAGTTTTTTGTACTAAAGTCGGCATTGTGCCTAATGTATTTAATTCCGATGCATTTTCTGTGTTTCATCGTCAATAAGAAGGTCAGAGGGATACAGTAAACCTGAAGTGAAGCATCGGAATCTATAACTAGTGTCACAGGAATGGTTCAAAGCATAGACAGTAAGAAGAGTCAGTTTTCTTGTATTTATGTCGGCTTTGTGCCTTTTGTATTTAATTATGATGTAATTTCTGTGTTTCATCGTTAATAAGAAGGTTAGAGGGATACAGTAAACCTGAAGTGAAGCATCGGAATCTATAACTAGTGATACAGGAGTGGTTCAAATCATAGTCAGTAAGAAGAGTCAGTTTTCTTGTACTTAAGTTGGCATTGTGCGTTTTCTATTTAATTCCGATGCAGTTTCTGGGTTTCATCGTCAATAAGAAGGTCGGAGGGATACAGTAAACCTGAAGTGAAGCATCGGTATCTATCAGTAGTGTCACAGGAATGGTTCAAAACATAGACAGTAAGAAGAATCAGTTTTCTTGTACTTAAGTCGGCATTGTGCCTTTTGTATTTAATTCCGATGCAATTTCTGGGTTTCATCGACAAGAAGAAGGTCAGAGGGATACAGTAAATCTTAACTGAAGTATCGGAAGCTATAACTAGTGTCACAGGAAAGGTTCAAAACATAGACAGTAAGAAGAGTCAGTTTTGTTGTACTTAATTCGGTATTGTGCCTTTTGTATTTAATTCCGTTGCAATTTCTGTGTTTCATCGTCAATTAGAAGGTCAGAGGGATACAGTAAACCTGAAGTGAAGCATCGGAATCTATAACTAGCGTCACAGGAGTGGTTCAAAACATAGACAGTAAGAAGGGTCAGTTTTCTTGTACTTAAGTCTGCATTGTGACTTTTGTATTTAATTCCGATGCAATTTCTGTGTTTCAATCTTAAATAAGAAGGTCAGAGGGATACAGTAAACCTGAAGTCAAGCATCGGAATCTAAATCTGGTCTCACAGGAAAGGTTTAAAACATAGACAGTAAGATGAGCCGATCTTCCTGTACTTGAGTCGCCAAAGTGCCTTTTGTATTTACTTCCGATGCAATTTTTGTGTTTAATGGTTAATAAGAAGGTCAGAGGGATACAGTAAACCTGAAGTGATGCATCGGAATCTATAACTAGTGTCACAGGAATGGTTCAAAACATAGACAGTAACAGGAGTCAGTTTTCTTGCACTTAACCCGACATTGTGCCTTTTCTATTTAATTCCGATGCAATTTCTGTGTTTCGTCGTCAATAAGAAGGTCCAAGGGATAAAGTAAACCTGAAGTGAAGCATCGGAATCTAATACCGGTCTCACAGGAAAGGTTCATAACATAGACAGTAAGAAGAGACAGTTTTCTTGTACTTAAGTCGGCATTGTGCCTCTTCTATTTAAATCCGATGCAATTTCTGTGTTTCATCGTCAACACGAAGGTCAGAGGGATACAGTAAACCTGAAGTGAAACATCGGAGTGTATAACTAGTGTCACAGGAATGGTTCTAATCATAGACACTAAGAAGTGTCAGTTTTCTTGTACTTAGGTCGGCATTGTGTGTTTTGTATTTAATTCCGATGCAATTTCTGTGTTTCGTCGTCGATAAGTAGGTCCAAGGTATACAGTAAACCTGAAGTGAAGCATCGGAATCCAAAACCGGTCTCACAGGAGAGGTTCAAGACATAGACAGTAAGAAGAGCCTGTCTACTTCTACTTGAGTCGGCATTGAGCCTTTTGTATTGAATTCCCATGCAATTACTGTGTTTCATCGTCAATAAGAAGGTCAGAGAGATACAGTAGACCTGAAGTGAAGCAACGGAATCTATAACTAGTGTCACAGGAATGGTTCAAAACATAGACAGTAATAAGAGTCAGTTTTCTTGTACCTAAGTCGGCATTGTGCCTTTTGTATTTAATTCCGATGCAATTTCAGTGTTTCATCGTCAACAAGAAGGTCAGAGGGATACAGTAAACCTGAAGTGAAGTATCGGGATCTATAACTAGTGTCAGAGGAATGGTTCAAATCATAGACAGTAAGAAGCGTCAGTTTTCTTGTACTTAAGTCGGTTTGGTGCCTTTTGTATTTAATTCCGATGCATTTTCTGTGTTTCATCGTCAATAAGAAGGTTAGAGGGATACAGTAAACCTGAAGTGAAGCATCGGAATATATAACTAGTGTCACAGGAATGGTTCAAAACATAGACAGTAAGAAGAGTCAGTTTTCTTGTACTTAAGCCGGCATTGTGCGTTTTGTATTTAATTCCGATGCAACTGCTGTTTTTCATCGTCAATAAGAAGGTCAGAGGGATACAGTAAAATTGAAGTGAAGCTTCGGAATCTATAACTAGAGTCACAGGAATGGTTAAAAACATACACAGCAAGAAGAGTCAGTTTTCTTGTACTTAAGTTGGCATAGTGCGTTTCCTATTTAATTCCGATGCAATTTCTGTGTTTCATCGTCAATAAGAAGGTCCAAGGGATACGGTAAACCTGAAGTCAAGCATCGGAATCTAAAACTGGTCTCACAGGAAAGGTTCAAAACATAGACAGTAAGAAGAGCCAGTTTTCTAGCACTTGAGTCGGCATTGTGCATTTTGTATTTAATTCCGATGCAATTTCTGTGTTTCATCGTCAATAAGAAGGTCCAAGGGATACAGTAAACCTGAAGTGAAGCATCGGAATCTATAACTAGTGTCACAGGAATGATTCAAAACATAGACAGTAAGAAGATTCAGTTTTCTTGCACTTAGGTCGGCATTGTGCGTTTTGTATTTAATTCCGATGCAATTTCTGTGTTTCATCGTCAATAAGAATGTCAGAGGGATACAGCAAACCTGAAGTGAAGCATCGGAATCTATATCTAGTGTCACAGGAGTGGTTCAAAACTTAGACAGTAAGAACAGTCAGTTTTCTTGTACATACGTCGGCATTGTGCCTTTTGTATTTAATTCCGATGCAATTTCTGTGTTTCATCGTCAATAAGAAGGTCAGAGGGATACAGTAAAAATGAAGTGAAGCATCGGAAACTGTAACTAGTGTCACATGAATGGTTCAAAGCATAGACAGTGAGAAGAGTCAGTTTTCTTGTACTTAAGTCGGCATTGTGCCTCTTCTATTTAATTCCGATGCAATTTCTGTGTTTCATCGTTAATACGAAGGTCAGAGGGATACAGTAAACCTGAAGTGAAGCATCGGAATCTATAACTAGTGTCACAGGAATTTTTCAAACCATAGACAGTAAGAAGTGTCAGTTTTCTTGCACTAAGGGCGGCATTGTGCGTTTTGTATTTAATTCCGATGCAATTTCTGTGTTCTTCGTCAATAAGAGGGTCCAAGGCATACAGTAAACCTGAAGTGAAGCATCGGAATCTAAAAGCGATCTCACAGGAAAGGTTCAAAACATAGACAGTAAGAAGTGGCAGTCTTCTTGTACTTGAGTCGGCATTGAGCCTTTTGTATTGAATTCCCATGCAATATCTGTGTTTCATCGTCAATAAGAAGGTCAGAATGATACAGTAAACCTGAAGTGAATCATCGGAATCTATAACCGGTCTCACAGGAAAGGTTCAAACCATAGACAGTAAGAAGAGGCAGTCTTCTTGTACTTGAGCCGGCAATGAGCCTTTTGTATTGAATTCCCATGCAATATCTGTGTTTCATCGTTAATAAGTAGGTCAGAGGGATACAGTAAACCTGAAGTGATGCATCGGAATCTATAGCTAGTGTCACAGGAATGGTTCAAAACATAGACAGTAGGAGGAGTCAGTTTTCTTGTACTTAACCCGGCATTGAGCCTTTTCTATTTAATTCCGATGCAATTTCTGTATTTCGTCGTCAATAGGTAGGGCCAAGCAATACAGTAAACCTGAAGAGAAGCATCGGAATCTAAAACCGCTCTCACAGGAAAGGTTCAAATCATAGACAGTAAGAAGAGCCAGTTTTCTAGTACTTGGGTCGGCATTGTGCATTTTGTATTTAATTCCGATGCAATTTCTGTGTTTCATCGTCAATAAGAAGGTCAGAGGGATACAGTAAACCTGAAGTGAAGCATCGGAAACTGTAACTAGTGTCACATGAATGGTTCAAAGCATAGACAGTGAGAAGAGTCAGTTTTCTTGTACTTAAGTCGGCATTGTGCCTCTTCTATTAATTTCCGATGCAATTTCTGTGTTTCATCGTTAATACGAAGGTCAGAGGGATACAGTAAACCTGAAGTGAAGCATCGGAATCTATAACTAGTGTCACAGGAATTTTTCAAACCATAGACAGTAAGAAGTGTCAGTTTTCTTGCACTTAGGTCGGCATTGTGCGTTTTGTATTTAATTCCGATGCAATTTCTGTGTTTCGTCGTCAATAATACGGTCCAAGGGATACAGTAAACCTGAAGTGAAGCATCGGAATCTAAAACCGGTCTCAAAGGGAAGTATCATAACATAGACTGTAAGAAGAGCCAGTCTTCTGGCACATGAGTCGGCATTGTGCCTTTTGTATTTAATTCCGATGCAATTTCTGTGTTTCATCGTCAATAAGACGGTCAGATGGGTAGAGTAAACCTGAAGTAAAGCATCGGAATCTATAACTAGTGTCACAGGTATGGTTCAAAACATACACAGTAAGAAGAGTCAGTTTGCTTGTACTTAAGTCGGCATTGTGCCTTTTCTATTTCATTCCGATGCAATTTCTGTATTTCGTCGTCAATAGGTAGGGCCAAGCAATACAGTAAACCTGAAGAGAAGCATCGGAATCTAAAACCGCTCTCACAGGAAAGGTTCAAATCATAGACAGTAAGAAGAGCCAGTTTTCTAGTACTTGGGTCGGCATTGTGCATTTTGTATTTAATTCCGATGCAATTTCTGTGTTTCATCGTCAATAAGAAGGTCCGAGGGATACAGTAAACCTGAAGTGAAGCATCGGAATCTATAACTAGTGTCACAGGAATGGTTCAAAACATAGACAGTAAGAAGAGTCAGTTTTCTTGTACATAAGTCGGCAATGTGCATATTCTATTTAATTCCGATGCAATTTCTGTGTTTCATCGTCAATAAGAATGTCAGAGGGATACAGTGAACCTGAAGTGAAGCATCGGAATCTATATCTAGTGTCACAGGAGTGGTTCAAAAAATAGACAGTAAGAACAGTCAGTTTTCTTGTACTGAAGTCGGCATTGTGCCCTTTGTATTTAAATCCGATGCAATTTCTGTGTTTCATCGTCAACAAGAAGATCAGAGGGATACAGTAAACCTGAAAGGAAGCATCGGAAACTATAACTAGTGTCACATGAGTGGTTCAAAACATAGACAGTACGAAGATTCAGTTTTCTTGTACTTATGTCGGCATTGTGCCTCTTCTATTTAAATCCGATGCAATTTCTGTGTTTCATCGTCAATTCGAAGGTCAGAGGGATACAGTAAACCTGAAGTGAAGCATCGGAATCTATAACTAGTGTCACAGGAATGGTTCAAAACATAGACGGTAAGATGAGCCAGCCTTCTTGTACTAGAGCTGGCATTGTGCCTTTTGTATTAAATTCCGATGCAATTTCTGTGTTTCATCTTCAATAAGAAGGTCAGGGGGATACAGTAAACCTGAAGTGAAGCATCGGAATCTATAACTAGTGTCACAGGAATTTTTCAAATCATAGACAGTAAGAAGTATCAGTTTTCTTGTACTTAGGTCGGCATTGTGCATTTTGTATTTAATTCCGATGCAATTTCTGTGTTTCATCGTCAACAAGAAGGTCCAATCATACAGTAAACCCGAAGTGAAGCATTGGAATCTGAAACCTGTCTCACAGGAAAGGTTCAAAACATAGATAGTAAGAAGAGGCAGTCTTCTTGTACTTGAGTCGGCATTGTGCCTTTTGTATTGAATTCCCATGCAATATCTGTGTTTCATCGTCAATAAGAAGGTCAGAGGGATACAGTAAACCTGAAGTGAAGCATCGGAATCTATAACTAGTGTCACAGGACTGGTTCAGAACATAGACAGTAAGAAGAGTCAGTTTTCTTGTACTTAAGTCGGCATTGTGCCTTTTGTATTTAATTCCAATGCAATTTCAGTGTTTCATCGTCAATAAGAAGGTCAGAGGGATACAGTAAACCTGAAGTGAAGTATCGGAATCTTTAACTAGTGTCAGAGGAATGGTTCGAATCATAGACAGTAAGAAGCGTCAGTTTTCTTGTACTTAAGTCGGCAATGTGCCTTTTGTATTTAATTCCGCTGCAATTTCTGTGTTTCATCGTCAATAAGAAGGTCAGAGGGATACAGTAAACCTGAAGTGAGGCATCGGAATCTATAACTAGTGTCACAGGAATGGTTCAAATCATAGACATTAAGAAGAGTCGGTTTTCTTGTACTTATGTCGGCATTGTGACTTTTCTATTTAATTCCGATGAAATTTCTGTGTTTCATCGTCAACAAGAAGGTCAGAGGGATACAGAAAATCTGAAGTGAAGCATCGGAATCAATAACTAGTGTCACAGGACTGGTTCCAAACATAGACAGTTAGAGGTGTCAGTACTCTTGTACTTATGTTGGCATTGTGCCTTTTGTATTTAATTCCGATGCAATTTCTGTTTTTCATCGTCAATAAGAAGGTGAGAGGGATACAGTAAACCTGATGTGAAGCATCGGAATCTATAACTAGTGTCACAGGAATGGTTTAAAACATAGACAGTAAGAAGAGTCAGTTTACTTGTACTTAATTCGGCATTGTGCCTTTTGTATTTAATTCCGATGCAATTTCCGTGTTTCTTCGTCAATAAGAAGGTCAGAGGGATACAGGAAACCTGAAGTGAAGCATCGGAATCTATAACTAGTGTCACAGGAATGGTTCAAAAAATACACAGTAAGAAGTGTCAGTTTTCTCGTACTTATGTCGGCATTGTGCCTTTTGTATTTAATTCCGATGAAATTTCTGTGATTCATCGTAATAAGAAGGTCAGAGGGATACAGTAAACCTGAAGTGAAGCATCGGAATCCGTAACTTGTTTCACAGGAATGGTTCAAAACATAGGCAGTAAGAAGAGTAAATTTTCTTGTACTTATGTCTGCATTGTGCATTTTGTATTTAATTCTGATGCAATTTCTATATTTCATCGTCAATAAGAAGGTCAGAGGGAAACAGTAAACCTGCAGTGAAGCTTCGGAATCTGTAACTAGTGTCACAGGAATGGTGCAAATCATAGACAGTAAGAAGAGTCAGTTAACTTGTACTTAATTCGGCATTGTGCCTTTTCTATTTAATTCCGATGCAATTTCTGTGTTTCATCGTCAATAAGAAGGTCAGAGGGATACAGTTAACCTGATGTGAAGCATCGGAATCTATAACTAGTGTCACAGGAATGGTTCAAAAAATAGACAGTATGAAGATTCAGTTTTCTTGTACTTAACCCGTCATTGTTCCGTTTCTATTTAATTCCGATGCAATTTCTGTGTTTCGTCGTCAATAAGAAGGTCCAAGGGGAACAGTAAACCTGATGTGAAGCATCGGAATCTAAAACCGGTCTCACAGGAAAGGTTCATAACATAGACAGTAAGAAGAGCCAGTCTTCTGGTACTTGAGTCGGCATTGTGCCTTTTGTATTTAAATCCGATGCAATTTCTGTGTTTCATCGTCAATAAGACGGTCGGAGGGATACAGTATACCTGAAGTGAAGCATCTGAATCTAAACTAGTGTCACAGGAATGGTTCAAAACATAGACAGTAAGAAGAGTCAGTTTTCTTGTCCTTAAGTCGGCATTGTGCCTTTTGTATTTATTTCCGATGCAATTTCTGTGTTTCATCGTCTATAAAAAGTCAGAGGGATACAGTAAACCTGAAGTGAAGCATCGGAATCCATAACTAGTGTCACAGGAATGGTTAAAACATAGACAGTAAGAAAGGTCAGACATCTTGTACTTAAGTCGGCATTGTGCCTTTTGGATTTTTATTCCGATGCAATATCTGTGTTTCATCGTCAATAAGAAGATCAGAGGGATACAGTAAACCTGAAGTGAAGCATCAGAATCTATAACTAGTGTCACAGGAATGGTTCAAAACATAAACAGTAAGAAACGTCAGATTACTTGTACTTAAGTCGGCATTGTGCCTTTTGTATTTAATTTCGAAGCAATTTCTGTGTTTCATCGTAAATAAGATGGTCAGAGGGATACAGTTAACCTGAAGTGAAGCATCGGAATCTGTAACTAGTGTCACAGGAATGGTTCATAACATAGAAAATAAGAAGAGTCAGTTTTCTTGTACTTAAGCCGGCATTGTGCCCTTTGTATTTAATTCCGTTGCTATTCCTGTGTTTCATCGTCAATATGAAGATCAGAGGGATACAGTAAACCTGAAGTAAAGCATCGGAATCTATAACTAGTGTCACAGATATGGTTCAAAGCATAGACAGTAAGAAGAGTCAGTTTTCTTATAATTAAGTCGGCATTGTGCCTTTTGTATTAATTTCGGTTGCAATTTCTGTGTTTCATAGTCAATATGACGATCAGAGGGATAGAGTAAACCTGAAGTGAAGCATCGGAATCTATAGCAAGTGTCACGGGTATGGTTCACAACATAGACAGTAAGAAGAGTCAGTTTTCTTGTACTTAATTCGGCATTGTGCCTTTTCTATTTACTTCCGATGCAATTTCTGTGTTTCGTCGACAATAAGAAGGGCCAAGGGATACAGTAAACCTGCAGTGAAGCATCGGAATCTAAAAACGGTCTTACAGGAAAGGTACAAATCTTAGACAGTAAGAAGAGTCAGTCTTCTCGTACATAAGTCGGCATTGTGCCTTTTGTATTTAATTCCGATGCAATTTCTGTGTTTCCTCGTCAATAAGAAGGTCTGAGGGATACAGTAAACTTGAAGTGAAGCATCGGAATCTAAAACCGGTCTCACAGGAAAGGTTCAAAACGTAGACAGTAACAAGAGCCAGTCTTCTTGTACTTGAGTCGGCATTGTGCCTTTTGTATTTAATTCCGATGCAATTTCTGTGTTTCATACACAATAAGACGGTCAGAGGGATACAGTAAACCTGAAGTGAAGCATCGGAATCTATAACTAGTGTCACAGGAATGGTTCAAAACATAGACAGTAAGAAGAGTCAGTTTTCGTGTACTTAAGTCGGCATTGTGCCTTTTCTATTTAATTCCGATGCAATTTCTGTGCTTCATCGTCAATAAGCAGGTCAGAGGGATACAGTAAACCTGAAGTGAAGCATCGGAATCTATAACTAGTATCACAGGAATGGTTCAAAACATGGAGAGTAAGAAGAGTCAGTCTTTTTGTACATAAGTCGGCATTGTGCCTTTTGTATTTAATTCCGATGCAATCTCTGTGTTTCATCGTCAATAAGAAGGTCAGAGGGAGATATTAAATCTGAAGTGAAGCAACGGAATCTATAACTAGGGTCACAGGAACGCTTCAAAACATAGACAGTAAGAAAGGTCAGTCTTCTTGTACTTAAGTCGGCATTGTGCCTCTTGTATCTAATTCCGATGCAATATCTGTGTTTCATCGTCAATAAGAAGATCAGAGGAATACAGTAAACCTGAAGTGGAGCATCGGAATCTATAACTAGTGTCACAGGTATGGTTCAAAACATAGACAGTAAGAAGAGTCAGTTTTCGTGTACTTAAGTCGGCATTGTGCCTTTTCTATTTAACTCGGATGCAATTTCTGTGTTTCGTCGTCAATAAGAAGGGCCAAGGGAGACAGTTATCCTGAAGTGAAGCATCGGAATCTAAAACCGGGCTCACAGGAAAGGTTCAAAACATAGACAGTAAGAAGAGTCAGTCTTCTTGTACTTAAGTCGGCATTGTGCCTTTAGTATTTAATTCCGATGCAATATCTGTGTTTCCTCGCCAATAAGAAGGTCATAGGGATACAGTAAACCTGAAGTGAAACATCGGAATCTAAAACCGACCTCACAGGAAAGGTTCAAATCATAGACACTAAAAAGAGCCAGTCTTCTTATAGTTGATTCGGCATTGTGCCTTTTCTATTTACTTCCGATGCAATTTCTGTGTTTTGTCGTCAATAAGAAGGGCCAAGGGATACAGTAAACCTGAAGTGAAGCATCGGAATCTAAAACAGGTCTCACAGGAAAGGTTCAAAACTTAGACAGTAAGAAGAGTCAGTCTTCTTGTACATATGTCGGCATTGTGCCTTTTGTATTTAATTCCGATGCAATTTCTGTGTTTCCTCGTCAATAAGAAGGTCAGAGGGATACAGTAAACCTGAAGTGAAACATCGGAATCTAAAACCGGCCTCACAGGAAAGGTTCAAATCATAGACACTAAAAAGAGCCAGACTTCTTATACTTGAATCGGCATTGTGCCTTTTCTATTTAATTCCGATGCAATTTCTGTGCATCATCGTCAATAAGAAGGTCAGAGGGATGCAGTAAACCTGCAGTGTAGCATTGGAATCCATAACTAGTGTCACAGGAATGGTTCAAAACATAGAGAGTAAGAAGAGTCAGCCTTTTGTACATAAGTCGGCATTGTGCCTTTTGTATTTGATTCCGATGCAATCTCTGTGTTTCATCGCCAATAAGAAGGTCAGAGTGATACAATAAAGCTGAAGTGAAGCAACGGAATCTATAACTAGAGTCACAGGTATGCTTCAAAACATAGACAGTAAGATAGGTCAGTCGTCTTGTACTTAAGTCGTCATTGTGCCTTTTGTATCTAATTCCGATGCAATATCTGTGTTTCATCGTCAATAAGAAGATTTGAGGGATACGGTAAACCTGAAGTGAGGCATCGGAATCTATAACTATTGTCAAAGGAATGGTTCAAAACATAGACAGTAAGAAGAGCCAGTCTTCTTGTACTCGAGTCGGCAGTGTGCCATTTGTATTTAATTCCGATGCAATATCGGAGTTTCATCGTCAACAAGAAGGTCAGAGGGATGCAGTATACCTGAAGTGAAGCATCGGAATCTATAACTAGTGTCACAGGAATGGTTCAAAAGCATAGACAGTAGGAAGTGTAAGTCGTCTAGTACTTAAGTCGGCATTGTGCCTTTTGTATTTAATTCCGATGCAATTTCTGTGCTTCATCGCCAATAAGAAGGTCTGAGAGATACAGTAAACCTGAAGTGAAGCATCGGAATCTATAACTAGAGTCACAGGAATGGTTCAAAACATAGACAGTAAGAAGAGTCAGTCTTTTTGTACTTAAGTCGGCATTGTGCCTTTTGTATTTTATTCCGATGCAATTTCTGAGTTTCATCGTCAATAAGAAGGTCAGAGGGATACAGTAAACCTGAAGTGAAGCATCGGAATCAAAAACCGGTCTCACAGGAAAGGTTCAAAACATAGACAGTAAGAAGAGTCAGTTTTCTTGTACTTCAGTCGGCATTGTGCCTTTTGCTTTTAATTCCATTGCAATTTCTGTGTTTCATCGTCAATAAGAAGGTCAGAGGGATACAGTAAACCTGAAGTTAAGCAACGGAATCTAAAACCGGTCTCACAGGAAAGGTTCAAAACTTAGACAGTTAGAAGAGTCAGTCTTCTTGTACTTAAGTCGGCATTGTGCCTTTTGTATTTAATTCCGATGCAATTTCTGTGTTTCCTCGTCAATAAGAAGGTCAGAGGGATACAGTAAACCTGAAGTGAAGCATCGGAATCTAAAACCGGTCTCACAGGAAAGGTTCAAAACATAGACAGTAACTAGTGCCAGTCTTCTTGTACTTGAGTCGGCAATGTGCCTTTTGTATTTAATTCCGATGTAATTTCTGTGTTTCATCGTCAATAAGAAGGACAGAGGGATACAGTAAACCTGAAGTGAAGCATCGGAATCTAAAACCGGTCTCACAGGAAAGGTTAAAAACATAGACAGTAACTAGAGCCAGTCTTCTTGTATTTGAGTCGACATTGTGCCTTTTGTATTTAATTCCGATGCAATTTCTGTGTTTCATCGTCAATAAGACGTTCAGAGGGATAGAGTAAACCTGAAGTGAAGCATCGGAATCTATAGCTAGTGTCACGGGTATGGTTCACAACATACACAGCAAGAAGAGTCAGTTTTCTTGTACTTAATTCGGCATTGTGCTTTTTCCATTCACTTCCGATGCAATTTCTGTGTTTCGTCGTCAATAAGAAGGGCCAAGGGATACAGTAAACCTGAAGTGAAGCATCGCAATCTAAAACAGGTCTCACAGGAAAAGTTCAAAACTTAGACAGTAAGAAGAGTCAGTCATCTTGTACTTAAGTCGGCATTGTGCCTTTTGTATTTAATTCCGATGCAATTTCTGTGTTTCCTCGTCAATAAGATGGTCAGAGGGACACAGTAAACCTGAAGTGAAGCATCGGAGTGTAAAACCGGTCTTACAGGAAAGGTTCAAAACATAGACAGTAACAAGAGCCAGTCTTCTTGTACTTGAGTCGGCACTGTGCCTTTTGTATTTAATTCCGACGCAATTTCTGTGTTTCATCCTCAATAAGACGGTCAGAGGGATACAGTAAACCTGAAGTGAAGCATCGGAATCTATAACTAGTGTCACAGGAATGGTTCAAAACCTAGACAGTAAGAAGAGTCAGTTTTCTTGTATATAAGTCGGTATTGTGCCTTTTCTATTCTGACGCAATTTCTGTGCTTCATCGTCAATGAGAGTGTCAGAGGGATGCAGTAAACCTGAAGTGAAGCATTGGAATCCATAACTAGTGTCACAGGAGTGGTTCAAAACATAGAGAGTAAGAAGAGTCAGCCTTTTTGTACATAAGTCGGCATTGTGCCTTTTGTATTTAATTCCGATGCAATCTCTGTGTTTCATCGTCAATAAGAAGGTCAGAGGGATACAATAAAGCTGAAGTGAAGCAACGGAATCTATAACTAGGGTCACAGGAATGCTTCAAAACATAGACAGTAAGAAAGGTCAGTCGTCTTGTACTTAAGTCGTCATTGTGCCTTTTGTATCTAATTCCGATGCAATATCTGTGTTTCATCGTCAATAAGAAGATTTGAGGGATACGGTAAACCTGAAGTGAGGCATCGGAATCTATAACTATTGTCACAGGAATGGTTCAAAACATAGACAGTAAGAAGAGCCAGTCTTCTTGTACTCGAGTCGGCAGTGTGCCATTTGTATTTAATTCCGATGCAATATCGGAGTTTCATCGTCAATAAGAAGGTCAGAGGGAAGCAGTAAACCTGAAGTGAAGCATCGGAATCTATAACTAGTGTCACGGGTATGGTTCACAACATAGACAGTAAGAAGAGTCAGTTTTCTTGTACTTAATTCGGCATTGTACCTTTTCCATTTACTTCCGATGCAATTTCTGTATTTCATCCTCAATAAGACGGTCAGAGGGATACAGTAAACCTGATGTGAAGCATCGGAATCTATAACTAGTGTCACAGGAATGGTTCAAAACATAGACAGTAAGAAGAGTCAGTTTTCTTGTACTTAAGTCGGCATTGTGCCTTTTCTATTTAACTGGGATGCATTTTCTGTGTTTCGTCGTCAATAAAAAGGGCCAAGGGATACAGTAAACCTGAAGTGAAGCATCGGAATCTAAAACCGGTCTCACAGGAAAGGTTCAAAACATAGACAGTAGGAAGAGTCAGTCCTCTTGTACTTAAGTCGCCATTGTGCCTTTTGTATTTAATTCCGATGCAATTTCTGTGTTTCCTCGTCAATAAGATGGTCAGAGGGATACAGTAAATATGAAGTGAAGCATCGGAGTGTAAAACCGGTCTCACAGGAAAGGTTCAAAACATAGACAGTAAGAAGAGCCAGTCTTCTTGTACTCGAGTCGGCAGTGTGCCATTTGTATTTAATTCCGATGTAATTTCTGTGTTTCGTCGTCAATAAGAAGGTCAGAAGGATGCAGTAAACCTGAAGTGAAGCATCGGAATCTACAACTAGTGTCGCAGGAATGGTTCAAAACATAGACAGTAGGAAGAGTCAGTCTTCTAGTACTTAAGACGGCATTGTGCCTTTTGTATTTAATTCCGATGCAATTTCTGTTTTTTTATCGTCCATATGAAGGTCAGAGGGATACAGTAAACCTGAAGCGAAGCATCGGAATCTATAACTAGTGTCACAGGAATGGTCCAAAACATAGACAGTAAGAAGAGCCAGTCTTCTTGTACTTGAGTCGACATTGTGCCTTTTGTTTTTAATTCCGATGCAATTTCTGTGTTTCATCGTCAATAAGAAGATCAGAGGGATACAGTAAACCTGAAGTGAAGAATCGGAATCTATAACTAGTGTCACAGGTATGGTTCAAAACATAAACAGTAAGAAACGTCAGATTACCTGTACTTAAGTCGGCATTGTGCCTTTTGTATTTAATTCCGATGCAATTTCTGTGTTTCATCGTCAATAAGAAGGTCAGAGGGATACAGTTAACATGAAGTGAAGCATCGGAATCTGTAACTAGTGTCACAGGAATGGTTCAAAACATAGACAATAAGAAGAGTCAGTTTTCTTGTACTTAAGCCGGCATTGTGCCCTTTGTAATTAATTCCGATGCTATTTCTGTGTTTCATTGTCAATATGAAGGTCAGAGGGATACAGTAAACCTGAAGTAAAGCATCGCAATCTATAACTAGTGTCACAGGAATGGTTCAAAACTTAGACAGTAAGAAGAGTCAGTTTCCTAGTACTTAAGTCGGCATTGTGCCTTTTGCATTTAATTCCGATGCAATTTCTGTGTTTCATCGTCAATAAGAAGGTCAGTGGGATACAGTAAACCTGAAGTCAAGCATCGGAATCTAAAACTAGTCTCACAGGAAAGGTTCAAAACGTAGACAGTAAGAAGATTCAGTTTTCTTGTACTTAACCCGGCATTGTGAATTTTCTATTTAATTCCGATGCAATTTCTGTGTTTCGTCGTCAATAAGAAGGTCCAAGGGATACAGTAAACCTGAAGTGAAGAATCGGAATCTAAAACCGGTCTCACAGGAAAGGTTCAAAACTTAGACAGTAAGAAGAGTCAGTCTTCTTGTACTTAAGTCGGCATTGTGCCTTTTGTATTTAATTCCGATGCAATTTCTGTGTTTCATCCTCAATAAGACGGTCAGAGGGATACAGTAAACCTGAAGTGAAGCGTCGGAGTCTATAACTAGTGTCACAGGAATGGTTCAAAACATAGACAGTAAGAAGATTCAGTTTTCTTGTCCTTAAGTCGGCATTGTGCCTTTTCTATTTAATTCCGATGCAATTTCTGTGCTTCATCGCCAATAAGAAAGTCAGAGGTATACAGTAAACATGAAGTGAAGCCTCGGAATCTAGAACTAGTGTCACAGGAATGGTTCAAAACGTAGAGAGTAAGAAGAGTCAGTCTTTTTGTACGTAAGTCGACATTGTGCCTTTTGTATTTAATTCCGATGCAATATCTGTGTTTCATCGTCAATAAGAAGGTCAGAGGGATGCAGTAAACCTGAAGTGTCACAGAAATGGTTCAAAACATAGACAGTAGGAAGAGTCAGTCTTCTAGTACTTAAGTCGGCATTGTGCCTTTTGAATATAATTCAGATGCAATTTATGTGTTTCATGGTCAATAATACGGTCGGAGGGATACAGTAATCCTGAAGTGAAGCATAACACTCTATAACTAGTGTCACAGGAATGGTTCAAAACTTAGCCAGTAAGAAGCGTCAGTTTTCTTGTACTTAAGTCGGCATTGTGCCTTTTGTATTTAATTCCGATGCAATTTCTGTGTTTCATCGTCAATAAGAAGGTCAGAGGGATACAGTAAACCTGAAGTGAAGTATCGGAATCTATAACTCGTGTCACAGGAATGGTTCAAAGCATAGACAGTAAAAAGAGTCAGTTTTCTTGTACTTAAGTCAGCATTGTGCCATTTGTATTTGATTCCGATGCAATTTCTGTGTGTCATCGTCAATACGAAGGTCAGAGGGATACTGTAAACCTGAAGTGAAGCATCGGAATCTATAACTAGAGTCACAGGAATGGTTGAAAACATAGACAGTAAGACGATTCAGTTTACTTGTACTTAAGTCGGCATTGTGACATTTGTATTGAATTTCCATGCCATTTCTGTGTGTCATCGTCAATGAGAAGGTCAGAGGGATACACTAAACCTGAAGAGAAGCATCGGAATCTATAACTAGTGTCACAGGAATGTTTCAAAACATAGACAGTAAGAAGAGTCAGTTTTCTTGTACTTGAGCCGGCATTGTGCCTTTTGTATTTAATGCCGATGAAATATCTGAGTTTGATCGTCAATAAGAAGGTCAGAGGGTTGCAGTAAACTTGAAGTGAAGCATCGGAATCTATAACTAGTATCACAGGAATGGTTCAAAACATTGACAGTAAGAAGTTCAATTTACTTGTACTTAAGTCGGCATTGTGCATTTTGTATTTAATTCCCATGCAATGTCTGTGGTTCATCGTCTATAAGAAGGTCAGAGGGATACAGTAAACCTGAAGTGAAGCATCGGAATCTAAAACCGGTCTCACAGGAAAGGTTCAAATCATAGACAGTAAGAAGAGTCAGTTTTCTTGTACTTAAGTCGGCAATGTGCCTTTTCTATTTAACTATGATGCAATTTCTGTGCTTCATCGTCAATAAGAAGGTCAGAGGGGTACAGTAAACCTGAAGTGAATCATCGGAATCTATAACTAGTGTCATAGGAATGGTTCAAAGCATTGAGAGTAAGAAGTGTCAGTCTTTTTGTACTTAAGTCGGCATTGTGCCATATGTATTTAATTCCATTGCAATTTCTGTGTTTCATCGTCAATAAGAAGGTCAGAGGGATAGAGTAAACCTGAATTGAAGCAACGGAATCTCAAACTAGTGTCACAGGAATGCTTCAAAACATAGACAGTAGGAAAGGTCAGTCTTCTTGTACTTAAGTCGGCATATTGCCTTTTGTATCTAATTCCGATGCAATATCTGTGTCTCTTCGTCAATAAGAAGATCAGAGGGATACAGTAAACCTGAAGTGAAGCATCGGACTCTATAATTAGTGTCACAGGAATGGTTCAGAACATAGACATTAAGAAGAGCCAGTCTTCTTGTACGTGAGTCGGCAATGTGCCTTTTGTATTTAATTCCGATGCAATTTCTGTGTTTCATCGTCAATAAGAAGGTCGGAGGGATGCAGTAAACGTCAAGTAAAGCATCGGAATCTATAATTAGTGTCACAGGAATGGTTCAAAACATAGACAGTAGGAAGAGTCAGTCTTCTAGTACTTAAGTCGGCGTTGTGTCTTTTGTATTTAATTCCGATGCAATTTCTGTGTTTCATCGTCAATAAGTAGGTCAGAGGGATACAGTAAACCTGAAGTGAAGCATCGGAATCTATAACTAGTGTCACAGGAATGGTTAAACCATAGACAGTAAGACAGGTCAGACTTCTTGTACTTATGTCGGCATTGTACCATTTGGATATTTATTCCGATGCAATATCTGTGTTTCATCGTCTATAAGAAGATCAGAGGGATACAGTAAACCTGAAGTCAAGCATCGGAATCTAAAACTGGTCTCACAGGAATGGTTCAAAGCATAGACAGTAAGAAGATTCAGTTTTCTTGTACCTAACCCGGCTTTGTGCCTTTTCTATTTAATTCCGATGCAATTTCTGTGTTTCGTCGTCAATTAGAAGGCCCAAGGGATACAGTAAACCTGAAGTGAAGCATCGGAATCTAAAGCCGGTCTCACAGGAAAGGTTCAAATCATAGACAGTAAAAAGAGCCAGTCTTCTTGTACTTGAGACGGCATTGTGCCTTTTGTATTTAATTCCGATGCAAATTCTGTGTTTCATCCTCAATAAGACGGTCAGAGGGATACAGTAACCCTGAAGTGAGGCATCGGAATCTATAACTAGTGTCACAGGAATGGTTCATAACATAGACAGTAAGAAGAGTCAGTTTTCTTGTACTAATGTCGGCATTGTGCCATTTCTATTTAATTCCGATGCAATTTCTGTGCTTCATCGTCAATAAGAGGGTCAGAGGGATACAGTAAACGTGAAGTGAAGCATCGGAATCTATAACTAGTGCCACAGGAATGGTTCAAAACATAGAGAGTAAGAAGAGTCAGTCTTTTTGTACATAAGTCGGCATTGTGCATTTTGTATTTAATTCCGATGCAATCTCTGTGTTTCATCGTCAATAAGAGGGTCAGAGGGATACAGTAAACCTGAAGTGAAGCAACGGAATCTATAACTAGAGTCACAGGAATGCTTCAAAACATAGACAGTAAGAAAGGTCAGTCGTCTTGTACTTAAGTCAGCATTGTGGCTTTTGTATCTAATTCCGATGCAATATCTGTGTTTCATCGTCAATAAGAAGATCAGAGGGATACAGTAAACCTGAAGTGAAGCATCGGAATCTATAACTATTGTCACAGGAATGGTTCAAAGCATAGACAGTAACAAGAGCCAGTCTTCTTGTACTTGGGTCGGCATTGTGCGTTTTGTATTTAATTCCGATGCAATATCTGTGTTTCATCGTCAATAAGAAGGTCAGAGGGATGCAGTAAACCAGAAGTGAAGCATCGGAATCTATAACTAGTGTCACAGGAATGGTTCAAAGCATAGACAGTAAGAAGAGCCAGTCTTCTTGTACTTGAGTCGGCAGTGTGCCTTTTGCATTTAATTCCGATGCAATATCTGTGTTTCATCGTCAATAAGAAGGTCAGAGGGATACAGTAAACCTGAAGTGAAGCATCGGAATCTAAAACCGGTCTCACAGGAAAGGTTCAAATCACAGACACTAAAAAGAGTCAGTCTTCTTGTACATATGTCGGCATTCTGCGTTTTGTATTTAATTCCGATTCAATTTCTGTGTTTCCTCGTCAATAAGAAGGTCAGAGGGATACAGTAAACCTGAAGTGAAGCATCGGAATCTAAAACCGGTCTCACAGGAAAGGTTCAAAACATAGACAGTAAGAAGAGTCAGTCTTCTTGTACATATGTCGGCATTCTGCATTTTGTATTTAATTCCGATGCAATATCTGTGTTTCATCGTCAATAAGAAGGTCAGAGGGATGCAGTAAACCTGAAGTGAAGCATCGGAATCTATAACTAGTGTCACAGGAATGTTTCAAAACACAGACAGTAGGAAAGGTCAGTCTTCCTGTACCTAAGTCGGCATTGTGCCTTTTGTATCTAATTCCGATGTAATATCTGTGTTTCATCGTCAATAAGAAGATCAGAGGGATTCAGTAAACCTGAAGTGAAGCATCGGAATCTATAACTAGTGTCACAGGAATGGTTCAAAACATAGACAGTAAGAAGAGCCAGCCTTCTTGTACTTGAGTCGACAATGTGCCTTTTGTATTTAATTCCGGTGCAATTTCTGTGTTTCATCGTCAATAAGAAGGTCAAAGGGATGCAGTAAACCTGAAGTGAAGCATCGGAATCTATAACTAGTGTCACAGGAATGGTTCAAAGCATAGACAGTAAGAGGAGCCAGCCTTCTTGTACTTGAGTCGGCAATGTGCCTTTTGTATTTAATTCCGGTGCAATTTCTGTGTTTCATCGTCAATAAGAAGGTCAGAGGGATGCAGTTATCCTGAAGTGAAGCATCGGATTCTGTAACTAGTGTCACAGGTATGGTTCAAAACATAGACATTAAGAAGAGTAAGTTTTCTTGTACTTAAGATGGCATTGTGCCTTTTGTATTTAATTCCGATGCTATTTCTGTGTTTCATCGTCAATAAGAAGTTCAGAGGGATACAGTAAACCTGAAGTGAAGCAACGGAATCTATAACTAGTGTCACAGGAATGCTTCAAAACATAGACAGTAAGAAAGGTCAGTCTTCTTGTACTTAAGTCAGCATTGTGCCTTTTGTATCTATTTCCGATGCAATATCTGTGTTTCATCGTAAATAAGAAGGTCAGAGGGATGCAGTAAACCTGAAGTGAAGCATCGGAATCTATAACTAGTGTCACAGGAATGGTTAAAACATAGACAGTAAGAAAGGTCAGACTTCTTCTACTTAAGTCGGCATTGTGCTTTTCGATTTTTATTCCGATGCAATATCTGTGTGTCATCGTCAATAAGAAGATCAGAGGGATACAGTAAACCTGAAGTGAAGCATCGGGATCTATACCTAGGGTCACAGGAATGGTTCAAAACATAAACAGTAAGAAGCGTCAGTTTTCTTGTACTTAAGTCAGCATTGTGCCTTTTCAATTTAATTCCGATGCAATTTCTGTGTTTCATCGTGAATAAGAAGGTCAGGGGGATACAACAAACCTGAAGTGAAGCATCGGAATCTATAACTATGGTCACAGGAATGTTTCAAAGCATAGACAATAAGAAGAGTCAGTTTTCTTGTACTTAAGTCGGCATTGTGCCTTTTGTATGTAATTCCGACGCAATTTCTGTGTTTCATCGTCAATAAGTAGGTGAGAGGGTTACAGTAAACTTGCAGTGAAGCATCGGAATCTATAACTAGTGTCACAGGAATGTTTCAAAACATAGACAGTAGGAAGAGTCAGTCTTCTAGTACTTAAGCCGGCATTGTGCCTTTTGTATTTAATGCCGATGAAATTTCTGTGTTTGATCGTCAATAAGAAGGTCAGAGGGATACAGTAAACCTGAAGTGAAGCATCGGAATCGATAACTAGTGTCACAGGAATGGTTCAAAACTTAGACAGTAAGAAGAGTCAGTTGTCTTTTACTTAAGTGGGCATTGTGCCTTTTGTATTTAATTCCAATGCAATTTGTGTGTTTCATCGTCAAAAAGAAGGTCAGAGGGATACAGAAAGCCTGAAGTGAATCATCGGAATCTATAATTAGTGTCACAGGAATGGTCAAATCATAGACAATAAGAAGAGTTTGTTTCTTTGTACTTAAGTCGGCATTGTGCCTTTTGTATTTAACTCCGATGTAATGTGTGTGTTTCATCGTCAATATGGAGGTCAGAGGGATACAGTAAACCTGAAGTGAAGCATCGGAATCCATAACTAGTGTCACAGGAATGGTTCAAAACATAGACAGTAAGAAGAGTCAGTTTTCTTGTACTTATGTCTGCATTGTGCCTTTTGTATTTAATTCCGATGCAATTTCTGTGTTTCATCGTCAATAAGAAGGTCAGAGGGATACAATAAACCTGAAGTGAAGTATCGGAATCTATCACTAGTGTCACAGTAAGGGTTCAAAACATAGACAGTAAGTAGAGTCAGTTTTATTGTACTTAAGTCGGCATTGTGCCATTTGTATTTAATTCCGATGCAATTTCTGTGTTTCTTCGTCAACATAAAGGTCAGAGGGATACAGTAAACCTGAAGTGATGCATCGGAATCTATAATTAGTGTCACAGGAATAGTTAAAACACAGACAATAAGAAGAGTCAGTTTTCTTGTGCTTAAGTCGTCATTGTGCCTTTTGTATTTAATTCCGATGCAAATTTGTGCGTCATCGTCAGTACGAAGGTCAGAGGGATACAGTAAACCTGAAGTGAAGCATCGGAATCTATTACTAGAGTCACAGGAATGGTTCAAAACATCGACAGTAAGAAGAGCCGGTTGTCTTGTACTTAAGTAGGCATTGTGCCTTTTGTATTTCCGAAGCAATTTCTGTGTTTCATCGTCAATAAGAAGGTCAGAGGTAGACAGTAAACCTGAGGTGAAGTATCGGAATCTAAACTAGTGTCACAGGAATGGTTCAAAACATAGACAGTAAGAAGAGTCAGTTTTCTTGTCCTTAAGTCGGCATTGTGCCTTTTGCATTTAATAACGATGAAATTTCAGTGTTTCATCGTCAATAAGTGGGTCAGAGGGATACAGTAAACCTGATGTGAAGCATCGGAATCTATAACTAGTGCCACAGGAATGGTTGACACATAGACAGTAAGAAAGGTCAGACTTCTTGTACTTAGGTCGGCATTGTACCATTTGGATATTTATTCCAATGCAATATCTGTGTTTCATCGTCAATAAGAAGGTCAGAGGGATACAGGTAACCTGAAGTGAAGCATCGGAATCTGTAACAAGTGTCACAGGAATGGTTCAAAAATAGACAATAAGAAGAGTCAGTTTTCTTGTACATAAGCCGGCATTGTGCCCTTTGTATTTAATTCCGATTCTATTTCTGTGTTTCATCGTCAATATGAAGGTCAGAGGGATGCAGTAAACCTGAAGTAAAGCATCGCAATCTATAACTGGTGTCACAGGAATGGTTCAAAACTTAGACAGTAAGAAGAGTCAGTTTCCTAGTACTGATGTCGACATTGTGCCTTTTGTATTTAATTCCGATGCAATTTCTGTGTTTCATCCTCTATAAGACGGTCAGAGGGATACAGTAAACCTGAAGTGAGGCATCGGAATCTATAACTAGTGTCACATTAATGATTCATAACATAGACAGTAAGAAGAGTCAGTTTTCTTGTACTTAAGTCGGCATTGTGCCATTTCTATTTAATTCCGATGCAATTTCTGTGCTTCATCGTCAATACGAAGGTCAGAGGGATACAGTAAACGTGAAGTGAAGCATTGGAATCTATAACTAGTGCCACAGGAATGGTTCAAAACATAGAGAGTAAGAAGAGTCAGTCTTTTTGTACATAAGTCGGCATTGTGCATTTTGTATTTAATTCCGATGCAATCTCTGTGTTTCATCGTCAATAAGAGGGTCAGAGGGATACAGTAAACCTGAAGTGAAGCAACGGAATCTATAACTAGAGTCACAGGAATGCTACAAAACATAGACAGTAAGAAAGGTCAGTCTTCTTGTACTTAAGTCGGCAGTGTTCCTTTTGTATCTAATTCCGATGCAATATCTGTGTTTCATCGTCAATAAGAAGATCAGAGGGATACAGTAAACCTGAAGTGAAGCATCGGAATCTATAACTATTGTCACAGGAATGGTTCAAAGCATAGACAGTAAGAAGAGCCAGGCTTCTTGTAGTTGGGTCGGCATTGTGCCTTTTGTATTAAATTCCGATGCAATATCTGTGTTTCATCGTCAATAAGAAGGTCAGAGGGATGCAGTAAACCTGAAGTGAAGCATCGGAATCTATAACTAGTGTCACAGGAATGGTTCAAGACATAGACAGTAAGAAGAGCCAGTCTTCTTGATCTTGAGTCGGCAGTGTGCCTTTTGCATTTAATTCCGATGCAATATCTGTGTTTCATCGTCAATAAGAAGGTCAGAGGGATACAGTAAACCTGAAGTGAAGCATCGGAATCTAAAACCGGTCTCACAGGAAAGGTTCAAATCATAGACACTAAAAAGTGTCAGTCTTCTTGTACATATGTCGGCATTCTGCATTTTGTATTTAATTCCGATTCAATTTCTGTGTTTCCTCGTCAATAAGAAGGTCAGAGGGATACAGTAAACCTGAAGTGAAGCATCGGAATCTAAAACTGGTGTCACAGGAAAGGTTCAAAACATAGACAGTAAGAAGAGTCAGTCTTCTTGTACATATGTCGGCATTCTGCATTTTGTATTTAATTCCGATGCAATATCTGTGTTTCATCGTCAATAAGAAGGTCAGAGGGATGCAGTAAACCTGAAGTGAAGCATCGGAATCTATAACTATTGTCACAGGAATGGTTCAAAACATAGACAGTAAGAAGAGCCAGTCTTCTTGTACTTGGGTCGGCATTGTGCCTTTTGTATTTAATTGCGATGCAATATCTGTGTTTCATTGTCAATAAGAAGGTCAGAGGGATGCAGTAAACCTGAAGTGAAGCATCGGAATCTATAACTACAGCCACAGGAATGTTTCAAAACACAGACAGTAGGAAAGGTCAGTCTTCTTGTACTTAAGTCGGCATTGTGCCTTTTGTATCTAATTCCGATGCAATATCTGTGTTTCATCGTCAATAAGAAGATAAGAGGGATACAGTAAACCTGAAGTTAAGCATCGGAATCTATAACTAGTGTCACAGGAATGGTTCAAACATAAACAGTAAGAAAAGCCAGCCTTCTTGTACTAGAGCCGGCAATGTGCCTTTTGTATTTAATTCCGATGCAATTTCTGTGTTTCATCGTCAATAAGAAGGTCAGAGGGATGCAGTAAACCTGAAGTGAAGCATCGGAATCTATAACTAGTGTCACAGGAATGGTTCAAAACATAGACAGTAGGAAGAGTCAGTCTTCTAGTACTTAAGTCGGCATTGAGCCTTTTGTATTTAATTCCGATGCAATTTCTGTGTTTCATTGTCCATATGAAGGTCAGAGGGATACAGTAAACCTGAAGTGAAGCATCGGAATCTATTACTAGTGTCACAGGAAGTGTTCTAAACACAGACAGTAAGAAGAGCCAGTCTTCTTGTACTTGAGTCGTGATTGTGCCTTTTGTATTTAATTCCGATGGAATTTCTGTGTTTCATCGTCAACAAGACGGTCGGAGGGATACAGTATACCTGAAGTGAAGAATCTGAATCTATAACTAGTGTCACAGGAATTGTTCAAAACATAGACAGTAAGAAAGGTCAGACTTCTTGTACTTAAGACGGCATTGTGCCATTTGGATTTTAATTCCGATGCAATATCTGTGTTTCATCGTCAATAGGATGATCAGAGGGATACAGTAAACCTGAAGTGAAGCATCGGAATCTATAACTAGTGTCACAGGAATGGTTCAAAAAATTAACAGTAAGAAACGTCAGATTACTTGTACTTAAGTTGGCATTGTGCCTTTCGTATTTAATTCCGATGCATCTTCTGTGTTTCGTCGTCAATAAGAAGGTCAGAGGGATACAGTTAACCTGAAGTGAAGCATCGGAATCTGTAACTAGTGTCACAGGAATGGTTCAAAACATAGACAATAAGAAGAGTCAGTTTTCTTGTACTTAAGATGGCATTGTGCCCTTTGTATTTAATTCCGATGCTATTTCCGTGTTTCATCGTCAATATGAAGGTCAGAGGGATACAGTAAACCTGAAGTAAAGCATCGCAATCTATAACTAGTGTCACAGGAATGGTTCAAACTTAGACAGTAAGAAGAGTTAGCTTCCTAGTACTTAAGTCGGCATTGTGCTTTTTGTATTTAATTCCGATGCACTTTCTGTGTTTCATCGTCAATAAGAAGGTCAGAGGGATACAGTAAACCTGAAGTGAAGCAACGGAATCGATAACTAGAGTCGAAGGAATGTTTCAAAACATAGACAGTAAGAGAGGTCAGTCTTCTTGTACTTAAGTCAGCATTGTGCCTTTTGTATCTAATTCCGATGCAATATCTGTGTTTCATCGTAAATAAGAAGATCAGAGGGATACAGTAAACCTGAAGTGAAGCATCGGAATCTATAACTATTGTCACAAGAATGGTTCAAATCATAGACAATAAGAAGAGCCAGTCTTCTTGTACTTGAGTCGGCAGTGTGCCTTTTGTATTTAATTGCGATGCAATATCTGTGTTTCATAGTCAATAAGAAGGTCAGAGGGATACAGTAAACCTGAAGTGAAGCATCGGAATCTATAACTAGTGTCACAGGAGTGGTTCAAAACATAGACAGTAGGAAGAGTCAGTCCTCTAGTACTGAAGTCGGCATTGTGCCTTCTGTATTTAATTCCGATGCAATTTCTGTGTTTCATCGTCAATTAGACGGTCGGAGGGATACAGTAAAAATGAAGTGAAGCATCTGAATCTATAACTAGTGGCATAGGAATGGTTCAAAACATAGGCAGTAAGAAGAGTCAGTTTTCTTGTACTTAAGTCGGCATTGTGCATTTTGTATTTAATTCCAAAGCAATTTCTGTGCTTTATCGTCAATAAGAAGGTCTGAGGGATACAGTAAACCTGAAGTGAAGCATTGGAATCTATAACTAGTGTCACAGGAATGGTTCAAAACATAGACAGTAAGAAGAGTCAGTCTTTTTGTACTTAAGTCGGCATTGTGCCTTTCGTATTTAATTCCGATGCAATTTCTGTGTTTCATCGTCAATAAGAAAGTCAGAGGGATACGGTAAACCTGAAGTGAAGCATCGGAATCTATAACTAGTGTCACAGGAATGGTTAAAACATAGACAGTAAGAAAGGTCAGACTTCTTGTACTTAAGTCGGCATTGTGCCTTTTGGATTTTTATTCCGTTGCAATATCTGTGTTTCATCGTCAATAAGAAGATCAGAGGGATACAGTAAACCTAAAGTGAAGCATCGAAATCTATAACTAGGGTCACAGGAATGGTTCAATACATAAACAGTAAGAAGCGTCAGTTTTCTTGTACTTAAGTCAGCATTGTGCCTTTTCCATTTAATTCCGATGCAATTTCTGTGTTTCATCGTCAATAAGAAGGTTAGGGGGATGCAGTAAACCTGAAGTGAAGCATCGGAATCTATAACTAGTGTCACAGGAATGTTTCAAAGCATAGACAATAAGAAGAGTCAGTTTTTTTGTACTTAAGTCGGCATTGTGCATTTGTATTTAATTCCGATGCTATTTCTGTGTTTCATCGACAATATGAAGGTCAGAGGGATACAGTATACCTGAAGTGAAGCATCGCAATCAATAACTAGTGTCACAGGAATGGTTCAAAACTTAGACAGTAAGAAGAGTCAGTTTTCTTGTACTTAAGTCAGCATTGTGCCATTTGTATTTGATTCCGATGCAATTTCCGTGTTTCATCGTCAATAAGAAGGTCAGAGGGATACAGTAGACCTGAAGTGAAGCATCGGAATCTATAACTAGTGTCACAGGAATGGTTCAAAACATAGACAGTAAGACGATTCAGTTTACTTGTACTTAAGTCGGCTTTGTGCCTTTTGTATTGAATTCTGATGCCATTTCTGTGTTTCATCGTCAATAAGAAGGTCAGAGGGATACAGTAACCCTGAAGTGAAGCAAGGGAATCTATATCTAGTGTCACAGGAATGTTTCAAAACATAGACAGTAATAAGAGTCAGTTTTCTTGTACTTAAGCCGGCATTGTGCCTTTTGTATTTAATGCCGATGAAATTTCTGTGTTTGATCGTCAATAAGAAGGTCATAGGGTTACAGTAAACTTGAAGTGAAGTATCGGAATCTATAACTAGTGTCACAGGAATGGTAGAAATCATTGACAGTAAGAAGTGTCAGTTTACTTGTACTTAAGTCGGCATTGTGCTTTTTGTATTTAATTCCGATGCAATTTCTGTGTTTCATCGTCAATAAAAAGGTCAGAGGGATATAGTATACCTGAATTGAACCATCGGAATCTATAACTAGTGTCACAGGAATGTTTCAAACCATAGACAGTAAGAAGAGTCAATCTTCTTGTACTTTAGTCGGCATTGTGCCATTTGTATTTAATTCGGATGCAATTTCTGTGTTTCATCGTCAATAAGAAGGTCTGAGGGATTCAGTAAACCTGAAGTGAAGCATCGGAATCAATAACTAGTGACACAGGAATGGTTCAAACATAGACAGTAAGAAGCGTCAGTCTCCTTGTACTTAAGTCGGCATTGTGCCTTTTGTATGCAATTCCGACGCAATTTCTGTGTTTCATCGTCAATAAGAAGGTCAGAGGGTTACAGTAAACTTGAAGTGAAGCATCGGAATCTATAACTAGTGTCACAGGAATGTTTCAAAACACAGACAGTAAGAAGAGTCAGTTGTCTTTTACTTAAGTGGGCATTGTGCCTTTTGTATTTAATTCCGGTGCAATTTGTGTGTTTCATCGTCAAAAAGAAGGTCAGTGGGATACTGAAAGCCTGAAGTGAAGCATCGGAATCTATAACTAGTGTCACAGGAATGGTCAAAACATAGACAATAAGAAGAGTTTGTTTCTTTGTACTTAAGTCGGCATTGTGCCTTTTGTATTTAACTCCGATGCAATGTCTGTGTTTCATCGCCTATATGGAGGTCAGAGGGATACAGTAAACCTGAAGTGAAGCATCGGAATCTATAACTAGTGTCACAGGAATTTTTCAAAACATAGACAGTAAGAAGAGTCAGTTTTCTTGTACATATGTCTGCATTGTGCCTATTGTATTTAATTCCGATGCAATTTCTGTGGTTCATCGTCAATAAGACGGTCAGAGGGATACAATAAACCTGAAGTTAAGTATCGGAATCTATAACTAGTGTCACAGGAAGGGTTCAAAACATAGACAGTAAGTAGAGTCAGTTTTATTGTACATAAGTCGGCATTGTGCCATTTGTATTTAATTACGATGCAATTTCTGTGTTTCTTCGTCAATATAAAGGTCAGAGGGATACAGTAAACCTGAAGTGAAGCATCGGAATCTATAATTAGTGTCACAGGAATAGATAAAACATAGACAATAAGAAGAGTCAGTTTTCTTGTACTTAAGTCGTCATTGTGCCTTTTGTATTTAATTCCGATGCAAATTTGTGTGTCATCGTCAGTACGAAGGTCAGAGGGATACAGTAAACCTGAAGTGAAGCATCGGAATCTATTACTAGTGTCACAGGAATGGTTCAAAACATCGACAGTTAGAAGAGCCGGTTGTCTTGTACTTAAGTAGGCATTGTGCCTTTTATATTTCATTCCGAAGCAATTTCTGTGTTTCATCGTCAATAAGAAGGTCAGAGGTATACAGTAAACCTGAGGTGAAGTATCGGAATCTATACTAGTGTCACAGGAATGGTTCAAATCATGGACAGTAAGAAAAGTAAGTTTTCTTGTACTTAAGTCGGCATTGTGCCATTTGTATTTAATTCCGATGCAATATCTGTGTATCATCGTCAATAAGAAGGTCAGAGGGATACAGTAAACCTGAAGTGAAGCATTGGAATCTATACTAGTGTCACAGGAATGGTTCAGAACATAGACAGTAAGAAGAGTCAGTTTTTGCTTGTACTTAAGTTGGCATTGTGCGATTTTTATTTAATTCCGATGCAATTTCGGTATTTCATCGTCAATAAGAAGGTCAGAGGGATACAATAAACCTGAAGTGAGGCATCGGAATCTATAACTAGTGTCACAGGAATGGTTAAAACATAGAAAGTGAGAAGGGTCAGTTTTCTTGTACATAAGTCGGCATTGTGCATTTTGTATTTAATTCCGATGCAATTTCTGTGTGTCATCGTCAATACGAAGGTCAGAGTGATACAGTAAACCTGAAGTGAAGCATCGGAATTTAAAACTAGTGTCACAGGAATGGTTCAAAAAATAGACAGTAAGAGGATTCAGTTTACTTGTACTTAAGTCGGCATTGTGCCATTTGTATTTAATTCCGACGCAATTTTTGTGTTTCATCGTCAATAAGAAGGTCAGAGGGTTACAGTAAACTTGAAGTGAAGCATCGGAATCTATAACTAGTGTCTTAATAATGGTTCAAAACATAGACAGTAAAAAGTGTCAGTTTACTTGTACTTAGGTCGGCATTGTGCCTTTTGTATTTAATTCCGATGCAATTTCTGTGTTTCATCGTCAATAAGAAGGTCAGAGGGATACAGTAAACCTGAAGTGAAGCATCGGAATCTATAACTAGTGTCACAGGAATGGTTCAAAGCATAGACACTAAGAAGGGTCAGTTTTCCTATAATTAAGGCGGCATTGTGCCTTTTGTACTTAATTCGGATGCAATTTCTGTGTTTCATCGTCAATAAGATGGTCTGAGGGATACAGTAAACCTGAAGTGAAGCATCGGAATGTATAACTAGTGGCACAGGAATGGTTCAAAACATAGACAGTAAGAAGAGTCAGTCTTCTTGTACTTAAGTCGGCATTGTGCATTTGGTATTTAATTCCGACGCAATTTCTGTGTTTCATCGTCAATAAGAAGGTCAGAGGGTTACAGTAAACTTGAAGTGATGCATTGGAATCTATAATTAGCGTCACAGGAATGTTTCAAAACATAGACAGTAAGAAGAGTCAATCTTCTTGCACTTAAGCCGGCATTGTGCCTTTTGTACTTAATGCCGATGAAATTTCTGTGTTTGATCGTCAACAAGAAGGTCAGAGGGATACAGTAAACCTGAAGTGAAGCAACCGAATCTATAACTAGTGTCACAGGAATGGTGCAAGACATAGACAGTAAGAAGAGTCAATCTTTTTGTACTTAAGTCTTCATTGTGCCTTTCGTATTTAATTCCGATGCAATTTCTGTGTTTCATCGTCAATAAGAAAGTCAGAGGGATACAGTAAACCTGAAGTGAAGCATCGGAATCTATAACTAGTGTCACAGGAATGGTTAAAACATAGACAGTAAGAAAGGTCAGACTTCTTGTACTTAAGTCAGCATTGTGCCATTTGTATTTGATTCCGATGCAATTTCTGTGTGTCATCGTCAATACGAAGGTCAGAGGGATACAGTAGACCTGAAGTGAAGCATCGGAATCTATAACTAGTGTCACAGGAATGGTTCAAAACATAGACAGTAAGAAGAGTCAGTTGTCTTTTACTTAAGTGGGCATTGTGCCTTTTGTATTTAATTCCGATGCAATTTGTGTGTTTCATCGTCAAAAAGAAGGTCAGTGAGATACAGAAAGCCTGAAGTGGTGCAACCGAATCTATAACTAGTGTCACAGGAATGGTCAAAACATAGACAATAAGAAGAGTTTGTTTCTTTGTACTTATGTCGGCATTGTGCCTTTTGTATTTAACTCCGATGCAATATCTGTGTTTCATCGTCAATAAGAAGATCAGAGGGATACAGTAAACCTGAAGTGATGCAACGGAATCTATAACTAGGGTCACAGGAATGGATCAAAACATAAACAGTTAGAAGCGTCAGTTTTCTTGTACTCAAGTCAGCATTGTGCCTTTTCCATTTAATTCCGATGCAATTTCTGTGTTTCATCGTCAATAAGAAGGTCAGGGGGATACAGTAAACCTGAAGTGAAGCATGGGAATCTATAACTAGTGTCACAGGAATGTTTCAAAGCATAGACAATAAGAAGAGTCAGTTTTCTTGCACTTAAGTCGGGATTGTGCCTTTTGTATTTAATTCCGATGCTATTTCTGTGTTTCATCGACAATATGAAGGTCAGAGGGATACAGTATACCTGAAGTGTAGCATCGCAATCTATAACTAGTGTCACAGGAATGGTTCAAAACTTAGACAGTAAGAAGAGTCTGTTTTCTTGTACTTAAGTCAGCATTGTGCCATTTGTATTTGATTCCGATGCAATTTATGTGTTTCATCGTCAATAAGAAGGTCAGAAGGATACAGTAAACCTGAAGTGAAGTATCGGAATCTATAACTAGTGCCATAGGAATGGTCCAAATCATTGACAGTAAGAAGTGTCAGTTTACTTGTACTTAAGTCGGCATTGTGCCTTTTGTATTTAATTCCGATGCAATTTCTGTGTTTCATCGTCAATAAAAAGGTCAGAGGGATACAGTAAACCTGAGTTGAACCATCGGAATCTATAACTAGTGTCACAGGAATGTTTCAAACCATATACAGTAAGAAGAGTCAATCTTCTTGTACTTAAGTCGGCATTGTGCCTTTTGTATTTAATTCGGATGCAATTTCTGTGTTTCATCGTCAATAAGAAGGTCTGAGGAATACAGTAAACCTGAAGTGAAGCATCGGAATCTATAACTAGTGTCACCGGAATGGTTCAAAACATAGACAGTAAGTAGTGTCAGTTTACTTGTACTTAAGTCGGCATTGTGCCTTTTGAATTTAATTCCGATGCAATTTCTGTGTTTCATCGTCAATAAGAAGGTCAGAGGGATACAGTAAACCTGAAGTGAAGCATCGGAATCTATAACTAGTGTCACAGGAATGGTTCAAAGCATAGACAGTAAGAAGGGTCAGTTTTCTTATAATTAAGTCGGCATTGTGCCTTTTGTATTTAATTCGAATGCAATTTCTGTGTTTCATCGTCAATAAGATGGTCTGAGGGATACAGAAAACCTGAATTGAAGCAACGGAATCTCAAACTAGTGTCACAGGAATGCTTCAAAACATAGACAGTAGGAAAGGTCAGTCTTCTTGTACGTAAGTCGGCATATTGCCTTTTGTATCTAATTCCGATGCAATATCTGTGTCTCATCGTCAATAAGAAGATCAGAGGGATACAGTAAACCTGAAGTGAAGCATCGGACTCTATTTTTAGTGTCACAGGAATGGTTCAGAACATAGACATTAAGAAGAGCCAGTCTTCTTGTACGTGAGTCGGCAATGTGCGTTTTGTATTTAATTCCGATGCAATTTCTGTGTTTCATCGTCAATAATAAGGTCGGAGGGATGCAGTAAACGTCAAGTGAAGCATCGGAATCTATAACTAGTGTCACAGGAATGGTTCAAAACATAGACAGTAGGAAGAGTCAGTCTTCTAGTACTTAAGTCGGCGTTGAGACTTTTGTATTTAATTCCGATGCAATTTCTGTGTTTCATCGTCAATAAGTAGGTCAGAGGGATACAGTAAACCTGAAGTGAAGCATCGGAATCTATAACTAGTGTCACAGGAATGGTTAAACCATAGACAGTAAGACAGGTCAGACTTCTTGTACTTATGTCGGCATTGTACCATTTGGATATTTATTCCGATGCAATATCTGTGTTTCATCGTCTATAAGAAGATCAGAGGGATACAGTAAACCTGAAGTGAAGCATCGGAATCTATAACTAGTGTCACAGGAATGGTTCAAAAAATAAACAGTAAGAAACGTCAGGTTACTTGTACTTAAGTCGGCATTGTGCCTTTTGTATTTAATTCCGATGCAATTTCTGTGTTTCATCGTCAATAAGAAGGTCAGAGGGATACAGGTAACCTGAAGTGAAGCATCGGAATCTGTAACAAGTGTCACAGGAATGGTTCAAAACATAGACAATAATAAGAGTCAGTTTTCTTGTACTTAAGCCGGCATTGTGCCCTTTGTATTTAATTCCGATTCTATTTCTGTGTTTCATCGTCAATATGAAGGTCAGAGGGATGCAGTAAACCTGAAGTAAAGCATCGCAATCTATAACTGGTGTCACAGGAATGGTTCAAAACTTAGACAGTAAGAAGAGTCAGTTTCCTACTACTGATGTCGACATAGTGCCTTTTGTATTTAATTCCGATGCAATTTCTGTGTTTCATCGTCAATAAGATGGTCAGAGGGATACAGTAAACCTGAAGTCAAGCATCGGAATCTAAAACTGGTCTCACAGGAATGGTTCAAAGCATAGACAGTAAGAAGATTCAGTTTTCTTGTACTTAACCCGGCTTTGTGCCATTTCTATTTAAGTCCGATGCAATTTCTGTGTTTCGTCATCAATTAGAAGGCCCAAGGGATACAGTAAACCTGAAGTGAAGCATCGGAATCTAAAGCCGGTCTCACAAAAAAGGTTCAAATCATAGACAGTAAAAAGAGCCAGTCTTCTTGTACTTGAGACGGCATTGTGCCTTTTGTATTTAATTCCGATGCAAATTCTGTGTTTCATCCTCAGTAAGACGGTCAGAGGGATACAGTAAACCTGAAGTGAGGCATCGGAATCTATAACTAGTGTCACAGGAATGGTTCATAACATAGACAGTAAGAAGAGTAAGTTTTCTTGTACTAAAGTCGGCATTGTGCCATTTCTATTTAATTCCGATGCAATTTCTGTGCTTCATCGTCAATAAGAGGGTCAGAGGGATACAGTAAACGTGAAGTGAAGCATCGGAATCTATAACTAGTGCCACAGGAATGGTTCAAAACATAGAGAGTAAGAAGAGTCAGTCTTTTTGTACATAAGTCGGCATTGTGCATTTTGTATTTAATTCCGATGCAATCTCTGTGTTTCATCGTCAATAAGAGGGTCAGAGGGATACAGTAAACCTGAAGTGAAGCAACGGAATCTATAACTAGAGTCACAGGAATGCTTCAAAACATAGACAGTGAGAAAGGTCAGTCGTCTTGTACTTAAGTCGGCATTGTGCCTTTTGTATCTAATTCCGATGCAATATCTGTGTTTCATCGTCAATAAGATGATCAGAGGGATACAGTAAACCTGAAGTGAAGCATCGGAATCTATAACTATTGTCACAGGAATGGTTCAAAGCATAGACAGTAACAAGAGCCAGTCTTCTTGTACTTGGGTCGGCATTGTGCGTTTTGTATTTAATTCCGATGCAATATCTGTGTTTCATCGTCAATAAGAAGGTCAGAGGGATGCAGTAACCCAGAAGTGAAGCATCGGAATCTATAACTAGTGCCACAGGAATGGTTCAAAGCATAGACAGTAAGAAGAGCCAGTCTTCTTGTACTTGAGTCGGCAGTGTGCCTTTTGCATTTAATTCCGATGCAATATCTGTGTTTCATCGTCAATAAGAAGGTCAGAGGGATACAGTAAACCTGAAGTGAAGCATCGGAATCTAAAACCGGTCTCACAGGAAAGGTTCAAATCACAGACACTAAAAAGAGTCAGTCTTCTTGTACATATGTCGGCATTCTGCATTTTGTATTTAATTCCGATTCAATTTCTGTGTTTCCTCGTCAATAAGAAGGTCAGAGGGATACAGTAAACCTGAAGTGAAGCATCGGAATCTAAAACCGGTCTCACAGGAAAGGTTCAAAACATAGACAGTAAGAAGAGTCAGTCTTCTTGTACATATGTCGGCATTCTGCATTTTGTATTTAATTTCGATGCAATATCTGTGTTTCATCGTCAATACGAAGGTCAGAGGGATGCAGTAAACCTGAAGTGAAGCATCGGAATCTATAACTATTGTCACAGGAATGGTTCAAAACATAGACAGTAAGAAGAGCCAGTCTTCTTGTACTTGAGTCGGCATTGTGCCTTTTGTATTTAATTCCGATGCAATATCTGTGTTTCATCGTCAATAAGAAGGTCAGAGGGATGCAGTAAACCTGAAGTGAAGCATCGGAATCTATAACTAGTGTCACAGGAATGTTTCAAAACACAGACAGTAGGAAAGGTCAGTCTTCCTGTACCTAAGTCGGCTTTGTGCCTTTTGTATCTAATTCCGATGCAATATCTGTGTTTCATCGTCAATAAGAAGATCAGAGGGATTCAGTAAACCTGAAGTGAAGCACCGGAATCTATAACTAGTGTCACAGGAATGGTTCAAAACATAGACAGTAAGAAGAGCCAGCCTTCTTGTACTTGAGTCGACAATGTGCCTTTTGTATTTAATTCCGGTGCAATTTCTGTGTTTCATCGTCAATAAGACGGTCAAAGGGATGCAGTAAACCTGAAGTGAAGCATCGGAATCTATAACTAGTGTCACAGGAATGGTTCAAAACATAGACAGTAAGAGGAGCCAGCCTTCTTGTACTTGTGTCGGCAATGTGCCTTTTGTATTTAATTCCGGTGCAATTTCTGTGTTTCATCGTCAATAAGAAGGTCAGAGGGATGCAGTAAACCTGAAGTGAAGCATCGGAATCTATAACTAGTGTCGCAGGAATGGTTCAAAACATAGACAGTAGGAAGAGTCAGTCTTCTAGTACTTAAGTCGGCATTGTGCCTTTTGTATTTAATTCCGATGAAATTTCTGTGTTTTATCGTCAATAAGAAGGTCAGAGGGATACAGTAAACCTGAAATGAAGCGTCGGAATCTATAACTAGTGTCACAGGAATGGTTAAAACATATACAGTAAGAAAGGTCAGACTTCTTGTACTTAATTCGGCATTGTGCCATTTGGATTTTTATTCCGTTGCAATATCTGTGTTTCATCGTAAATAAGAAGATCAGAGGGATACAGTAAACCTGAAGTGAAGCATCGGAATCTATAACTAGTGACACAGGAATGGTTCAAAAAATTAACAGTAAGAAACGTCAGATTACTTGTACTTAAGTCGGCATTGTGCCTTTCGTATTTAATTCCGATGCAATTTCTGTGTTTCGTCGTCAATAAGAAGGTCAGAGGGATACAGTTAACCTGAAGTGAAGCATCGGAATCTGTAACTAGTGTCACAGGTATGGTTCAAAACATAGACATTAAGAAGAGTCAGTTTTCTTGTACTTAAGATGGCATTGTGCCTTTTGTATTTAATTCTGATGCTATTTCTGTGTTTCATCGTCATTATGAAGGTCAGAGGGATACAGTAAACCTGAAGTAAAGCATCGCAATCTATAACTAGTGTCACAGGAATGGTTCAATGCTTAGACAGTAAGAAGAGTTAGTTTCCTAGTACTTAAGTCGGCATTGTCCTTTTTGTATTTAATTCCGATGCACTTTCTGTGTTTAATCGTCAATAAGAAGGTCAGAGGGATACAGTAAACCTGAAGTGAAGCAACGGAATCTACAACTAGAGTCACAGGAATGCTTCAAAACATAGACAATAAGAAAGGTCAGTCTTCTTGTACTTAAGTCAGCATTGTGCCTTTTGTATCTATTTCCGATGCAATATCTGTGTTTCATCGTAAATAAGAAGATCGGAGGGATACAGTAAACCTGAAGTGAAGCATCGGAATTTATAACTATTGTCACAGGAATGGTTCAAAACATAGACAATAAGAAGAGCCAGTCTTCTTGTACTTGAGTCGGCAGTGTGCCTTTTGTATTTAATTCCGATGCAATATCTGTGTTTCATCGTCAATAAGAAGGTCAGAGGGATGCAGTAAACCTGAAGTGAAGCATCGGAATCTATAACTAGTGTCACAGGAGTGGTTCAAAACATAGACAGTAGGAAGAGTCAGTCTTCTAGTACTTAAGTCGGCATTGTGCCTTCTGTATTTAATTCCGATGCAATTTCTGTGTTTCATCGTCAATAAGAAGTTCAGAGGGATACAGTAAACCTGAAGTGAAGCATCGGAATCTATAACTAGTGTCACAGGAATGGTTAAAACATAGACAGTAAGAAAGGTCAGACTTCTTGTACTTAAGTCGGCATTGTGCTTTTCGATTTTTATTCCGATGCAATATCTGTGTGTCATCGTCAATAAGAAGATCAGAGGGATACAGTAAACCTGAAGTGAAGCATCGGGATCTATAACTAGGGTCACAGGAATGGTTCAAAACATAAACAGTAAGAAGCGTCAGTTTTCTTGTACTTAAGTCAGCATTGTGCCTTTTCAATTTAATTCCGATGCAATTTCTGTGTTTCATCGTCAATAAGAAGGTCAGGGGGATACAACAAACCTGAAGTGAAGCATCGGAATCTATAACTAGTGTCACAGGAATGTTTCAAAGCATAGACAATAAGAAGAGTCAGTTTTCTTGTACTTAAGTCGGCATTGTGCCTTTTGTATGTAATTCCGACGCAATTTCTGTGTTTCATCGTCAATAAGAAGGTCAGAGGGTTACAGTAAACTTGCAGTGAAGCATCGGAATCTATAACTAGTGTCACAGGAATGTTTCAAAACATAGACAGTAAGAAGAGTCAGTTTTCTTGTAGTTAAGCCGGCATTGTGCCTTTTGTATTTAATGCCGATGAAATTTCTGTGTTTGATCGTCAATAAGAAGGTCAGAGGGATACAGTAAACCTGAAGTGAAGCATCGGAATCTATAACTAGTGTCACAGGAATGGTTCAAAACTTAGACAGTAAGAAGAGTCAGTTGTCTTTTACTTAAGTGGGCATTGTGCCTTTTGTATTTAATTCCAATGCAATTTGTGTGTTTCATCGTCAAAAAGAAGGTCAGAGGGATACAGAAAGCCTGAAGTGAATCATCGGAATCTATAATTAGTGTCACAGGAATGGTCAAAACATAGACAATAAGAAGAGTTTGTATCTTTGTACTTAAGTCGGCATTGTGCCTTTTGTATTTAACTCCGATGTAATGTCTGTGTTTCATCGTCAATATGGAGGTCAGAGGGATACAGTAAACCTGAAGTGAAGCATCGGAATCCATAACTAGTGTCACAGGAATGGTTCAAAACATAGACAGTAAGATGAGTCAGTTTTTTGTACTTATGTCTGCATTGTGCCTTTTGTATTTAATTCCGATGCAATTTCTGTGTTTCATCGTCAATAAGAAGGTCAGAGGGATACAATAAACCTGCAGTGAAGTATCGGAATCTATAACTAGTGTCACAGTAAGGGTTCAAAACATAGACAGTAAGTAGAGTCAGTTTTATTGTACTTAAGTCGGCATTGTGCCATTTGTATTTAATTCCGATGCAATTTCTGTGTTTCTTCGTCAAAATAAAGGTCAGAGGGATACAGTAAACCTGAAGTGATGCATCGGAATCTATAATTAGTGTCACAGGAATAGTTAAAACACAGACAATAAGAAGAGTCAGTTTTCTTGTACTTAAGTCGTCATTGTGCCTTTTGTATATAATTCCGATGCAAATTTGTGCGTCATCGTCAGTACGAAGGTCACAGGGATACAGTAAACCTGAAGTGAAGCATCGGAATCTATTACTAGAGTCACAGGAATGGTTCAAAACATCGACAGTAAGAAGAGCCGGTTGTCTTGTACTTAAGTAGGCATTGTGCCTTTTGTATTTAATTCCGAAGCAATTTCTGTGTTTCATCGTCAATAAGAAGGTCAGAGGTAGACAGTAAACCTGAGGTGAAGTATCGGAATCTAAACTAGTGTCACAGGAATGGTTCAAAACATAGACAGTAAGAAGAGTCAGTTTTCTTGTCCTTAAGTCGGCATTGTGGTTTTTGTATTTAATAACGATGAAATTTCAGTGTTTCATCGTCAATAAGTGGGTCAGAGGGATACAGTAAACCTGATGTGAAGCATCGGAATCTATAACTAGTGTCACAGGAATGGTTGACACATAGACAGTAAGAAAGGTCAGACTTCTTGTACTTAGGTCGGCATTGTACCATTTGGATATTTATTCCAATGCAATATCTGTGTTTCATCGTCAATAAGAAGGTCAGAGGGATACAGGTAACCTGAAGTGAAGCATCGGAATCTGTAACAAGTGTCACAGGAATGGTTCAAAAATAGACAACAAGAAGAGTCTGTTTTCTTGTACATAAGCCGGCATTGTGCCCTTTGTATTTAATTCCGATTCTATTTCTGTGTTTCATCGTCAATATGAAGGTCAGAGGGATGCAGTAAACCTGAAGTAAAGCATCGCAATCTATAACTGGTGTCACAGGAATGGTTCAAAACTTAGACAGTAAGAAGAGTCAGTTTCCTAGTACTGATGTCGACATTGTGCCTTTTGTATTTAATTCCGATGCAATTTCTGTGTTTCATCCTCTATAAGACGGTCAGAGGGATACAGTAAACCTGAAGTGAGGCATCGGAATCTATAACTAGTGTCACAGGAATGATTCATAACATAGACAGTAAGAAGAGTCAGTTTTCTTGTACTTAAGTCGGCATTGTGCCATTTCTATTTAATTCCGATGCAATTTCTGTGCTTCATCGTCAATAAGAAGGTCAGAGGGATACCGTAAACGTGAAGTGAAGCATCGGAATCTATAACTAGTGCCACAGGAATGGTTCAAAACATAGAGAGTAAGAAGAGTCAGTCTTTTTGTACATAAGTCGGCATTGTGCATTTTGTATTTAATTCCGATGCAATCTCTGTGTTTCATCGTCAATAAGAGGGTCAGAGGGATACAGTAAACCTGAAGTGAAGCAACGGAATCTATAACTAGAGTCACAGGAATGGTTCAAAACATAGACAGTAAGAAGAGCCAGTCTTCTTGATCTTGAGTCGGCAGTGTGCCTTTTGCATTTAATTCCGATGCAATATCTGTGTTTCATCGTCAATAAGAAGGTCAGAGGGATACAGTAAACCAGAAGTGAAGCATCGGAATCTAAAACCGGTCTCACAGGAAAGGTTCAAATCATAGACACTAAAAAGAGTCAGTCTTCTTGTACATATGTCGGCATTCTGCATTTTGTATTTAATTCCGATTCAATTTCTGTGTTTCCTCGTCAATAAGAAGGTCAGAGGGATACAGTAAACCTGAAGTGAAGCATCGGAATCTAAAACTGGTGTCACAGGAAAGGTTCAAAACATAGACAGTAAGAAGAGTCAGTCTTCTTGTACATATGTCGGCATTCTGCATTTTGTATTTAATTCCGATGCAATATCTGTGTTTCATCGTCAATAAGAAGGTCAGAGGGATGCAGTAAACCTGAAGTGAAGCATCGGAATCTATAACTATTGTCACAGGAATGGTTCAAAACATAGACAGTAAGAAGAGCCAGTCTTCTTGTACTTGGGTCGGCATTGTGCCTTTTGTATTTAATTCCGATGCAATATCTGTGTTTCATTGTCAATAAGAAGGTCAGAGGGATGCAGTAAACCTGAAGTGAAGCATCGGAATCTATAACTACAGCCACAGGAATGTTTCAAAACACAGACAGTAGGAAAGGTCAGTCTTCTTGTACTTAAGTCGGCATTGTGCCTTTTGTATCTAATTCCGATGCAATATCTGTGTTTCATCGTCAATAAGAAGATAAGAGGGATACAGTAAACCTGAAGTTAAGCATCGGAATCTATAACTAGTGTCACAGGAATGGTTCAAACATAAACAGTAAGAAGAGCCAGCCTTCTTGTACTAGAGCCGGCAATGTGCCTTTTGTATTTAATTCCGATGCAATTTCTGTGTTTTATCGTCAATAAGAAGGTCAGAGGGATGCAGTAAACCTGAAGTGAAGCATCGGAATCTATAACTAGTGTCACAGGAATGGTTCAAATCATAGACAGTAGGAAGAGTCAGTCTTCTTGTACTTGAGTCGTCATTGTGCCTTTTGTATTTAATTCCGATGCAATTTCTGTGTTTCATCGTCAACAAGACGGTCGGAGGGATACAGTATACCTGAAGTGAAGAATCTGAATCCATAACTAGTGTCACAGGAATTGTTCAAAACATAGACAGTAAGAAAGGTCAGACTTCTTGTACTTAAGACGGCATTGTGCCATTTGGATTTTAATTCCGATGCAATATCTGTGTTTCATCGTCAATAAGATGATCAGAGGGATACAGTAAACCTGAAGTGAGTCATCGGAATCTATAACTAGTGTCACAGGAATGGTTCAAAAAATTAACAGTAAGAAACGTCAGATTACTTGTACTTAAGTTGGCATTGTGCCTTTCGTATTTAATTCCGATGCAATTTCTGTGTTTCGTCGTCAATAAGAAGGTCAGAGGGATACAGTTAACCTGAAGTGAAGCATCGGAATCTGTAACTAGTGTCACAGGAATGGTTCAAAACATAGACAATAAGAAGAGTCAGTTTTCTTGTACTTAAGATGGCATTGTGCCCTTTGTATTTAATTCCGATGCTATTTCTGTGTTTCATCGTCAATATGAAGGTCAGAGGGATACAGTAAACCTGAAGTAAAGCATCGCAATCTATAACTAGTGTCACAGGAATGGTTCAAACTTAGACAGTAAGAAGAGTTAGTTTCCTAGTACTTAAGTCGGCATTGTGCTTTTTGTATTTAATTCCGATGCACTTTCTGTGTTTCATCGTCAATAATAAGGTCAGAGGGATACAGTAAACCTGAAGTGAAGCAACGGAATCGATAACTAGAGTCGAAGGAATGTTTCAAAACATAGACAGTAAGAGAGGTCAGTCTTCTTGTACTTAAGTCAGCATTGTGCCTTTTGTATCTAATTCCGATGCAATATCTGTGTTTCATAGTCAATAAGAAGATCAGAGGGATACAGTAAACCTGAAGTGAGGCATCGGAATCTATAACTAGTGTCACAGGAATGGTTCAAAACATAGAGAGTAAGAAGAGTCAGTCTTTTTGTACGTAAGTCGGCATTGTGCATTTTGTATTTAATTCCGATGCAATCTCTGTGTTTCATCGTCAATAAGAAAGTCAGAGGGATACAGTAAACCTGAAGTGAAGCAACGGAATCTATAACTAAAGTCACAGGAATGCTTCAAAACATAGACAGTAAGAAAGGTCAGTCTTCTTGTACTTAAGTCAGCATTGTGCCTTTTGTATCTATTTCCGATGCAATATCTGTGTTTCATCGTATATAAGAAGATCAGAGGGATACAGTAAACCTGAAGTGAAGCATCGGAATCTATAACTATTGTCACAAGAATGGTTCAAATCATAGACAGTAAGAAGAGCCAGTCTTCTTGTACTTGAGTCGGCAGTGTGCCTTTTGTATTTAATTGCGATGCAATATCTGTGTTTCATCGTCAATAAGAAGGTCAGAGGGATACAGTAAACCTGAAGTGAAGCATTGGAATCTATAACTAGTGTCACAGGAGTGGTTCAAAACATAGACAGTAGGAAGAGTCAGTCCTCTAGTACTGAAGTCGGCATTGTGCCTTCTGTATTTAATTCCGATGCAATTTCTGTGTTTAATCGTCAATAAGACGGTCGGAGGGATACAGTAAAAATGAAGTGAAGCATCTGAATCTATAACTAGTGGCATAGGAATGGTTCAAAACATAGGCAGTAAGAAGAGTCAGTTTTCTTGTACTTAAGTCGGCATTGTGCATTTTGTATTTAATTCCGATGCAATTTCTGTGCTTTATTGTCAATAAGGAGGTCTGAGGGATACAGTAAACCTGAAGTGAAGCATCGGAATCTATAACTAGTGTCACAGGAATGGTTCAAAACATAGACAGTAAGAAGAGTCAGTCTTTTTGTACTTAAGTCGGCATTGTGCCTTTCGTATTTAATTCCGATGCAATTTCTGTGTTTCATCGTCAATAAGAAAGTCAGAGGGATACAGTAAACCTGAAGTGAAGCATCGGAATCTATAACTAGTGTCACAGGAATGGTTAACACATAGACAGTAAGAAAGGTCAGACTTCTTGTACTTAAGTCGGCATTGTGCCTTTTGGATTTTTATTCCGTTGCAATATCTGTGTTTCATCGTCAATAAGAAGATCAGAGGGATACAGTAAACCTAAAGTGAAGCATCGGAATCTATAACTAGGGTCACAGGAATGGTTCAAAACATAAACAGTAAGAAGCGTCAGTTTTCTTGTACTTAAGTCAGCATTGTGCCTTTTCCATTTAATTCCGATGCAATTTCTGTGTTTCATCGTCAATAAGAAGGTCAGGGGGATACAGTAAACCTGAAGTGAAGCATCGGAATCTATAACTAGTGTCACAGGAATGTTTCAAAGCATAGACAATAAGAAGAGTCAGTTTTTTTGTACTTAAGTCGGCATTGTGCATTTGTATTTAATTCCGATGCTATTTCTGTGTTTCATCGCCAATATGAAGGTCAGAGGGATACAGTATACCTGAAGTGAAGCATCGCAATCAATAACTAGTGTCACAGGAATGGTTCAAAACTTAGACAGTAAGAAGAGTCAGTTTTCTTGTACTTAAGTCAGCATTGTGCCATTTGTATTTGATTCCGATGCAATTTCTGTGTTTCATCGTCTATAAGAAGGTCAGAGGGATACAGTAAACCTGAAGTGAAGTATCGGAATCTATAACTAGTGTCACAGGAATGGTTCAAAGCATAGACAGTAAGAAGAGTCAGTTTTCTTGTACTTAAGTCAGCATTGTGCCATTTGTATTTGATTCCGATGCAATTTCAGTGTGTCATCGTCAATACGAAGGTCAGAGGGATACAGTAGACCTGAAGTGAAGCATCGGAATCTATAACTAGTGTCACAGGAATGGTTCAAAACATAGACAGTAAGACGATTCAGTTTAGTTGTACTTAAGTCGGCTTTGTGCCTTTTGTATTGAATTCTGATGCCATTTCTGTGTTTCATCGTCAATAAGAAGGTCAGAGGGATACAGTAACCCTGAAGTGAAGCAAGGGAATCTATATCTAGTGTCACAGGAATGTTTCAAAACATAGACAGTAATAAGAGTCAGTTTTCTTGTACTTAAGCCGGCATTGTGCCTTTTGTATTTAATGCCGATGAAATTTCAGTGTTTGATCGTCAATAAGAAGGTCATAGGGTTACAGTAAACTTGAAGTGAAGTATCGGAATCTATAACTAGTGTCACAGGAATGGTCCAAATCATTGACAGTAAGTAGTGTCAGTTTACTTGTACTTAAGTCGGCATTGTGCTTTTTGTATTTAATTCCGATGCAATTTCTGTGTTTCATCGTCAATAAAAAGGTCAGAGGGGTACAGTAAACTTGAAGTGAAGCATCGGAATCTATAACTAGTGTCACAGGAATGTTTCAAAACACAGACAGTAAGAAGAGTCAGTTGTCTTTTACTTAAGTGGGCATTGTGCCTTTTGTATTTAATTCCGATGCAATTTGTGTGTTTCATCGTCAAAAAGAAGGTCAGTGGGATACTGAAAGCCTGAAGTGAATCATCGGAATCTATAACTAGTGTCACAGGAATGGTCAAAACATAGACAATAAGAAGAGTTTGTTTCTTTGTACTTAAGTCGGCATTGTGCCTTTTGTATTTAACTCCGATGCAATGTCTGTGTTTCATCGCCTATATGGAGGTCAGAGGGATACAGTAAACCTGAAGTGAAGCATCGGAATCTATAACTAGTGTCACAGGAATTTTTCAAAACATAGACAGTAAGAAGAGTCAGTTTTCTTGTACATATGTCTGCATTGTGCCTATTGTATTTAATTCCGATGCAATTTCTGTGGTTTATCGTCAATAAGAAGGTCAGAGGGATACAATAAACCTGAAGTTAAGTATCGGAATCTATAATTAGTGTCACAGGAAGGGTTCAAAACATAGACAGTAAGTAGAGTCAGTTTTATTGTACATAAGTCGGCATTGTGCCATTTGTATTTAATTACGATGCAATTTCTGTGTTTCTTCGTCAATATAAAGGTCAGAGGGATACAGTAAACCTGAAGTGAAGCATCGGAATCTATAATTACTGTCACAGGAATAGTTAAAACATAGACAATAAGAAGAGTCAGTTTTCTTGTACTTAAGTCGTCATTGTGCCTTTTGTATTTAATTCCGATGCAAATTTGTGTGTCATCGTCAGTACGAAGGTCAGAGGGATACAGTAAACCTGAAGTGAAGCATCGGAATCTATTACTAGTGTCACAGGAATGGTTCAAAACATCGACAGCTAGAAGAGCCGGTTGTCTTGTACTTAAGTAGGCATTGTGCCTTTTATATTTCATTCCGAAGCAATTTCTGTGTTTCATCGTCAATAAGAAGGTCAGAGGTATACAGTAAACCTGAGGTGAAGTATCGGAATCTATACTAGTGTCACAGGAATGGTTCAAATCATGGACAGTAAGAAAAGTCAGTTTTCTTGTACTTAAGTCGGCATTGTGTCATTTGTATTTAATTCCGATGCAATTTCTGTGTATCATCGTCAATAAGAAGGTCAGAGGGATACAGTAAACCTGAAGTGAAGCATTGGAATCTATACTAGTGTCACAGGAATGGTTCAGAACATAGACAGTAAGAAGAGTCAGTTTTTGCTTGTACTTAAGTTGGCATTGTGCGATTTTTATTTAATTCCGATGCAATTTCTGTATTTCATCGTCAATAAGATGGTCAGAGGGATACAATAAACCTGAAGTGAGGCATCGGAATCTATAACTAGTGTCACAGGAATGGTTAAAACATAGAAAGTGAGAAGGGTCAGTTTTCTTGTACATAAGTCGGCATTGTGCATTTTGTATTTAATTCCGATGCAATTTCTGTGTGTCATCGTCAATACGAAGGTCAGAGTGATACAGTAAACCTGAAGTGAAGCATCGGAATTTAAAACTAGTGTCACAGGAATGGTTCAAAAAATAGACAGTAAGAGGATTCAGTTTACTTGTACTTAAGTCGGCATTGTTCCTTTTGTATTGAATTCCGATGCAATTTCTGAGTTTCATTGTCAATAAGAAGGTCAGAGGGATACAGTAAACCTGAAGTGAAGCATAGGAATCTATAACTAGTGTCACAGAAATGGTTCAAAACATAGACAGTAAGAAGAGTCAGTCTTCTTGTACTTAAGTCGGCATTGTGCCTTTTGTATTTAATTCCGACGCAATTTTTGTGTTTCATCGTCAATAAGAAGGTCAGAGGGTTACAGTAAACTTGAAGTGAAGCATCGGAATCTATAACTAGTGTCACAATAATGGTTCAAAACATAGACAGTAAAAAGTGTCAGTTTACTTGTACTTAAGTCGGCATTGTGCCTTTTGTATTTAATTCCGATGCCATTTCTGTGTTTCATCGTCAATAAGAAGGTCGGAGGGATACAGTAAACCTGAAGTGAAGCATCGGAATCTATAACTAGTGTCACAGGAATGGTTCAAAGCATAGACACTAAGAAGGGTCAGTTTTCCTATAATTAAGGCGGCATTGTGCCTTTTGTACTTAATTCGGATGCAATTTCTGTGTTTCATCGTCAATAAGATGGTCTGAGGGATACAGTAAACCTGAAGTGAAGCATAGGAATCTATAACTAGTGGCACAGGAATGGTTCAAAACATAGACAGTAAGAAGAGTCAGTCTTCTTGTACTTAAGTCGGCATTGTGCATTTGGTATTTAATTCCGACGCAATTTCTGTGTTTCATCGTCAATAAGAAGGTCAGAGGGTTACAGTAAACTTGAAGTGATGCATTGGAATCTATAATTAGCGTCACAGGAATGTTTCAAAACATAGACAGTAAGAAGAGTCAATCTTCTTGTACTTAAGCTGGCATTGTGCCTTTTGTACTTAATGCCGATGAAATTTCTGTGTTTGATCGTCAACAAGAAGGTCAGAGGGATACAGTAAACCTGAAGTGAAGCAACCGAATCTATAACTAGTGTCACAGGAATGGTTCAAAACATAGACAGTAAGAAGATTCAATCTTTTTGTACTTAAGTCTTCATTGTGCCTTTCGTATTTAATTCCGATGCAATTTCTGTGTTTCATCGTCAGTAAGAAAGTCAGAGGGATACAGTAAACCTGAAGTGAAGCATCGGAATCTATAACTAGTGTCACAGGAATTTTTAAAACATAGACAGTAAGAAAGGTCAGACTTCTTGTACTTAAGTCAGCATTGTGCCATTTGTGTTTGATTCCGATGCAATTTCTGTGTGTCATCGTCAATACGAAGGTCAGAGGGATACAGTAGACCTGAAGTGAAGCATCGGAATCTATAACTAGTGTCACAGGAATAGTTCAAAACATAGACAGTAAGAAGAGTCAGTTGTCTTTTACTTAAGTGGGCATTGTGCCTTTTGTATTGAATTCCGATGCAATTTGTGTGTTTCATCGTCAAAAAGAAGGTAAGAGAGATACAGAAAGCTGAAGTGGTGCATCCGAATCTATAACTAGTGTCACAGGAATGGTCAAAACATAGACAATAAGAAGAGTTTGTTTCTTTGTACTTATGTCGGCATTGTGCCTTTTGTATTTAACTCCGATGCAATATCTGTGTTTCATCGTCAATAAGAAGATCAGAGGGATACAGTAAACCTGAAGTGAAGCATCGGAATCTATAACTAGGGTCACAGGAATGGATCAGAACATAAACAGTAAGAAGCGTCAGTTTTCTTGTACTTAAGTCAGCATTGTGCCTTTTCCATTTAATTCCGATGCAATTTCTGTGTTTCATCGTCAATAAGAAGGTCAGGGGGATACAGTAAACCTGAAGTGAAGCATGGGAATCTATAACTAGTGTCACAGGAATGTTTCAAAGCATAGACAATAAGAAGAGTCAGTTTTCTTGTACTTAAGTCGGCATTGTGCATTTTGTATTTAATTCCGATGCAATCTCTGTGTTTCATCGTCAATAAGAAAGTCAGAGGGATACAGTAAACCTGAAGTGAAGCAACGGAATCTATAACTAAAGTCACAGGAATGCTTCAAAACATAGACAGTAAGAAAGGTCAGTCTTCTTGTACTTAAGTCAGCATTGTGCCTTTTGTATCTATTTCCGATGCAATATCTGTGTTTCATCGTAAATAAGAAGATCAGAGGGATACAGTAAACCTGAAGTGAAGCATCGGAATCTATAACTATTGTCACAAGAATGGTTCAAATCATAGACAATAAGAAGAGCCAGTCTTCTTGTACTTGAGTCGGCAGTGTGCCTTTTGTATTTAATTGCGATGCAATATCTGTGTTTCATCGTCAATAAGAAGGTCAGAGGGATACAGTAAACCTGAAGTGAAGCATCGGAATCTATAACTAGTGTCACAGGAGTGGTTCAAAACATAGACAGTAGGAAGAGTCAGTCCTCTAGTACTGAAGTCGGCATTGTGCCTTCTGTATTTAATTCCGATGCAATTTCTGTGTTTCATCGTCAATAAGACGGTCGGAGGGATACAGTAAAAATGAAGTGAAGCATCTGAATCTATAACTAGTGGCATAGGAATGGTTCAAAACATAGGCAGTAAGAAGAGTCAGTTATCTTGTACTTAAGTCGGCATTGTGCATTTTGTATTTAATTCCGATGCAATTTCTGAGCTTTATTGTCAATAAGAAGGTCTGAGGGATACAGTAAACCTGAAGTGAAGCATCGGAATCTATAACTAGTGTCACAGGAATGGTTCAAAACATAGACAGTAAGAAGAGTCAGTCTTTTTGTACTTAAGTCGGCATTGTGCCTTTCGTATTTAATTCCGATGCAATTTCTGTGTTTCATCGTCAATAAGAAAGTCAGAGGGATACAGTAAACCTGAAGTGAAGCATCGGAATCTATAACTAGTGTCACAGGAATGGTTAAAACATAGACAGTAAGAAAGGTCAGACTTCTTGTACTTAAGTCGGCATTGTGCCTTTTGGATTTTTATTCCGTTGCAATATCTGTGTTTCATCGTCAATAAGAAGATCAGAGGGATACAGTAAACCTAAAGTGAAGCATCGGAATCTATAACTAGGGTCACAGGAATGGTTCAAAACATAAACAGTAAGAAGCGTCAGTTTTCTTGTACTTAAGTCAGCATTGTGCCTTTTCCATTTAATTCCGATGCAATTTCTGTGTTTCATCGTCAATAAGAAGGTCAGGGGGATACAGTAAACCTGAAGTGAAGCATCGGAATCTATAACTAGTGTCACAGGAATGTTTCAAAGCATAGACAATAAGAAGAGTCAGTTTTTTTGTACTTAAGTCGGCATTGTGCATTTGTATTTAATTCCGATGCTATTTCTGTGTTTCATCGCCAATATGAAGGTCAGAGGGATACAGTATACCTGAAGTGAAGCATCGCAATCAATAACTAGTGTCACAGGAATGGTTCAAAACTTAGACAGTAAGAAGAGTCAGTTTTCTTGTACTTAAGTCAGCATTGTGCCATTTGTATTTGATTCCGATGCAATTTCTGTGTTTCATCGTCTATAAGAAGGTCAGAGGGATACAGTAAACCTGAAGTGAAGTATCGGAATCTATAACTAGTGTCACAGGAATGGTTCAAAGCATAGACAGTAAGAAGAGTCAGTTTTCTTGTACTTAAGTCAGCATTGTGCCATTTGTATTTGATTCCGATGCAATTTCAGTGTGTCATCGTCAATACGAAGGTCAGAGGGATACAGTAGACCTGAAGTGAAGCATCGGAATCTATAACTAGTGTCACAGGAATGGTTCAAAACATAGACAGTAAGACGATTCAGTTTAGTTGTACTTAAGTCGGCTTTGTGCCTTTTGTATTGAATTCTGATGCCATTTCTGTGTTTCATCGTCAATAAGAAGGTCAGAGGGATACAGTAACCCTGAAGTGAAGCAAGGGAATCTATATCTAGTGTCACAGGAATGTTTCAAAACATAGACAGTAATAAGAGTCAGTTTTCTTGTACTTAAGCCGGCATTGTGCCTTTTGTATTTAATGCCGATGAAATTTCAGTGTTTGATCGTCAATAAGAAGGTCATAGGGTTACAGTAAACTTGAAGTGAAGTATCGGAATATATAACTAGTGTCACAGGAATGGTCCAAATCATTGACAGTAAGAAGTGTCAGTTTACTTGTACTTAAGTCGGCATTGTGCTTTTTGTATTTAATTCCGATGCAATTTCTGTGTTTCATCGTCAATAAAAAGGTCAGAGGGGTACAGTAAACTTGAAGTGAAGCATCGGAATCTATAACTAGTGTCACAGGAATGTTTCAAAACACAGACAGTAAGAAGAGTCAGTTGTCTTTTACTTAAGTGGGCATTGTGCCTTTTGTATTTAATTCCGATGCAATTTGTGTGTTTCATCGTCAAAAAGAAGGTCAGTGGGATACTGAAAGCCTGAAGTGAATCATCGGAATCTATAACTAGTGTCACAGGAATGGTCAAAACATAGACAATAAGAAGAGTTTGTTTCTTTGTACTTAAGTCGGCAGTGTGCCTTTTGTATTTAACTCCGATGCAATGTCTGTGTTTCATCGCCTATATGGAGGTCAGAGGGATACAGTAAACCTGAAGTGAAGCATCGGAATCTATAAATAGTGTCACAGGAATTTTTCAAAACATAGACAGTAAGAAGAGTCAGTTTTCTTGTACATATGTCTGCATTGTGCCTATTGTATTTAATTCCGATGCAATTTCTGTGGTTCATCGTCAATAAGAAGGTCAGAGGGATACAATAAACCTGAAGTTAAGTATCGGAATCTATAACTAGTGTCACAGGAAGGGTTCAAAACATAGACAGTAAGTAGAGTCAGTTTTATTGTACATAAGTCGGCATTGTGCCATTTGTATTTAATTACGATGCAATTTCTGTGTTTCTTCGTCAATATAAAGGTCAGAGGGATACAGTAAACCTGAAGTGAAGCATCGGAATCTATAATTACTGTCACAGGAATAGTTAAAACATAGACAATAAGAAGAGTCAGTTTTCTTGTACTTAAGTCGTCATTGTGCCTTTTGTATTTAATTCCGATGGAAATTTGTGTGTCATCGTCAGTACGAAGGTCAGAGGGATACAGTAAACCTGAAGTGAAGCATCGGAATCTATTACTAGTGTCACAGGAATGGTTCAAAACATCGACAGTTAGAAGAGCCGGTTGTCTTGTACTTAAGTAGGCATTGTGCCTTTTATATTTCATTCCGAAGCAATTTCTGTGTTTCATCGTCAATAAGAAGGTCAGAGGTATACAGTAAACCTGAGGTGAAGTATCGGAATCTATACTAGTGTCACAGGAATGGTTCAAATCATGGACAGTAAGAAAAGTCAGTTTTCTTGTACTTAAGTCGGCATTGTGCCATTTGTATTTAATTCCGATGCAATTTCTGTGTATCATCGTCAATAAGAAGGTCAGAGGGATACAGTAAACCTGAAGTGAAGCATTGGAATCTATACTAGTGTCACAGGAATGGTTCAGAACATAGACAGTAAGAAGAGTCAGTTTTTGCTTGTACTTAAGTTGGCATTGTGCGATTTTTATTTAATTCCGATGCAATTTCTGTATTTCATCGTCAATAAGAAGGTCAGAGGGATACAATAAACCTGAAGTGAGGCATCGGAATCTATAAGTAGTGTCACAGGAATGGTTAAAACATAGAAAGTGAGAAGGGTCAGTTTTCTTGTACATAAGTCGGCATTGTGCATTTTGTATTTAATTCCGATGCAATTTCTGTGTGTCATCGTCAATACGAAGGTCAGAGTGATACAGTAAACCTGAAGTGAAGCATCGGAATTTAAAACTAGTGTCACAGGAATGGTTCAAAAAATAGACAGTAAGAGGACTCAGTTTACTTGTACTTAAGTCGGCATTGTGCCTTTTGTATTGAATTCCGATGCAATTTCTGCGTTTCATTGTCAATAAGAAGGTCAGAGGGATACAGTAAACCTGAAGTGAAGCATAGGAATCTATAACTAGTGTCACAGTAATGGTTCAAAACATAGACAGTAAGAAGAGTCAGTCTTCTTGTACTTAAGTCGGCATTGTGCCTTTTGTATTTAATTCCGACGCAATTTTTGTGTTTCATCGTCAATAAGAAGGTCAGAGGGTTACAGTAAACTTGAAGTGAAGCATCGGAATCTATAACTAGTGTCACAATAATGGTTCAAAACATAGACAGTAAAAAGTGTCAGTTTACTTGTACTTAAGTCGGCATTGTGCCTTTTGTATTTAATTCCGATGCTATTTCTGTGTTTCATCGTCAATAAGAAGGTCAGAGGGATACAGTAAACCTGAAGTGAAGCATCGGAATCTATAACTAGTGTCACAGGAATGGTTCAAAGCATAGACACTAAGAAGGGTCAGTTTTCCTATAATTAAGGCGGCATTGTGCCTTTTGTACTTAATTCGGATGCAATTTCTGTGTTTCATCGTCAATAAGATGGTCTGAAGGATACAGTAAACCTGAAGTGAAGCATCGGAATCTATAACTAGTGGCACAGGAATGGTTCAAAACATAGACAGTAAGAAGAGTCAGTCTTCTTGTACTTAAGTCGGCATTGTGCATTTGGTATTTAATTCCGACGCAATTTCTGTGTTTCATCGTCAATAAGAAGGTCAGAGGGTTACAGTAAACTTGAAGTGATGCATTGGAATCTATAATTAGCGTCACAGGAATGTTTCAAAACATAGACAGTAAGAAGAGTCAATCTTCTTGTACTTAAGCCGGCATTGTGCCTTTTGTACTTAATGCCGATGAAATTTCTGTGTTTGATCGTCAACAAGAAGGTCAGAGGGATACAGTAAACCTGAAGTGAAGCAACCGAATCTATAACTAGTGTCACAGGAATGGTTCAAAACATAGACAGTAAGAAGAGTCAATCTTCTTGTACTTAAGTCTTCATTGTGCCTTTCGTATTTAATTCCGATGCAATTTCTGTGTTTCATCGTCAATAAGAAAGTCAGAGGGATACAGTAAACCTGAAGTGAAGCATGGGAATCTATAACTAGTGTCACAGGAATTTTTAAAACATAGACAGTAAGAAAGGTCAGACTTCTTGTACTTAAGTCAGCATTGTGCCATTTGTATTTGATTCCGATGCAATTTCTGTGTGTCATCGTCAATACGAAGGTCAGAGGGATACAGTAGACCTGAAGTGAAGCATCGGAATCTATAACTAGTGTCACAGGAATAGTTCAAAACATAGACAGTAAGAAGAGTCAGTTGTCTTTTACTTAAGTGGGCATTGTGCCTTTTGTATTGAATTCCGATGCAATTTGTGTGTTTCATCGTCAAAAAGAAGGTCAGAGAGATACAGAAAGCCTGAAGTGGTGCATCCGAATCTATAACTAGTGTCACAGGAATGGTCAAAACATAGACAATAAGAAGAGTTTGTTTCTTTGTACTTATGTCGGCATTGTGCCTTTTGTATTTAACTCCGATGCAATATCTGTGTTTCATCGTCAATAAGAAGATCAGAGGGATACAGTAAACCTGAAGTGAAGCATCGGAATCTATAACTAGGGTCACAGGAATGGATCAAAACATAAACAGTTAGAAGCGTCAGTTTTCTTGTACTTAAGTCAGCATTGTGCCTTTTCCATTTAATTCCGATGCAATTTCTGTGTTTCATCGTCAATAAGAAGGTCAGGGGGATACAGTAAACCTGAAGTGAAGCATGGGAATCTATAACTAGTGTCACAGGAATGTTTCAAAGCATAGACAATAAGAAGAGTCAGTTTTCTTGTACTTAAGTCGGGATTGTGCCTTTTGTATTTAATTCCGAGGCTATTTCTGAGTTTCATCGACAATATGAAGGTCAGAGGGATACAGTATACCTGAAGTGAAGCATCGCAATCTATAACTAGTGTCACAGGAATGGTTCAAAACTTAGACAGTAAGAAGAGTCAGTTTTCTTGTACTTAAGTCAGCATTGTGCCATTTGTATTTGATTCCGATGCAATTTATGTGTTTCATCGTCAATAAGAAGGTCAGAGGGATACAGTAAACCTGAAGTGAAGTATCGGAATCTATAACTAGTGTCATAGGAATGGTCCAAATCATTGACAGTAAGAAGTGTCAGTTTACTTGTACTTAAGTCGGCATTGTGCCTTTTGTATTTAATTCCGATGCAATTTCTGTGTTTCATCGTCAATAAAAAGGTCAGAGGGATACAGTAAACCTGAATTGAACCATCGGAATCTATAACTAGTGTCACAGGAATGTTTCAAACCATATACAGTAAGAAGAGTCAATCTTCTTGTACTTAAGTCGGCATTGTGCCTTTTGTATTTAATTCGGATGCAATTTCTGTGTTTCATCGTCAATAAGAAGGTCTGAGGAATACAGTAAACCTGAAGTGAAGCATCGGAATCTATAACTAGTGTCACCGGAATGGTTCAAAACATAGACAGTAAGAAGTGTCAGTTTACTTGTACTTAAGTCGGCATTGTGCCTTTTGTATTTAATTCCGATGCAATTTCTGTGTTTCATCTTCAATAAGAAGGTCAGAGGGATACAGTAAACCTGAAGTGAAGCATCGGAATCTATAACTAGTGTCACAGGAATGGTTCAAAGCATAGACAGTAAGAAGGGTCAGTTTTCTTATAATTAAGTCGGCATTGTGCCTTTTGTATTTAATTCGGATGAGATTTCTGTGTTTCATCGTCAATAAGATGGTCTGAGGGATACAGTAAACCTGAAGTGAGGCATCGGAATCAATAACTAGTGGCACAGGAATGGTTCAAAACATAGACAGTAAGAAGAGTCAGTCTTCTTGTACTTAAGTCGGCATTGTGCATTTTGTATTTAATTCCGACGCAATTTCTGTGTTTCATCGTCAATAAGAAGGTCAGAGGGTTACAGTAAACTTGAAGTGATGCATCGGAATCTATAACTAGTGTCACAGGAATGTTTCAAGACATAGACAGTAAGAAGAGTCAGTTTTCTTGTACTTAAGCCGCTATTGTGCCTTTTGTACTTAATGCCGATGAAATTTCTGTGTTTGATCGTCAACAAGAAGGTCAGAGGGATACAGTAAACCTGAAGAGAAGCATCCGAATCTGTAACTAGTGTCACAGGAATGGTTCAAAACATAGACAGTAAGTAGAGTCAGTTTTATTGTACTTAAGTCGGCATTGTGCCACTTGTATTTAATTCCGATGCAATTTCTGTGTTTCTTCGTCAATATAAAGGTCAGAAGGATACAGTAAACCTGAAGTAAACTATCGGAATCTATTACTAGGGTCACAGGAATGGGTCAAAACAACGACAGTTAGAAGAGCCGGATGTCTTGTACTTAAGTAGGCATTGTGCCTTTTGTATTTAATTCCGAAGCAATTTCTGTGTTTCATCGTCAATAAGAAGGTCAGAGGTATACAGTAAACCTGAGGTGAAGTATCGGAATCTATACTAGTGTCACAGGAATGGTTCAAATCATGGACAGTAAGAAAAGTCAGTTTTCTTGTACTTAAGTCGGCATTGTGCCATTTGTATTTAATTCCGATGCAATTTCTGTGTATCATCGTCAATAAGAAGGTCAGAGGGATACAGTAAACCTGAAGTGAAGCATTGGAATCTATACTAGTGTCACAGGAATGGTTCAGAACATAGACAGTAAGAAGAGTCAGTTTTTGCTTGTACTTAAGTTGGCATTGTGCGATTTTTATTTAATTCCGATGCAATTTCTGTATTTCATCGTCAATAAGAAGGTCAGAGGGATACAATAAACCTGAAGTGAGGCATCGGAATCTATAACTAGTGTCACAGGAATGGTTAAAACATAGAAAGTGAGAAGGGTCAGTTTTCTTGTACATAAGTCGGCATTGTGCATTTTGTATTTAATTCCGATGCAATTTCTGTGTGTCATCGTCAATACGAAGGTCAGAGTGATACAGTAAACCTGAAGTGAAGCATCGGAATTTAAAACTAGTGTCACAGGAATGGTTCAAAAAATAGACAGTAAGAGGACTCAGTTTACTTGTACTTAAGTCGGCATTGTGCCTTTTGTATTGAATTCCGATGCAATTTCTGCGTTTCATTGTCAATAAGAAGGTCAGAGGGATACAGTAAACCTGAAGTGAAGCATAGGAATCTATAACTAGTGTCACAGTAATGGTTCAAAACATAGACAGTAAGAAGAGTCAGTCTTCTTGTACTTAAGTCGGCATTGTGCCTTTTGTATTTAATTCCGACGCAATTTTTGTGTTTCATCGTCAATAAGAAGGTCAGAGGGTTACAGTAAACTTGAAGTGAAGCATCGGAATCTATAACTAGTGTCACAATAATGGTTCAAAACATAGACAGTAAAAAGTGTCAGTTTACTTGTACTTAAGTCGGCATTGTGCCTTTTGTATTTAATTCCGATGCAATTTCTGTGTTTCATCGTCAATAAGAAGGTCAGAGGGATACAGTAAACCTGAAGTGAAGCATCGGAATCTATAACTAGTGTCACAGGAATGGTTCAAAGCATAGACACTAAGAAGGGTCAGTTTTCCTATAATTAAGGCGGCATTGTGCCTTTTGTACTTAATTCGGATGCAATTTCTGTGTTTCATCGTCAATAAGATGGTCTGAAGGATACAGTAAACCTGAAGTGAAGCATCGGAATCTATAACTAGTGGCACAGGAATGGTTCAAAACATAGACAGTAAGAAGAGTCAGTCTTCTTGTACTTAAGTCGGCATTGTGCATTTGGTATTTAATTCCGACGCAATTTCTGTGTTTCATCGTCAATAAGAAGGTCAGAGGGTTACAGTAAACTTGAAGTGATGCATTGGAATCTATAATTAGCGTCACAGGAATGTTTCAAAACATAGACAGTAAGAAGAGTCAATCTTCTTGTACTTAAGCCGGCATTGTGCCTTTTGTACTTAATGCCGATGAAATTTCTGTGTTTGATCGTCAACAAGAAGGTCAGAGGGATACAGTAAACCTGAAGTGAAGCAACCGAATCTATAACTAGTGTCACAGGAATGGTTCAAAACATAGACAGTAAGAAGAGTCAATCTTCTTGTACTTAAGTCTTCATTGTGCCTTTCGTATTTAATTCCGATGCAATTTCTGTGTTTCATCGTCAATAAGAAAGTCAGAGGGATACAGTAAACCTGAAGTGAAGCATCGGAATCTATAACTAGTGTCACAGGAATTTTTAAAACATAGACAGTAAGAAAGGTCAGACTTCTTGTACTTAAGTCAGCATTGTGCCATTTGTATTTGATTCCGATGCAATTTCTGTGTGTCATCGTCAATACGAAGGTCAGAGGGATACAGTAGACCTGAAGTGAAGCATCGGAATCTATAACTAGTGTCACAGGAATAGTTCAAAACATAGACAGTAAGAAGAGTCAGTTGTCTTTTACTTAAGTGGGCATTGTGCCTTTTGTATTGAATTCCGATGCAATTTGTGTGTTTCATCGTCAAAAAGAAGGTCAGAGAGATACAGAAAGCCTGAAGTGGTGCATCCGAATCTATAACTAGTGTCACAGGAATGGTCAAAACATAGACAATAAGAAGAGTTTGTTTCTTTGTACTTATGTCGGCATTGTGCCTTTTGTATTTAACTCCGATGCAATATCTGTGTTTCATCGTCAATAAGAAGATCAGAGGGATACAGTAAACCTGAAGTGAAGCATCGGAATCTATAACTAGGGTCACAGGAATGGATCAAAACATAAACAGTTAGAAGCGTCAGTTTTCTTGTACTTAAGTCAGCATTGTGCCTTTTCCATTTAATTCCGATGCAATTTCTGTGTTTCATCGTCAATAAGAAGGTCAGGGGGATACAGTAAACCTGAAGTGAAGCATGGGAATCTATAACTAGTGTCACAGGAATGTTTCAAAGCATAGACAATAAGAAGAGTCAGTTTTCTTGTACTTAAGTCGGGATTGTGCCTTTTGTATTTAATTCCGAGGCTATTTCTGAGTTTCATCGACAATATGAAGGTCAGAGGGATACAGTATACCTGAAGTGAAGCATCGCAATCTATAACTAGTGTCACAGGAATGGTTCAAAACTTAGACAGTATGAAGAGTCAGTTTTCTTGTACTTAAGTCAGCATTGTGCCATTTGTATTTGATTCCGATGCAATTTATGTGTTTCATCGTCAATAAGAAGGTCAGAGGGATACAGTAAACCTGAAGTGAAGTATCGGAATCTATAACTAGTGTCATAGGAATGGTCCAATTCATTGACAGTAAGAAGTGTCAGTTTACTTGTACTTAAGTCGGCATTGTGCCTTTTGTATTTAATTCCGATGCAATTTCTGTGTTTCATCGTCAATAAAAAGGTCAGAGGGATACAGTAAACCTGAATTGAACCATCGGAATCTATAACTAGTGTCACAGGAATGTTTCAAACCATATACAGTAAGAAGAGTCAATCTTCTTGTACTTAAGTCGGCATTGTGCCTTTTGTATTTAATTCGGATGCAATTTCTGTGTTTCATCGTCAATAAGAAGGTCTGAGGAATACAGTAAACCTGAAGTGAAGCATCGGAATCTATAACTAGTGTCACCGGAATGGTTCAAAACATAGACAGTAAGAAGTGTCAGTTTACTTGTACTTAAGTCGGCATTGTGCCTTTTGTATTTAATTCCGATGCAATTTCTGTGTTTCATCTTCAATAAGAAGGTCAGAGGGATACAGTAAACCTGAAGTGAAGCATCGGAATCTATAACTAGTGTCACAGGAATGGTTCAAAGCATAGACAGTAAGAAGGGTCAGTTTTCTTATAATTAAGTCGGCATTGTGCCTTTTGTATTTAATTCGGATGCAATTTCTGTGTTTCATCGTCAATAAGATGGTCTGAGGGATACAGTAAACCTGAAGTGAGGCATCGGAATCAATAACTAGTGGCACAGGAATGGTTCAAAACATAGACAGTAAGAAGAGTCAGTCTTCTTGTACTTAAGTCGGCATTGTGCATTTTGTATTTAATTCCGACGCAATTTCTGTGTTTCATCGTCAATAAGAAGGTCAGAGGGTTACAGTAAACTTGAAGTGATGCATCGGAATCTATAACTAGTGTCACAGGAATGTTTCAAGACATAGACAGTAAGAAGAGTCAGTTTTCTTGTACTTAAGCCGCTATTGTGCCTTTTGTACTTAATGCCGATGAAATTTCTGTGTTTGATCGTCAACAAGAAGGTCAGAGGGATACAGTAAACCTGAAGAGAAGCATCCGAATCTGTAACTAGTGTCACAGGAATGGTTCAAAACATAGACAGTAAGTAGAGTCAGTTTTATTGTACTTAAGTCGGCATTGTGCCACTTGTATTTAATTCCGATGCAATTTCTGTGTTTCTTCGTCAATATAAAGGTCAGAAGGATACAGTAAACCTGAAGTAAACTATCGGAATCTATTACTAGGGTCACAGGAATGGGTCAAAACAACGACAGTTAGAAGAGCCGGATGTCTTGTACTTAAGTAGGCATTGTGCCTTTTGTATTTAATTCCGAAGCAATTTCTGTGTTTCATCGTCAATAAGAAGGTCAGAGGTATACAGTAAACCTGAGGTGAAGTATCGGAATCTATACTAGTGTCACAGGAATGGTTCAAATCATGGACAGTAAGAAAAGTCAGTTTTCTTGTACTTAAGTCGGCATTGTGCCATTTGTATTTAATTCCGATGCAATTTCTGTGTTTCATCGTCAATAAGAAGGTCAGAGGGATACAGTAAACCTGAAGTGAAGCATCGGAACCTATACTAGTGTCACAGGAATGGTTCAGAACATAGACAGTAAGAAGAGACAGTTTTTGCTTGTACTTAAGTTGGCATTGTGCCATTTTTATTTAATTCCGATGCAATTTCTGTATTTCATCGTCAATAAGAAGGTCAGAGGGATACAGTAAACCTGAAGTGAGGCATCGGAATCTATAACTAGTGTCACAGGAATGGTTAAAACATAGAAAGTGAGAAGGGTCAGTTTTCTTGTACTTAAGTCGGCATTGTGCATTTTGTATTTAATTCCGATGCAATTTCTGTGTGTCATCGTCAATACGAAGGTCAGAGTGAAACAGTAAACCTGAAGTGAAGCATCGGAATTTAAAACTAGTGTCACAGGAATGGTTCAAAAAATAGACAGTAAGAGGATTCAGTTTACTTGTACTTAAGTCGGCATTGTGTCTTTTGTATTGAATTCCGATGCAATTTCTGCGTTTCATCGTCAATAACAAGGTCAGAGGGATACAGTAAACCGTAAGTGAAGCATAGGAATCTATAACTACTGTCACAGAAATGGTTCAAAACATAGACAGTAAGAAGAGTCAGTCTTTTTGTTCTTAAGTCGGCACTGTGCCTTTCGTATTTAATTCCGATGCAATTTCTGTGTTTCATCGTCAATAAGAAAGTCAGAGGGATACAGTAAACCTGAAGTGAAGCATCGGAATCTATAACTAGTGTCACAGGAATGGTTAAAACATAGACAGTAAGAAAGGTCAGACTTCTTGTACTTAAGTCGGCATTGTGCCTTTTGGATTTTTATTCCGATGCAATATCTGTGTTTCATCGTCAATAAGAAGATCAGAGGGATACAGTAAACCTGAAGTGAAGCATCGGAATCTATAACTAGGGTCACAGGAATGGTTCAAAACATAAACAGTAAGAAGCGTCAGTTTTCTTGTACTTAAGTCAGCATTGTGCCTTTTCCATTTAATTCCGATGCAATTTCTGTGTTTCATCGTCAATAAGAAGGTCAGGGGGATACAGTAAACCTGAAGTGAAGCATCGGAATCTATAACTAGTGTCACAGGAATGTTTCAAAGCATAGACAATAAGAAGAGTCAGTTTTATTGTACTTAAGTCGGCATTGTGCATTTGTATTTAATTCCGATGCTATTTCTGTGTTTCATTGACAATATGAAGGTCAGAGGGATACAGTATACCCGAAGTGAAGCATCGCAATCTATAGCTAGTGTCACAGGAATGGTTCAAAACTTAGACAGTAAGAAGAGTCAGTTTTCTTGTACTTAAGTCAGCATTGTGCCATTTGTATTTGATTCCGATGCAATTTCTGTGTTTCATCGTCAATAAGAAGGTCAGAGGGATACAGTAAACCTGAAGTAAAGTATCGGAATCTATAACTAGTGTCACAGGAATGGTTCAAAGCATAGACAGTAAGAAGAGTCAGTTTTCTTGTACTTAAGTCAGCATTGTGCCATTTGTATTTGATTCCGATGCCATTTCTGTGTTTCATCGTCAATAAGAAGGTCAGAGGGATACAGTAAACCTGAAGTGAAGCAAGGGAATCTATAACTAGTGTCACAGGAATGTTTCATAACATAGACAGTAATAAGAGTCAGTTTTCTTGTACTTAAGCCGGTATTGTGCCTTTTGTATTTAATGCCGATGAAATTTCTGTGTTTGATCGTCAATAAGAAGGTCATAGGGTTACAGTGAACTTGAAGTGAAGTATCGGAATCTATAACTAGTGTCACAGGAATGGTCCAAATCATTGACAGTAAGAAGTGTCAGTTTACTTGTACTTAAGTCGGCATTGTGCTTTTTGTATTTAATTCCGATGCAATTTCTGTGTTGCATCGTCAATAAAAAGGTCAGAGGGATACAGTAAACCTGAATTGAACCATCGGAATCTATAACTAGTGTCACAGGAATGTTTCAAACCATATACAGTAAGAAGAGTCAATCTTCTTGTACTTAAGTCGGCATTGTGCCTTTTGTATTTAATTCGGATGCAATTTCTGTGTTTCATCGTCAATAAGAAGGTCTGAGGAATACAGTAAACCTGAAGTGAAGCATCGGAATCTATAACTAGTGTCACAGGAATGGTTCAAAGCATAGACAGTAAGAAGGGTCAGTTTTCTTATAATTAAGTCGGCATTGTGCCTTTTGTATTTAATTCGGATGCAATTTCTGTGTTTCATCGTCAATAAGATGGTCTGAGGGATACAGTAAACCTGAAGTGAGGCATCGGAATCAATAACTAGTGGCACAGGAATGGTTCAAAACATAGACAGTAAGAAGAGTCAGTCTTCTTGTACTTAAGTCGGCATTGTGCATTTTGTATTTAATTCCGACGCAATTTCTGTGTTTCATCGTCAATAAGAAGGTCAGAGGGTTACAGTAAACTTGAAGTGATGCATCGGAATCTATAACTAGTGTCACAGGAATGTTTCAAGACATAGACAGTAAGAAGAGTCAGTTTTCTTGTACTTAAGCCGCTATTGTGCCTTTTGTACTTAATGCCGATGAAATTTCTGTGTTTGATCGTCAACAAGAAGGTCAGAGGGATACAGTAAACCTGAAGTGAAGCATCCGAATCTATAACTAGTGTCACAGGAATGGTTCAAAACATAGACAGTAAGTAGAGTCAGTTTTATTGTACTTAAGTCGGCATTGTGCCACTTGTATTTAATTCCGATGCAATTTCTGTGTTTCTTCGTCAATATAAAGGTCAGAGGGATACAGTAAACCTGAAGTGAACTATCGGAATCTATTACTAGTGTCACAGGAATGGGTCAAAACATCGACAGTTAGAAGAGCCGGATGTCTTGTACTTAAGTAGGCATTGTGCCTTTTGTATTTAATTCCGAAGCAATTTCTGTGTTTCATCGTCAATAAGAAGGTCAGAGGTATACAGTAAACCTGAGGTGAAGTATCGGAATCTATACTAGTGTCACAGGAATGGTTCAAATCATGGACAGTAAGAAAAGTCAGTTTTCTTGTACTTAAGTCGGCATTGTGCCATTTGTATTTAATTCCGATGCAATTTCTGTGTTTCATCGTCAATACGAAGGTCAGAGTGAAACAGTAAACCTGAAGTGAAGCATCGGAACCTATACTAGTGTCACAGGAATGGTTCAGAACATAGACAGTAAGAAGAGACTGTTTTCTTGTACTTAAGTTGGCATTGTGCCATTTTTATTTAATTCCGATGCAATTTCTGTATTTCATCGTCAATAAGAAGGTCAGAGGGATACAGTAAACCTGAAGTGAGGCATCGGAATCTATAACTAGTGTCACAGGAATGGTTAAAACATAGAAAGTGAGAAGGGTCAGTTTTCTTGTACTTAAGTCGGCATTGTGCATTTTGTATTTAATTCCGATGCAATTTCTGTGTGTCATCGTCAATACGAAGGTCAGAGTGAAACAGTAAACCTGAAGTGAAGCATCGGAATTTAAAACTAGTGTCACAGGAATGGTTCAAAAAATAGACAGTAAGAGGATTCAGTTTACTTGTACTTAAGTCGGCATTGTGCCTTTTGTATTGAATTCCGATGCAATTTCTGCGTTTCATCGTCAATAACAAGGTCAGAGGGATACAGTAAACCGTAAGTGAAGCATAGGAATCTATAACTACTGTCACAGAAATGGTTCAAAACATAGACAGTAAGAAGAGTCAGTCTTTTTGTACTTAAGTCGGCATTGTGCCTTTCGTATTTAATTCCGATGCAATTTCTGTGTTTCATCGTCAATAAGAAAGTCAGAGGGATACAGTAAACCTGAAGTGAAGCATCGGAATCTATAACTAGTGTCACAGGAATGGTTAAAACATAGACAGTAAGAAAGGTCAGACTTCTTGTACTTAAGTCGGCATTGTGCCTTTTGGATTTTTATTCCGATGCAATATCTGTGTTTCATCGTCGATAAGAAGATCAGAGGGATACAGTAAACCTGAAGTGAAGCATCGGAATCTATAACTAGGGTCACAGGAATGGTTCAAAACATAAACAGTAAGAAGCGTCAGTTTTCTTGTACTTAAGTCAGCATTGTGCCTTTTCCATTTAATTCCGATGCAATTTCTGTGTTTCATCGTCAATAAGAAGGTCAGGGGGATACAGTAAACCTGAAGTGAAGCATCGAAATCTATAACTAGTGTCACAGGAATGTTTCAAAGCATAGACAATAAGAAGAGTCAGTTTTATTGTACTTAAGTCGGCATTGTGCATTTGTATTTAATTCCGATGCTATTTCTGTGTTTCATCGACAATATGAAGGTCAGAGGGATACAGTATACCCGAAGTGAAGCATCGCAATCTATAGCTAGTGTCACAGGAATGGTTCAAAACTTAGACAATAAGAAGAGTCAGTTTTCTTGTACTTAAGTCAGCATTGTGCCATTTGTATTTGATTCCGATGCAATTTCTGTGTTTCATCGTCAATAAGAAGGTCAGAGGGATACAGTAAACCTGAAGTGAAGCAAGGGAATCTATAACTAGTGTCACAGGAATGTTTCAAAACATAGACAGTAATAAGAGTCAGTTTTCTTGTACTTAAGCCGGCATTGTGCCTTTTGTATTTAATGCCGATGAAATTTCTGTGTTTGATCGTCAATAAGAAGGTCATAGGGTTACAGTAAACTTGAAGTGAAGTATCGGAATCTATAACTAGTGTCACAGGAATGGTCCAAATCATTGACAGTAAGAAGTGTCAGTTTACTTGTACTTAAGTCGGCATTGTGCTTTTTGTATTTAATTCCGATGCAATTTCTGTGTTTCATCGTCAATAAAAAGGTCAGAGGGATACAGTAAACCTGAACTGAACCATCGGAATCTATAACTAGTGTCACAGAAATGTTTCAAACCATAGACAGTATGAAGAGTCAATCTTCTTGTACTTTAGTCGGCATTGTGCCTTTTGTATTTAATTCAGATGCAATTTCTATGTTTCATCCTCATTAAGAAGGTCTGAGGGATACAGTAAACCTGAAGTGAAGCATCGGAATCAATAACTAGTGACACAGGAATGGTTCAAACATAGACAGTAAGAAGCGTCAGTCTCCTTGTACTTAAGTCGGCATTGTGCCTTTTGTATGTAAATCCGACGCAATTTCTGTGTTTCATCGTCAATAAGAAGGTCAGAGGGTTACAGTAAACTTGACGTGAAGCATCGGAATCTATAACTAGTGTCACAGGAACGTTTCAAAACAGAGACAGTAAGAAGAGTCAGTTTTCTTGTAGTTAAGCCGGCATTGTGCCTTTTGTATTTAATGCCGATGAAATTTCTGTGTTTGATCGTCAATAAGAAGGTCAGAGGGATATAGTTAACCTGAAGTGAAGCATCGGAATCTATAACTAGTGTCACAGGAATAGTTCAAAACATAGACAGTAATAAGAGTCAGTTGTCTTTTACTTAAGTGGGCATTGTGCCTTTTGTATTTAATTCCGATGCAATTTGTGTGTTTCATCGTCAAAAAGAAGGTCAGAGGGATACTGAAAGCCTGAAGTGAACCATCGGAATCTATAACTAGTGTCACAGGAATGGTCAAGACATAGACAATAAGAAGAGTTTGTTTCTTTGTACTTAAGTCGGCATTGTGCCTTTTGTATTTAACTCCGATGCAATGTCTGTGTTTCATCGCCTATATGGAGGTCAGAGGGATACAGTAAACCTGAAGTGAAGCATCGGAATCTATAACTAGTGTCACAGGAATTTTTCAAAACATAGACAGTAAGAAGAGTCAGTTTTCTTGTACATATGTCTGCATTGTGCCTATTGTATTTAATTCCGATGCAATTTCTGTGTTTCATCGTCAATAAGAAGGTCAGAGGGATACAATAAACCTGAAGTGAAGTATCGGAATCTATAACTAGTGTCACAGGAAGGGTTCAAAACATAGACAGTAAGTAGAATCAGTTTTGTTGTACTTAAGTCGGCATTGTGCCATTTGTATTTAATTACGATGCAATCTCTGTGTTTCTTCGTCAATATAAAGGTCAGAGGGATACAGTAAACCTGAAGTGAAGCATCGGAATCTATAATTAGTGTCACAGGAATAGTTAAAACATAGACAAAAAGAAGAGTCAGTTTTCTTGTACTTAAGTCGACATTGTGCCTTTTGTATTTAATTCCGATGCAAATTTGTGTGTCATCGTCAGTACGAAGGTCAGAGGGATACAGTAAACCTGAAGTGAAGCATCGGAATCTATTACTAGTGTCACAGGAATGGTTCAAAACATCGTCAGTTAGAAGAGCCGGTTGTCTTGTACTTAAGTAGGCATTGTGCCTTTTGAATTTCATTCCGAAGCAATTTCTGTGTTTCATCGTCAATAAGAAGGTCAGAGGTATACAGTAAACCTGAGGTGAAGTATCGGAATCTATACTAGTGTCACAGGAATGGTTCAAATCATAGACAGTAAGAAAAGTCAGTTTTCTTGTACTTAAGTTGGCATTGTGCCATTTGTATTTAATTCCGATGCAATTTCTGTGTTTCATCGTCAATAAGAAGGTCAGAGGGATACAGTAAACCTGAAGTGAAGCATCGGAATCTATACTAGTGTCACAGGAATGGTTCAGAACATAGACAGTAAGAAGAGTCAGTTTTTGCTTGTACTTAAGTTGCATTGTGCCATTTTTATTTAATTCCGATGCAATTTCTGTATTTCATCGTCAATAAGAAGGTCAGAGGGATACAGTAAACGTGAAGTGAGGCATCGGAATCTATAACTAGTGTCACAGGAATGGTTAAAACATAGAAAGTGAGAAGGGTCAGTTTTCTTGTACTTAAGTCGGCATTGCACATTTTGTATTTAATTACGATCCAATTTCTGTGTGTCATCGTCAATACGAAGGTCAGAGTGATACAGTAAACCTGAAGTGAAGCATCGGAATTTAAAACTAGTGTCACAGGAATGGTTAAAAAAATAGACAGTAAGAGGATTCAGTTTACTTGTACTTAAGTCGGCATTGTGCCTTTTGTATTGAATTCCGATGCAATTTCTGCGTTTCATCGTCAATAAGAAGGTCAGAGGGATACAGTAAACCTGAAGTGAAGCATAGGAATCTATAACTAGTGTCACAGAAATGGTTCAAAACATAGACAGTAAGAAGAGTCAGTCTTCTTGTACTTAAGTCGGCATTGTGCCTTTTGTATTTAATTCCGACGCAATTTCTGTGTTTCATCGTCAATAAGAAGGTCAGAGGGTTACAGTAAACTTGAAGTGAAGCATCGGAATCTATAACTAGTGTCACAGGAATGGTTCAAAGCATAGACACTAAGAAGGGTCAGTTTTCTTATAATTAAGGCGGCATTGTGCCTTTTGTATTTAATTCCGACGCAATTTCTGTGTTTGATCGTCAATAAGAAGGTCAGAGGGTTACAGTAAACCTGAAGTGAAGCATCGGAATCTATAACTAGTGGCACAGGAATGGTTCAAAACATAGACAGTAAGAAGAGTCAGTCTTCTTGTACTTAAGTCGGCATTGTGCATTTGGTATTTAATTCCGACGCAAATTCTGTGTTTCATCGTCAACAAGAAGGTCAGAGGGATACAGTAAACCTGAAGTGAAGCATCCGAATCTATAACTAGTGTCACAGGAATGGTTCAAAACATAGACAGTAAGAAGAGTCAATCTTTTTGTACTTAAGTCTTCATTGTGCCTTTCGTATTTAATTCCGATGCAATTTCTGTGTTTCATCGTCAATAACAAAATCAGAGGGATACAGTAAACCTGAAGTGAAGCATCATAATCTATAACTAGTGTCACAGGAATGGTTAAAACATAGACAGTAAGAAAGGTCAGACTTCTTGTACTTAAGTCAGCATTGTGCCATTTGTACGAGGGCGGTTCAGAAAGTAACCTCCGATTGGTCACAGTGCGGGTTGTGGGGGGAGTAGCGACGCCATCTGTGCGTTCACGCACTCAACAGGTCAGTCGGCATCAAGCCGTGGTCGAGTGAACGTCGTACCTGCGCTAGTTTAGTTTTTGTGGCAGTTTGAAATGTGTGCTGCAATAGAAAACCCCGCCAAATGTGAAGTGCGTGCTGTCATAAGGTTTTTTACAGCCAAAGGATATTCTGCAGCAGCTATTCATCGTGAGCTTTGTGCCGTGTATGGACCAAGAGTTATGAATCAAGGAGTTGTCCGTGAATGGGTACGTTTATTTAAAAGTGGACGAGAAAACGTTCATGATGAAGAGAGGAGTGGTAGACCATCATTGGTGACTGACGAACTCGTTCAGACAGTTGATGCAAAAGTTCGTGAAAATCGACGTTTCTGAATGTCGGTGTTGTCTACTGGTTTTCCACAGATTTCTAAGACTCTCTTGTACGAGATAGTGACAGCAAGATTGGGTTACTGTAAGTTCTGTGCACGATGGGTGCCCAAAATTCTTACCGACCACAACTAAACTCAAAGAATGGCCTCTGCATTAGACTTTCTGTCACGTTATGAGGACGAAGGAGAACCATTGTTAAACAGAATCGTGACCGGTGACGAAACCTGGATTAAGTACGTGAACCCTGAGACAAAAGAACAATCAAAGATGTGGGCACATTCAAATTCGCCTACCAAACCAAGAAAAGCCTCGCAAGATTCTTCTGCCAGAAAACTGATGGCAACGGTGTTTTGGGATGCCAAAGGGGTGTTGTTGGTTGAATTCATGGAACGTGGTACGACCATTAATCAAGACGTGTACTATGAAACAATAAAAAAGTTACGACGGGCTATACAGAACAAACGCCGTGGTATGCTGACTTCCGGTATCGTTTTTTTGCACGATAACGCCCGTCCTCCCTCTGCTCGTAGAACAACGGCCCTTCTTGAGTCCTTCAAGTGGGACGTTATCAACCATCCACCTTACAGCCCAGACCTGGCGCCAAGTGATTATCACCTCTTCATGCATTTGAAGAAATGGCTCGGGTCACAGCGGTTTGATGACGACGAAGAGCTCAAAGATGCGGTCACAGGCTGGCTCCAGGCACAAGCGGGTGATTTTTATGCAGAAGGAATTTCAAAGCTTGTGAAAAGATACGATAAGTGCCTCAATCGCTATGGAGACTATGTAGAAAAATAGTGCAAAGATGTAGTTGTAAGATGTATATATTAAAATATTTTTATTTAACTTGGTGTATTTTTTTAAATCAACCGGAGGTTACTTTCTGAACGGCCCTCGTATTTGATTCCGATGCAATTTCTGTGTGTCATCGTCAATATGAAGGTCAGAGGGATACAGTAGACCTGAAGTGAAGCATCGGAATCTATAACTAGTGTCACAGGAATGGTTCAAAACATAGACAGTAAGAAGAGTCAGTTGTCTTTTACTTAAGTGGGCATTGTGCCTTTTGTATTTAATTCCGATGCAATTTGTGTTTTTCATCGTCAAAAAGAAGGTCAGAGAGATACAGAAAGCCTGAAGTGAAGCATCCGAATCTATAACTAGTGTCACAGGAATGGTCAAAACATAGACAATAAGAAGAGTTTGTTTCTTTGTACTTAAGTCGGCATTGTGCCTTTTGTATTTAACTTCGTTGCAATATCTGTGTTTCATCGTCAATAAGGAGATCAGAGGGATACAGTAAACCTGAAGTGAAGCATCGGAATCTATAACTAGGGTCACAGGAATGGATCAAAACATAAACAGTAAGAAGCGTCAGTTTTCTTGTACTTAAGTCAGCATTGTGCCTTTTCCATTTAATTCCGATGTAATTTCTGTGTTTCATCGTCAATAAGAAGGTCAGGGGGATACAGTAAACCTGAAGTGAAGCATCGGAATCTATAACTAGTGTCACAGGAATGTTTCAAAGCATAGACAATAAGAAGAGTCAGTTTTCTTGTACTTAAGTCGGCATTGTGCCTTTTGTATTTAATTCCGATGCTATTTCTGTGTTTCATCGACAATATGAAGGTCAGAGGGATACAGTATACCTGTAGTGAAGCATCGCAATCTATAACTAGTGTCACAGGAATGGTTCAAAACTTAGACAGTAAGAAGAGTCAGTTTTCTTGTACTTAAGTCAGCATTGTGCCATGTGTATTTGATTCCGATGCAATTTCTGTGTTTCATCGTCAATAAGAAGGTCAGAGGGATACAGTAAACCTGAAGTGAAGTATCGGAATCTACAACTAGTGTCACAGGAATGGTTCAAAGCATAGACAGTAAGAAGGGTCAGTTTTCTTGTACTTAAGTCAGCATTGTGCCATTTGTATTTGATTCCGATGCAATTTCTGTGTGTCATCGACAATACGAAGGTCAGAGGGATACAGTAGACGTGAAGTGAAGCATCGGAATCTATAACTAGAATCACAGGAATGGGTCAAAACATAGACAGTAAGACGATTCATTTTCTTGTACTTAAGTCGGCATTGTGCCTTTTGTATTGAATTCCGATGCCATTTCTGTGTTTCATCGTCAATAAGAAGGTCAGAGGGATACAGTAAACCTGAAGTGAAGCAAGGGAATCTATAACTAGTGTCACAGGAATGTTTCAAAATATAGACAGTAATAAGAGTCAGTTTTCTTGTACTTAAGTCGGCATTGTGCCTTTTGTATTTAATGCCGATGAAATTTCTGCGTTTGATCGTCAATAAGAAGGTCATAGGGTTACAGTAAACTTGAAGTGAAGTATCGGAATCTATAACTAGTGTCACAGGAATGGTCCAAATCATTGACAGTAAGAAGTGTCAGTTTACTTGTACTTAAGTCGGCATTCTGCATTTTGTATTTAATTCCGATGCAATTTCTGTGTTTCATCGTCAATAAGAAGGTCAGAGGGATACAGTAAACCTGAATTGAACCATCGGAATCTATAACTAGTGTCACAGGAATGTTTCAAACCATAGACAGTAAGAAGAGTCAATCTTCTTGTCCTTAAGTCGGCATTGTGCCATTTTTATTTAATTCCGATGCAATTTCTGTATTTCATCGTCAATAAGAAGGTCAGAGGGATACAGTAAACCTGAAGTGAGGCATCGGAATCTATAACTAGTGTCACAGGAATGGTTAAAACATAGAAAGTGAGAAGGGTCAGTTTTCTTGTACTTAAGTCGGCATTCTGCATCTTGTATTTAATTCCGATGCAATTTCTGTGTGTCATCGTCAATACGAAGGTCAGAGTGATACAGTAAACCTGAAGTGAAGCATCGGAATTTAAAACTAGTGTCACAGGAATGGTTCAAAAAATAGACAGTAAGAGGATTCAGTTTACTTGTACTTAAGTCGGCATTGTGCCTTTTGTATTGAATTCCGATGCAATTTCTGCGTTTCATCGTCAATAAGAAGGTCAGAGGGATACAGTAAACCGTAAGTGAAGCTTAGGAATCTATAACTAGTGTCACAGAAATGGTTCAAAACATAGACAGTAAGAAGTGTCAGTCTTATTGTACTTAAGTCGGCATTGTGCCTTTTGTATTTAATTCCGACGCAATTTCTGTGTTTCATCGTCAATAAGAAGGTCAGAGGGTTACAGTAAACTTGAAGTGAAGCATCGGAATCCATAACTAGTGTCACAGGAATGGTTCAAAACATAGACAGTAAGAAGTGTCGGTTTACTTGTACTTAAGTCGGCATTGTGCCTTTTGTATTTAGTTCCGATGCAATTTCTGTGTTTCATCGTCAATAAGAAGGTCAGAGGGATACAGTAAACCTGAAGTGAAGCATCGGAATCTATAACTAGTGTCACAGGAATGGTTCAAAGCATAGACACTAAGAAGGGTCAGTTTTCTTATAATTAAGTCGGCATTGTGCCTTTTGTATTTAATTCGGATGCAATTTCTGTGTTACATCGTCAATAAGATGGTCTGAGGGATACAGTAAACCTGAAGTGAAGCATCGAAATCTATAACTAGTGGCACAGGAATGGTTCAAAACATAGACAGTAAGAACAGTCAGTCTTCTTGTACCTAAGTCGGCATTGTGCATTTGGTATTTAATTCCGACGCAATTTCTGTGTTTCATCGTCAATAAGAAGGTCAGAGGGTTACAGTAAACTTGAAGTGATGCATCGGAATCTATAACTAGTGTCACAGGAATGTTTCAAAACATAGACAGTAAGAAGAGTCAATCTTCTTGTACTTAAGCCGGCATTGTGCCTTTTGTACTTAATGCCGATGAAATTTCTGTGTTTGATCGTCAACAAGAAGGTCAGAGGGATACAGTAAACCTGATGTGAAGCATCCGAATCTATAACTAGTGAAACAGGAATGGTTCAAAACATAGACAGTAAGAAGAGTCAATCTTTTTGTACTTAAGTCGGCATTGTGCCTTTCGTATTTAACTCCGATGCAATTTCTGTGTTTCATCGTCAATAAGAAAGTCAGAGGGATACAGTAAACCTGAAGTGAAGCATCGGAATCTATAACTAGTGTCACAGGAATGGTTAAAACATAGACAGTAAGAAAGGTCAGACTTCTTGTACTTATGTCAGCATTGTGCCATTTGTATTTGATTCCGATGCAATTTCTGTGTGTCATCGTCAATACGAAGGTCAGAGGGATACAGTAGACCTGAAGTGAAGCATCGGAATCTATAACTAGCGTCACTGGAATGGTTCAAAACATAGACAGTAAGAAGAGTCAGTTTTCTTTTACTTAAGTGGGCATTGTGCCTTTTGTATTTAATTCCGATGCAAATTGTGTGTTTCATCGTCAAAAAGAAGGTCAGAGAGATACAGAAAGCCTGAAGTGAAGCATCGGAATCTATAACTAGTGTCACAGGAATGGTCAAAACATAGACAATAAGAAGAGTTTGTTTCTTTGTACTTAAGTCGGCATTGTGCCTTTTGTATTTAACTCCGATGCAATATCTGTGTTTCATCGTCAATAAGAAGATCAGAGGGATACAGTAAACCTGAAGTGAAGCATCGGAATCTATAACTAGGGTCACAGGAATGGATCAAACATCAACAGTAAGAAGCGTCAGTTTTCTTGTACTTAAGTCAGCATTGTGCCTTTTCCATTTAATTCCGATGCAATTTCTGTGTTTCATCGTCAATAAGAAGGTCAGGGGGATACAGTAAACCTGAAGTGAAGCATCGGAATCTATAACTAGTGTCACAGGAATGTTTCAAAGCATAGACAATAAGAAGAGTCAGTTTTCTTGTACTTAAGTCGGCATTGTGCCTTTTGTATTTAATTCCGATGCTATTTCTGTGTTTCATCGGCAATATGAAGGTCAGAGGGATACAGTATACCTGAAGTGAAGCATCGCAATCTATAACTAGTGTCCCAGGAATGGTTCAAAACTTAGACAGTAAGAAGAGTCAGTTTTCTTGTACTTAAGTCAGCATTGTGCCATTTGTATTTGATTCCGATGCAATTTCTGTGTTTCATCGTCAATAAGAAGGTCAGAGGGTTACAGTAAACCTGAAGTGAAGTATCGGAATCTATAACTAGCGTCACAGGAATGGTTCAAATCATAGACAGTAAGAAGAGTCAGTTTTCTTGTACTTAAGTCAGCATTGTGCCATTTGTATTTGATTCCGATGCAATTTCTGTGTGTCGTCGTCAATACGAAGGTCAGAGGGACACAGTAGACATGAAGTGAAGCATCGGAATCTATAACTAGTGTCACAGGAATGGTTCAAAACATAGACAGTAAGACGATTCAGTTTACTTGTACTTATGTCGGCATTGTGCCTTTTGTATTGAATTCCGGTGCCATTTCTGTGTTTCATCGTCAATAAGAAGGTCAGAGGGATACAGTAAACCTGAAGTGAAGCAAAGGAATCTATAACTAGTGTCACAGGAATGTTTCAAAGCATAGACAGTAATAAGAGTCAGTTTTCTTGTACTTAAGCCGGCATTGTGCCTTTTGTATTTAATGCCGATGAAATTTCTGTGTTTGATCGTCAATAAGAAGGTCATAGGGTTACAGTAAACTTGAAGTGAAGTATCGGAATCTATAACTAGTGTCACAGGAATGGTCCAAATCATTGACAGTAAGAAGTGTCAGTTTACTTGTACTTAAGTCGGCATTGTGCCTTTTGTATTTATTTCCGATGCAATTTCTGTGTTTCATCGTCAATAAAAAGGTCAGAGGGATACAGTAAACCTGAATTGAACCATCGGAATCTATAACTAGTGTCACAGGAATGTTTCAAACCATAGACAGTAAGAAGAGTCAATCTTCTTGTACTTATGTCGGCATTGTGCCTTTTGTATTTAATTCGGATGCAATTTCTGTGTTTCATCGTCAATAATAAGGTCTGAGGAATACAGTAAACCTGAAGTGAAGCATCGGAATCAATGACTAGTGACACAGGAATGGTTCAAACATAGAGAGTAAGAAGCGTCAGTCTCCTTGTACTTAAGTCGGCATTGTGCCTTTTGTATGTAATTCCGACGCAATTTCTGTGTTTCATCGTCAACAAGAAGGTCAGAGGGTTACAGTAAACTGGAAGTGAAGCATCGGAATCTATAACTAGTGTCACAGGAATGGTTCAAATCATAGACAGTAAGAAGTGTCAGTTTACTTGTACTTAAGTCGGCATTGTGCCTTTTGTATTTAATTCCGATGCAATTTCTGTGTTTCATCGTCAATAAGAAGGTCAGAGGGATACAGTAAACCTGAAGTGAAGCATCGGAATCTATAACTAGTGTCACAGGAATGGTTCAAAGCATAGACAGTAAGAAGGGTCAGTTTTCTTATAATTAAGTCAGCATTGTGCCTTTTGTATTTAATTCGGATGCAATTTCTGTGTTTCATCGTCAATAAGATGGTCTGAGGGATACAGTAAACCTGAAGTGAAGCATCTGAATCTATAACTAGTGGCACAGCAATGGTTCAAAACATAGACAGTAACAAGAGTCACTCTTCTTGTACTTAAGTCGGCATTGTGCATTTTGTATTTAATTCCGACGCAATTTCTGTGTTTCATCGTCAATAAGAAGGTCAGAGGGTTACAGTAAACTTGAAGTGATGCATCGGAATCTATAACTAGTGTCACAGGAATGTTTCAAAACATAGACAGTAAGAAGAGTCAGTTTTCTTGTACTTAAGCCGGCATTGTGCCTTTAGTACTTAATGCCGATGAAATTTCTGTGTTTGATCGTCAACAAGAAGGTCAGAGGGATACAGTAAACCTGAAGTGAAGCATCCGAATCTATAACTAGTGTCACAGGAATGGTTCAAAACATAGACAGTAAGTAGAGTCAGTTTTATTGTACTTAAGTCGGCATTGTGCCACTTGTATTTAATTCTGATGCAATTTCTGTGTTTCTTCGTCAATATAAAGGTCAGAGGGATACAGTAAACCTGAAGTGAAGCATCGGAAACTATAATTAGTGTCACAGGAATAGTGAAAACATAGACAATAAGAAGAGTCAGTTTTCTTGTACTTAAGTCGTCATTGTGCCTTTTGTATTTAATTCCGATGCAAGTTTGTGTGTCATCGTCAGTACGAAGGTCAGAGGGATACAGTGTACCTGAAGTGAAGCATCGGAATCTATTACTAGTGTCACAGGAAAGGTTCAAAACATCGACAGTTAGAAGAGCCGGATGTCTTGTACTTAAGTAGGCATTGTGCCTTTTGTATTTAGTTCCGAAGCAATTTCTGTGTTTCATCGTCAATAAGAAGGTCAGAGGTATACAGTAAACCTGAGGTGAAGCATCGGAATCTATACTAGTGTCACAGGAATGGTTCAAATCATGGACAGTAAGGAAAGTCAGTTTTCTTGTACTTAAGTCGGCATTGTGCCATTTGTATTTAATTCCGATGCAATTTCTGTGTTTCATCGTCAATAAGAAGGTCAGAGGGATACAGTAAACCTGAAGTGAAGCATCGGAATCTATACTAGTGTCACAGGAATGGTTCAGAACATAGACAGTAAGAAGAGACAGTTTTTGCTTGTACTTAAGTTGGCATTGTGCCATTTGTATTTAATTCCGATGCAATTTCTGTGTGTCATCGTCAATACGAAGGTCAGAGTGATACAGTAAACCTGAAGTGAAGCATCGGAATTTAAAACTAGTGTCACAGGAATGGTTCAAAAAATAGACAGTAAGAGGATTCAGTTTACTTGTACTTAAGTCGGCATTGTGCCTTTTGTATTGAATTACGATGCAAATTCTGCGTTTCATCGTCAATAAGAAGGTCAGAGTGATACAGTAAACCTGAAGTGAAGCTTAGGAATCTATAACTAGTGTCACAGGAATGGTTCAAAACATAGACAGTAAGAAGTGTCAGTTTACTTGTACTTAAGTCGGCATTGTGCCTTTTGTAATTAACTCCGATGCAATTTCTGTGTTTCATCGTCAATAAGAAGGTCAGAGGGATACAGTAAACCTAAAGTGAAGCATCGGAATCTATAACTAGTGTCACAGGAATGGTTCAAAACATAGACAGTAAGAAGGGTCAGTTTTCTTATAATTAAGTCGGCATTGTGCCTTTTGTATTTAATTCGGATGCAATTTCTGCGTTTCATTGTCAATAACATGGTCTGAGGGATACAGTAAACCTGAAGTGAAGCATCGGAATCTATAACTAGTGGCACAGGAATGGTTCAAAACATAGACAGTAAGAAGAGTCAGTCTTCTTGTACTTAAGTCGGCATTGTGCATTTTGTATTTAATTCCGACGCAATTTCTGTGTTTCATCGTCAATAAGAAGGTCAGAGGGTTACAGTAAACTTGAAGTGATGCATCGGAATCTATAACTAGTGTCACAGGAATGTTTCAAAACATAGACAGTAAGAAGAGTCAGTTTTCTTGTACTTAAGCCGGCATTGTGCCTTTTGTACTTAATGCCGATGAAATGTCTGTGTTTGATCGTCAACAAGAAGGTCAGAGGGATACAGTAAACCAGAAGTGAAGCATCCGAATCTATAACTAGTGTCACAGGAATGGTTCAAAACATAGACAGTAAGAGGAGTCAGTTGTCTTGTACTTAAGCGGGCATTGTGCCTTTTGTATTTAATTCCGAAGCAATTTCTGTGTTTCATCGTCAATAACAAGGTCAGAGGTATACAGTAAACCTGAGGTGAAGTATCGGAATCTATACTAGTGTCACAGGAATGGTTCAAATCATGGACAGTAAGAAAAGTCAGTTTTCTTGTACTTAAGTCTTCATTGTGCCATTTGTATTTAATTCCGATGCAATTTCTGTGTTTCATCGTCAATAAGAAGGTCAGAGGGATACAGTAAACCTGAAGTGAAGCATCGGAATCTATAACTAGTGTCACAGGAATGGTTCAAAGCATAGACAGTAAGAAGAGTCAGTTGTCTTGTACTTAAGTAGGCATTGTGCTTTTTGTATTTAATTCCGATGCAATTTCTGTGTTTCATCGTCAATAAGAAGGTCAGAGGGATACAGTAAACCTGAAGTGAAGTATCGGAATCTATACTAGTGTCACAGGAATGGTTCAGAACATAGACAGTATGAAGAGTCTGTTTTCTTGTACTTAAGTTGGCATTGTGCCATTTGTATTTAATTCCGATGCAATTTCTGTATTTCATCGTCAATAAGAAGGTCAGAGGGATACAGTAAACCTGAAGTGAGGCATCGGAATCTATAACTAGTGTTACAGGAATGGTTAAAACATAGAAAGTGATAAGGGTCAGTTTTCTTGTACCTAAGTTCGCATTGTGCATTTTGTATTTAATTCTGATGCAATTTCTGTGTGTCATCGTCAATACGAAGGTCAGAGGGATACAGTGAACCTGAAGTGAAGCATCGGAATTTAAAACTAGTGTCACAGGAATGGTTCAAAAAATAGACAGTAAGAGGATTCAGTTTACTTGTACTTAAGTCGGCGTTGTGCCTTTTGTATTGAATTCCGATGCAATTTCTGTGTTTCATCGTCAATAAGAAGGTCAGAGGGATACAGTAAACCTGAAGTGAAGCATAGGAACCTATAACTAGTGTCACAGAAATGGTTCAAAACATAGACAGTAAGAAGAGTCAGTTTTCTTGTACTTAAGCCGGCATTGTGCCTTTTGTACTGAATGCCGATGAAATTTCTGTGTTTGATCGTCAACAAGAAGGTCAGAGGGATACAGTAAACCAGAAGTGAAGCATCCGAATCTACAACTAGTGTCACAGGAATGGTTCAAAACATAGACAGTAAGAGGAGTCAGTTGTCTTGTACTTAAGCGGGCATTGTGCCTTTTACATTTAATTCCGAAGCAATTTCTGTGTTTCATCGTCAATAAGAAGGTCAGAGGTATACAGTAAACCTGAGGTGAAGTATCGGAATCTATACTAGTGTCACAGGAATGGTTCAAATCATGGACAGTAAGAGAAGTCAGTTTTCTTGTACTTAAGTCTTCATTGTGCCATTTGTATTTAATTCCGATGCAATTTCTGTGTTTCATCGTCAATAAGAAGGTCAGAGGGATACAGTAAACCTGAAGTGAAGCATCGGAATCTATAACTAGTGTCACAGGAATGGTTCAAAGCATAGACAGTAAGAAGAGTCAGTTGTCTTGTACTTAAGTAGGCATTGTGCTTTTTGTATTTAATTCCGATGCAATTTCTGTGTTTCATCGTCAATAAGAAGGTCAGAGGGATACAGTAAACCTGAAGTGAAGTATCGGAATCTATACTAGTGTCACAGGAATGGTTCAGAACATAGACAGTAAGAAGAGACTGTTTTCTTGTACTTAAGTTGGCATTGTGCCATTTGTATTTAATTCCGATGCAATTTCTGTATTTCATCGTCAATAAGAAGGTCAGAGGGATACAGTAAACCTGAAGTGAGGCATCGAAATCTATAACTAGTGTTACAGGAATGGTTAAAACATAGAAAGTGATAAGAGTCAGTTTTCTTGCACTTAAGTTGGCATTGCGCATTTTGTATTTAATTCTGATGCAATTTCTGTGTGTCATCGTCAATACGAAGGTCAGAGGGATACAGTGAACCTGAAGTGAAGCATCGGAATTTAAAACTAGTGTCACAGGAATGGTTCAAAAAATAGACAGTAAGAGGAATCAGTTTACTTGTACATAAGTCGGCGTTGTGCCTTTTGTATTGAATTCCGATGCAATTTCTGTGTTTCATCGTCAATAAGAAGGTCAGAGGGATACAGTAAACCTGAAGTGAAGCATAAGAATCTATAACTAGTGTCACAGAAATGGTTCAAAACATAGACAGTAAGAAGAGTCAGTCTTCTTGTACTTAAGTCGGCATTGTGCCTTTTGTATTTAACTCCGACGCAATTTCTGTGTTTCATCGTCAATAAGAAGGTCAGAGGGTTACAGTAAACTTGAAGTGAAGCATCGGAATCTATAACTAGTGTCACAGGAATGGTTCAAAACATAGACAGTAAGAGGAGTCAGTTGTCTTGTACTTAAGCGGGCATTGTGCCTTTTACATTTAATTCCGAAGCAATTTCTGTGTTTCATCGTCAATAAGAAGGTCAGAGGTATACAGTAAACCTGAGGTGAAGTATGGGAATCTATACTAGTGTCACAGGAATGGTTCAAATCATGGACAGTAAGAAAAGTCAGTTTTCTTGTACTTAAGTCTTCATTGTGCCATTTGTATTTAATTCCGATGCAATTTCTGTGTTTCATCGTCAATAAGAAGGTCAGAGGGATACAGTAAACCTGAAGTGAAGCATCGGAATCTATAACTAGTGTCACAGGAATGGTTCAAAGCATAGACAGTAAGAAGAGTCAGTTGTCTTGTACTTAAGTAGGCATTGTGCTTTTTGTATTTAATTCCGATGCAATTTCTGTGTTTCATCGTCAATAAGAAGGTCAGAGGGATACAGTAAACCTGAAGTGAAGTATCGGAATCTATACTAGTGTCACAGGAATGGTTCAGAACATAGACAGTAAGAAGAGACTGTTTTCTTGTACTTAAGTTGGCATTGTGCCATTTGTATTTAATTCCGATGCAATTTCTGTATTTCATCGTCAATAAGAAGGTCAGAGGGATACAGTAAACCTGAAGTGAGGCATCGGAATCTATAACTAGTGTTACAGGAATGGTTAAAACATAGAAAGTGATAAGGGTCAGTTTTCTTGCACTTAAGTTGGCATTGCGCATTTTGTATTTAATTCTGATGCAATTTCTGTGTGTCATCGTCAATACGAAGGTCAGAGGGATACAGTGAACCTGAAGTGAAGCATCGGAATTTAAAACTAGTGTCACAGGAATGGTTCAAAAAATAGACAGTAAGAGGATTCAGTTTACTTGTACTTAAGTCGGCGTTGTGACTTTTGTATTGAATTCCGATGCAATTTCTGTGTTTCATCGTCAATAAGAAGGTCAGAGGGATACAGTAAACCTGAAGTGAAGCATAGGAATCTATAACTAGTGTCACAGAAATGGTTCAAAACATAGACAGTAAGAAGAGTCAGTCTTCTTGTACTTAAGTCGGCATTGTGCATTTTGTATTTAACTCCGACGCAATTTCTGTGATTCATCGTCAATCAGAAGGTCAGAGGGTTACAGTAAACTTGAAGTGAAGCATCGGAATCTATAACTAGTGTCACAGGAATGGTTCAAAACATAGACAGTAAGAAGTGTCAGTTTACTTGTACTTAAGTCGGCATTGTGCCTTTTGTATTTAATTCCGATGCAATTTCTGTGTTTCATCGTCAATAAGAAGGTCAGAGGGATACAGTAAACCTGAAGTGAAGCATCGGAATCTATAACTAGTGTCACAGGAGTGGTTCAAAGCATAGACAGTAAGAAGAGTCAGTTTTCTTATAATTAAGTCGGCATTGTGCCTTTTGTATTAATTTCGGATGCAATTTCTGTGTTTCATCGTCAATAAGATGGTCTGAGGGATACAGTAAACCTGAAGTGAAGCATCGGAATCTATAACCAGTGGCACAGGAATGGTTCAAAACATAGACAGTAAGAAGAGTCAGTCTTCTTGTACTTAAGTCGTCATTGTGCATTTTGTATTTAATTCCGACGCAATCTCTGTGTTTCATCGTCAATAAGAAGGTCAGAGGGTTACAGTAAACTTGAAGTGATGCATCGGAATCTATAACTAGTGTCACAGGAATGTTTAAAACATAGACAGTAAGAAGAGTCAGTTTTCTTGTACTTAAGCCGGCATTGTGCCTTTTGTACTTAATGCCGATGAAATTTCTGTGTTTGATCGTCAATAAGAAGGTCAGAGGGATACAGTAAACCTGAAGTGAAGTATCGGAATCTTTAACTAGGGTCAGAGGAATGGTTCGAATCATAGACAGTAAGAAGCGTCAGTTCTCTTGTACTTAAGTCGGCATTGTGCCTTTTGTATTTAATTCCGATACAATTTCTGTGTTTCATCGTCAATAAGAAGGTTAGAGGGATACAGTAAACCTGAAGTGAAGCATCGGAATATATAACTAATGTCACAGGAATGGTTCAAAACATAGACTGTAAGAAGTGTCAGCTTACTTGTACTTAAGTTGGCATTGTGCTTTTTGTATTTAATTCCGATGCAATTTCTGTGTTTCATCGTCAATAAGAATTTCAGAGTGATACAGAAAACCTGAAGTGAAGCATCGGAATCTATAACTGGTGTCACAGGAATGGTTCAAAGCATAGACAGTAAGAAGAGTCAGTCTTCTTGTACTTAAGTCGGCATTGTGCATTTTGTATTTAATTCCGAAGCAATTTCTGTGGTTCATCGTCAATAAGAAGGTCAGAGGTAACAGTAAACCTGAGGTGAAGTATCGGAATCTATACTAGTGTCACAGGAATGGTTCAAATCATGGACAGTAAGAAAAGTCAGTTTTCTTGTACTTAAGTCGGCATTGTGATATTTGTATTTAATTCCGATGCAATTTCTGTGTTTCATCGTCAATAAGAAGGTCAGAGGGATACAGTAAACCTGAAGTGAAGCATCTGAATCTATACTAGTGTCACAGGAATGGTTCAGAACATAGACAGTAAGAAGAGTCAGTTTTCTTGTACTTAAGTTGGCATTGTGCCATTTGTATTTAATTCCGATGCAATTTCTGTATTTCATCGTCAATAAGAAGGTCAGAGGGATACAGTAAACCTGAAGTCAGGCATCGGAATCTATAACTAGTGTCACAGGAATGGTTAAAACATAGAAAGTGAGAAGGGTCAGTTTTCTTGTACTTAAGTCGGCATTGTGCATTTTGTATTTAATTCCGATGCAATTTCTGTGTGTCATCGTCAATACGAAGGTCAGAGTGAGACTGTAAACCTGAAGTAAAGCATCGGAATTTAAAACTAGTGTCACAGGAATGGTTCAAAAAATAGACAGTATGAGGATTCAGTTTACTTGTACTTAAGTCGGCATTGTGCCTTTTGTATTGAATTCCGATGCAATTTCGGCGTTTCATCGTCAACAAGAAGGTCAGAGGGATACAGTAAAGCTGAAGTGAAGCATAGGAATCTATAACTAGTGTCACAGAAATGGTCCAAAACATAGACAGTAAGAAGAGTCAGTCTTCTTGTACTTAAGTCGGCATTGTGCCTTTTGTATTTAATTCCGACGCAATTTCTGTGTTTCATCATCAATAAGAAGGTCAGAGGGTTACAGTAAACTTGAAGTGAAGGATCGGAATCTATATCTAGTGTCACAGGAATGGCTCAAAACATAGACAGTAAGAACTGTCAGTTTACTTGTACTTAAGTCGGCATTGTGCCTTTTGTATTTAATTCCGATGCCATTTCTGTGTTTGATCGTCAATACGAAGGTCAGAGGGATACAGTAAACCTGAAGTGAAGCATCGGAATCTATAACTAGTGTCACAGGAATGGTTCAAAGCATAGACAGTAAGAAGAGTCAGTTTTCTTATAATTAAGTTGGCATTGTGCCTTTTGTATTTAATTCGGATGCAATTTCTGTGTTTCATCGTCAATAAGATGGTCTGAGGGATACAGTAAACCTGAAGTGAAGCATCGGAATCTATAACCAGTGGCACAGGAATGGTTCAAAACATAGACAGTAAGAAGAGTCAGTCTTCTTGTACTTAAGTCGTCATTGTGCATTTTGTATTTAATTCCGACGCAATTTCTGTGTTTCATCGTCAATAAGAAGGTCAGAGGGTTACAGTAAACTTGAAGTGATGCATCGGAATCTATAACTAGTGTCACAGGAGTGTTTAAAACATAGACAGTAAGAAGAGTCAGTTTTCTTGTACTTAAGCCAGCATTGTGCCTTTTGTACTTAATGCCGATGAAATTTCTGTGTTTGATCGTCAATACGAAGGTCAGAGGGATACAGTAAACCTGAAGTGAAGCATCGGAATCTATAACTAGTGTCACAGGAATGGTTCAAAGCATAGACAGTAAGAAGAGTCAGTTTTCTTATAATTAAGTTGGCATTGTGCCTTTTGTATTTAATTCGGATGCAATTTCTGTGTTTCATCGTCAATAAGATGGTCTGAGGGATACAGTAAACCTGAAGTGAAGCATCGGAATCTATAACTAGTGTCACAGGAATGGTTCAAAACATAGACAGTAAGAAGAGTCAGTTTTCTTATAATTAAGTCGGCATTGTGCCTTTTGTATTAATTTCGGATGCAATTTCTGTGTTTCATCGTCAATAAGATGGTCTGAGGGATACAGTAAACCTGAAGTGAAGCATCGGAATCTATAACCAGTGGCACAGGAATGGTTCAAAACATAGACAGTAAGAAGAGTCAGTTTTCTTGTACTTAAGCCGGCATTGTGCCTTTTGTACTTAATGCCGATGAAATTTCTGTGTTCGATCGTCAATAAGAAGGTCAGAGGGATACAGTAAACCTGAAGTGAAGTATCGGAATCTTTAACTAGTGTCAGAGGAATGGTTCGAATCATAGACAGTAAGAAGCGTCAGTTTTCTTGTACTTAAGTCGGCAATGTGCCTTTTGTATTTAATTCCGCTGCAATTTCTGTGTTTCATCGTCAATAAGAAGGTCAGAGGGATACAGGAAACCTGAAGTGAGGCATCGGAATCTATAACTAGTGTCACAGGAATGGTTCAAAACATAGACAGTAAGAGGAGTCAGTTGTCTTGTACTTAAGCGGGCTTTGTGCCTTTTGTATTTAATTCCGATTCTATTTCTGTGTTTCATCTTCAATAAGAAGGTTAGAGGGATACAGTAAACCTGAAGTGAAGCATCGGAATATATAACTAATGTCACAGGAATGGTTCAAAGCATAGACAGTAAGAAGTGTCAGCTTACTTGTACTTAAGTCGGCATTGTGCCTTTTGTATTTAATTCCGATGCAATTTCTGTGTTTCATCGTCAATAAGAAGGTCAGAGGGATACAGTAAACCTGAAGTGAAGCATCGGAATCTATAACTAGTGTCACAGGAATGGTTCAAAACATAGACAGTAAGAAGAGTCAGTCTTCTTGTACCTAAGTCGGCATTGTGCATTTTGTATTTAATTCCGAAGCAATTTCTGTGTTTCATCGTCAATAAGAAGGTCAGAGGTATACAGTAAACCTGAGGTGAAGTATCGGAATCCATACTAGTGTCACAGGAATGGTTCAAATCATGGACAGTAAGAAAAGTCAGTTTTCTTGTACTTAAGTCGGCATTGTGCCATTTGTGATTAATTCCGATGCCATTTCTGTGTTTCATCGTCAATAAGAAGGTCAGAGGGATACAGTAAACCTGAAGTGAAGCATCGGAATCTATACTAGTGTCACAGGAATGGTTCAGAACACAGACAGTAAGAAGAGTCAGTTTTCTTGTACTTAAGTTGGCATAGTGCCATTTGTATTTAATTCCGATGCAATTTCTGTATTTCATCGTCAATAAGAAGGTCAGAGGGATACAGTAAACCTGAAGTGAGGCATCGGAATCTATAACTAGTGTCACAGGAATGGTTAAAACATAGAAAGTGAGAAGGGTCAGTTTTCTTGTACTTAAGTCGGCATTGTGCATTTTGTATTTAATTCCGATGCAATTTCTGTGTGTCATCGTCAATACGAAGGTCAGAGTGAAACAGTAAACCTGAAGTAAAGCATCGGAATTTAAAACTAGTGTCACAGGAATGGTTCAAAAAATAGACAGTAAGAGGATTCAGTTTACTTGTACTTAAGTCGGCATTGTGCCTTTTGTATTGAATTCCGATGCAATTTCTGCGTTTCATCGTCAATAAGAAGGTCAGAGGGATACAGTAAACCTGAAGTGAAGCATAGGAATCTATAACTAGTGTCACAGAAATGGTTCAAAACATAGACAGTAAGAAGAGTCAGTTTTCTTGTACTTCAGTCGGCATTGTGCCTTTTGAATTTAATTCCGACGCAATTTCTGTGTTTCATCGTCAATACGAAGGTCAGAGGGTTACAGTAAACTTGAAGTGAAGGATCGGAATATATAACTAGTGTCACAGGAATGGTTCAAATCATAGACAGTAAGAAGAGTCAGATTTCTTGTACTTAAGCCGGCATTGTGCCTTTTGTACTTAATGCCGATGTAATTTCTGTGTTTGATCGTCAATAAGAAGGTCAGAGGGATACAGTAAACCTGAAGTGAAGCATCCGAATCTATAACTAGTGTCACAGGAATGGTTCAAAACATAGACAGTAAGAGGAGTCAGTTGTCTTGTACTTAAGCGGGCATTGTGCCTTTTGTATTTAATTCCGAAGCAATTTCTGTGTTTCATCGTCAATAAGAAGGTCAGAGGTATACAGTAAACCAGAGGTGAAGTATCGGAATCTATACTAGTGTCACAGGATTGGTTCAAATCATGGACTGTAAGAAAAGTCAGTTTTCTTGTACTTAAGTCTTCATTGTGCCATTTGTATTTAATTCCGATGCAATTTCTGTGTTTCATCGTCAATAAGAAGGTCAGAGGGATACAGTAACCCTGAAGTGAAGCATCGGAATCTATAACTAGTGTCACAGGAATGGTTCAAAATATAGACAGTAAGAAGAATCTTATTTCTTGTACTTAAGTCGGCATTGTGCCTTTTGCATTTAATTCCGATGCAATTTCTGTGTTTCATCGTCAATAAGAAGGTCAGAGGGATACAGTAAACCTGAAGTGAAGCATAGGAATCTATAACTAGTGTCACAGAAATGGTTCAAAACATAGACAGTAAGAAGAGTCAGTCTTCTTGTACTTAATTCGGCATTGTGCCTTTTGTATTTAATTCCGACGAAATTTCTGTGTTTCATCGTCAATAAGAAGGTCAGAGGGTTACAGTAAACTTGAAGTGAAGCATCGGAATCTATAACTAGTGTCACAGGAATGGTTCAAAACATAGACAGTAAGAAGAGTCAGTTTTCTTGTACTTAAGCCGGCATTGTGCCTTTTGTACTTAATGCCGATGAAATTTCTGTGTTTGATCGTCATTAAGAAGGTCAGAGGGATACAGTAAACCTGAAGTGAAGTATCGGAATCTTTAACTAGTGTCAGAGGAATGGTTCGAATCATAGACAGTAAGAAGCGTCAGTTTTCTTGTACTTAAGTCGGCAATGTGCCTTTTGTATTAATTCCGCTGCAATTTCTGTGTTTCATCGTCAATAAGATGGTCAGAGGGATACAGTAAACCTGAAGTGAGGCATCGGAATCTATAACTAGTGTCACAGGAATGGTTCAAAACATAGACAGTAAGAGGAGTCAGTCGTCTTGTACTTATGCGGGCATTGTGCCTTTTGTATTTAATTCCGATACAATTTCTGTGTTTCATCGTCAATAAGAAGGTTAGAGGGATACAGTAAACCTGAAGTGAAGCATCGGAATATATAACTAGTGTCACAGGAATGGTTCAAACATAGACAGTAAGAAGTGTCAGCTTACTTGTACTTAAGTCGGCATTGTGCCTTTTGTATTTAATTCCGATGCAATTTCTGTGTTTCATCGTCAATAAGAAAGTCAGAATGATACAGAAAACCTGAAGTGAAGCATCGGAATCTATAACTAGTGTCACAGGAATGGTTCAAAACATAGACAATAAGAAGAGTTTGTTTTTTTGGTACTTATGTCGGCATTGTGCCTTTTGTATTTAATTCCGATGCAATTTCTGTGTTTCATCGTCAATATGAAGGTCAGAGGGATACAGTAAAACTGAAGTGAAGCATCGGAATCTATAACTAGTGTCACAGGAATGGTTCTAAACATAGACAGTAAGAAGAGTCAGATTTCTTGCACTTAAGTCGGCATTGTGCCTTTTGTATTTAATTCCGATGCAATTTCTGTGTTTCATCGTCACTAAGAAGGTCAGAGGGATCCATTAAACCTGAAGTGAAGTATCGGAATCTATAACTAGTGTCACAGGAATGGTTCAAAACATAGACAGTAAGAAGAGTCTTATTTCTTGTACTTAAGTCGCCATTGTGCCTTTTGCATTTAATTCCGATACAATTTCTGTGTTTCATCGTCAAGAAGAAGGTCAGAGGGATACAATAAACCTGAAGTGAAGTATCGGAATCTATAACTAGTGTCTCAGGAATGGTTCAAAGCATAGACAGTAAGAAGAGTCAGTTGTCCTGTACTTAAGTAGGCATTGTGCTTTTTGTATTTAATTCCGATGCAATTTCTGTGTCTCATCGTCAATAAGAAGGTCAGAGGGATACAGTAAACCTGAAGTGAGGCATCGGAATCTATAACTAGTGTCACAGGAATGGTTAAAACATAGAAAGTAAGAAGGGTCAGTTTTATTGTACTTAAGTCGGCATTGTGCATTTTGTATTTAATTCCGATGCAATTTCTGTGTGTCATGGTCAATACGAAGGTCAGAGTGATACAGTAAACCTGGAGTGAAGCATCGGAATTTAAAACTAGTGTCACAGGAATGGTTCAAAAAATAGACAGTAAGAGGATTCAGTTTACTTGTACTTAAGTCGGCATAGTGCTTTTTGCATTGAATATCGATGCAATTTCTGTGTTTCATCGTGAATAAGAAGGTCAGAGGGATACAGTAAACCTGAAGTGAAGCATAGGAATCTATAACTAGTGTCACAGGAGTGGTTCAAAACATAGACAGTAGGAAGAGTCAGTCTTCTAGTACTTAAGTCGGCATTGTGCCTTTTGTATTTAATTCCGACGCAATTTCTGAGTTTCATCGTCAATAAGAAGGTCAGAGGGTTACAGTAAACTTGAAGTGAAGCATCGGAATCTATAACTAGTGTCACAGGAGTGGTTCAAAGCATAGACAGTAAGAAGAGTCAGTTTTCTTATAATTAAGTCGGAATTGTGCCTTTTGTATTTAATTCGGATGCAATTTCTGTGTTTCATCGTCAATAAGATGGTCTGAGGGATACAGTAAACCTGAAGTGAAGCTTCGGAATCTATAACTAGTGGCACAGGAATGGTTCAAAACATAGACAGTAAGAAGAGTCAGTCTTCTTGTACTTAAGTCGGCATTGTGCATTTTGTATTTAATTCCGACGCAAATTCTGTGTTTCATCGTCAATAAGAAGGTGAGAGGGTTACAGTAAACTTGAAGTGATGCATCGGAATCTATAACTAGTGTCACAGGAATGTTTCAAAACATAGACAGTAAGAAGAGTCAGTTTTCTTGTACTTAAGTCTTCATTGTGCCATTTGTATTTAATTCCGATGCAATTTGTGTGTTTCATCGTCAATAAGAAGGTCAGAGGGATACAGTAAACCTGAAGTGAAGCATCGGAATCTATAACTAGTGTCACAGGAATGGTTCAAAACATAGACAGTAAGAAGAGTCTTATTTCTTGTACTTAAGTCGGCATTGTGCCTTTTGCATTTAATTCCGATGCAATTTCTGTGTTTCATCGTCAATTAGAAGGTCAGCCGGATACAATAAACCTGAAGTGAAGTATCGGAATCTATAACTAGTGTCACAGGAATGGTTCAAAGCATAGACAGTAAGAAGAGTCAGTTGTCTTGTACTTAAGTAGGCATTGTGCTTTTTGTATTTAATTCCGATGCAATTTCTGTGTTTCATCGACAATAAGAAGGTCACAGGGATACTGTAAACCTAAAGTGAAGTATCGGAATCTATTCTAGTGTCACAGGAATGGTTCAGAACATAGACAGTAAGAAGAGTCAGTTTTCTTGTACTTAAGTTGGCATTGTGCCATTTGTATTTAATTCCGATGCAATTTCTGTATTTCATCGTCAATAAGAAGGTCAGAGGGATACAGTAAACCTGAAGTGAGGCATCGGAATCTATAACTAGTGTTACAGGAATGGTTAAAACATAGAAAGTGAGAAGGGTCAGTTGTCTTGTACTTAAGTCGGCATTGTGCATTTTGTATTTAATTCCGATGCAATTTCTGTGTGTCATCGTCAATACGAAGGTCGGATTGATACAGTAAACCTGAAGTGAAGCATCGGAATTTAAAACTAGTGTCACAGGAATGGTTCAAAAAATAGACAGTAAGAGGATTCAGTTTACTTGTACTTAAGTCGGCATTGTGCCTTTTGTATAGAATTCCGATGCAATTTCTGTGTTTCATCGTCAATAAGAAGGTCAGAGGGATACAGTAAACCTGAAGTGAAGCATAGGAATCTATAACTAGTGTCACAGGAATGGTTCAAAGCATAGACAGTAAGAAGAGTCAGTTTTCTTATAATTAAGTCGGCATTGTGCCTTTTGTATTTAATTCGGATGCAATTTCTGTGTTTCATCGTCAATAAGATGGTCTGAGGGATACAGTAAACCTGATGTGAAGCATCGGAATCTATAACTAGTGGCACAGGAATGGTTCAAAACATAGACAGTAGGAAGAGTCAGTTTTCTTGTACTTAAGCCGGCATTGTGCCTTTTGTACTTAATGCCGATGAAATTTCTGTGTTTGATCGCCAATAAGAAGGTCAGAGGGATACAGTAAACCTGAAGTGAAGTATCGGAATCTTTAACTAGTGTCAGAGGAATGGTTCGAATCATAGACAGTAAGATGCGTCACTTTTCTTGTACTTAAGTCGGCTATGTGCCTTTTGTATGCAATTCCGCTGCAATTTTTGTGTTTCATCGTCAATAAGAAGGTCAGAGCGATACAGTAAACCTGAAGTGAGGCATCGGAATCTACAACTAGTGTCACAGGAATGGTTCAAAACATAGACAGTAAGAGGAGTCAGTTGTCTTGTACTTAAGCGGGCATTGTGCCTTTTGTATTTAATTCCGATACAATTTCTGTGTTTCATCGTCAATAAGAAGGTTAGAGGGATACAGTAAACCTGAAGTGAAGCATCGGAATATATAACTAGTGTCACAGGAATGGTTCAAAACATAGACAGTAAGAAGTGTCAGCTTACTTGTACTTAAGTCGGCATTGTGCCTTTTGTATTTAATTCCGATGCAATGTCTGTGTTTCATCGTCAATAAGAAGGTCAGAGTGATACAGAAAACCTGAAGTGAAGCATCGGAATCTATAACTAGTGTCACAGGAATGGTTCAAAACATAGACAATAAGAAGAGTTTGTTTTTTTGGTACTTATGTCGGAATTGTGCCTTTTGTATTTAATTCCGATGCAATTTCTGTGTTTCATCTGTAATATGAAGGTCAGAGGGATACAGTAAACCTGAAGTGAAGCATCGGAATCTATAACTAGTGTCACAGGAATGGTTCTAAACATAGACAGTAAGAAGAGTCAGATTTATTGTACTTAAGTCGGCATTGTGCCTTTTGTATTTAATTCCGATGCAATTTCTGTGTTTCATCGTCACTAAGAAGGTCAGAGGGATCCATTAAAGCTGAAGTGAAGTATCGGAATCTATAACTAGTGTCCCAGGAATGGTTCAAAACATAGACAGTAAGAAGAGTCAGTTTTCTTGTACTTAAGCCGGCATTGTGCCTTTTGTATTTAACGCCGAAGAAATTTCTGTGTTTCATCGTCAATAGGAAGGTCAGAGGGATACAGTAAACCTGAAGTGAAACATCGGAATCTATAACTAGTGTCACAGGAATGGTTCAAATCATCGACAGTAAGAAGAGTCAGTTGTCTTGTACTTAAGTAGGCATTGTGCCATTTGTATTTAATTCCGATGCTATTTCTGTGTTTCATCGTCAATAAGAAGGTCAGATGGAATCAGTATACCTCAAGTGAAGCATCGGAAACTATAACTAGTGTCACAGGAATGGTTCAAAACATAGACAGTATGAAGTGTCAGTTTACTTGTACTTAAGTCGGCATTGTGCCTTTTGTATTTGATTCCGATGCAATTTCTGTGTTTCATCGTCAATATGAAGGTCGGAGGGATACAGAAAACCTGAAGTGAAGCATCGGAATCTATAACTAGTGTCACAGGAATGGTTCAAACCATCGAAAATAAGAAGAGTTTGTTTTTTTGTACTTAAGTCGGCATTGTGCCTATTGTATTTAATTCCGATGCAATTTCTGTATGTCATCGTCAATATGAAGGTCAGAGGGATACAGAAAACCTGAAGTGAAGTATAGGAATCTATACTAGTGTCACAGGAATGGTTCAAAACATAGACAGTAAGAAGAGTCAGTTTTCTTGTACTTAAGTCGGCATTGTGCCATTTGCATTTAATTCCGATGCAATTTCTGTGTTTCATCGTCATTAAGAAGGTCAGAGGGATACAGTATACCTGAAGTGAAGCATCGGAATCTATAACTAGTGTCACAGGAATGGTTAAAACGTAGAAAGTAAGAAGGGTCAGTTTTCTTGTACTTAAGTCGGCATTGTGCATTTTGTATTTAATTCCGATGCAATGTCTGTGTGTCATCGTCAATACGAACGACAGAGGGATACAGTAAGCCTGAAGCGAAGAATCGGAATTTATAACTAGTGTCTCAGGAATGTTTCAAAACATTGACAGTAAAAAGGGACAGTTTTCTTGTACTTCAGCCGGCATTGTGCCTTTTGTATTTAATGCTGATGAAATTTCTGTGTTTCATCGTCAATAGGATGGTCAGAGGGATACAGTAAACCTGAAGTGAAGCGTCGGAATCTATAACTAGTGTCACAGGAATGGTTCAAAACATCGACAGTAAGAAGAGTCAGTGGTCTTGTACTTAAGTAGGCATTGTGCCTTTTGTATTTAATTCCGAAGCAATTTCTGTGTTTCATCGTCAATAAGAGGGTCAGAGGTATACAGTAAACCTGATGTGAAGCATCGGAATCTATAACTAGTGTCACAGGAATGGTTCAAAACATAGACAGTAAGCAGAGTCAGTTTATTTGTACTTGAGTCGGCATTGTGCCTTTTGTATTGAATTCCGATGCAATTTCTGTATTTCATCGTCAATAAGAAGGTCAGAGGGATACAGTAAACCTGAAGTTAAGCATCGCAATGTATAACTAGTGTCACAGGAATATTTCAAATCATAGACAGTAAGAAGAATCAGTTTTCATGTACTTAAGCAGGCGTTGTGCCTTTTGTATTTAACGCCGATGAAATTTCTGTGTTTCATCGTCAATAGGAAGGTCAGAGGGATACAGTAAACCTGAAGTGAAGAGTCGGAATCTATAACTAGTGTCACAGGAATGGTTCAAAACACCGACAGTAAGAAGAGTCAGTTGTCTTGTACTTAAGTAGGCATTGTGCCTTTTGTATTCAATTCCGATGCAATTTCTGTGTTTCATCGTCAATAAGAAGGTCAGAGGGATACAGTAAATCTGAAGTGAAGCATCGGAATCTATAACTAGTGTACAGGAATGGTTCAAAGCATAGACAGTAAGAAGAGTGAGTTTTCTTATAATTAAGTCGGCATTGTGCCTTTTGTATTTAATTCGGATGCAATTTCTGTGTTTCATCGTCAATAAGATGGTCTGAGGGATACAGTAAACCTGAAGTGAAGCATCGGAATCTATAACTAGTGTCACAGGAATGGTTCTAAACATAGACAGTAAGAAGAGTCAGATTCCTTGTACTTAAGTCGGCATTGTGCCTTTTGTATTTAATTCCGATGTAATTTCTGTGTTTCATCGTCACTAAGAAGGTCAGAGGGATACAGTAAACTTGAAGTGAACCATCGGAATCTATAACTAGTGTCACAGGAATGGTTCAAAACATGGACAGTAAGAAGAGTCAGTTTTCTTGTACTTAAGTCGGCATTGTGAAATTTCTATTAAATTCCGATGCAATTTCTGTGTTTCATCGTCAATAAGAAGGTCAGAGGGATACAGTAAACCTGAAATGAAGCATCGGAATCTATAACTAGTTTCACAGGAATAGTTAAAACATAGACAGTAAGAAGAGTCAGTTTTCTTGTACTGAAGCCGGCATTGTACCTTTTGTATTTAGTTCCGATGCAATTTTGTGTGTCATCGTCAATACGAAGGTCAGAGGGATACAGTAAACCTGAAGTGAAGCATTGGAATCTATAACTAGTGTCACAGGAATGGTTCAAAAATAGACACTAAGAAGAGTCAGTTTACTTGTACATAGGTCGGCATTGTGCCTTTTGTATTGAATTCCGATGCAAATTCTGTATTTCATCGTCAATAAGAAGGTCAGAGGGATACAGTAAATATGAAGTGAAGCATAGGAATCTATAACTAGTGTCACAGGAATGTTTCAAATCATAGACAGTAAGATGAGTCAATTTTCTTGTACTTAAGCCGGCATTTTGCCTTTTCTATTTAACGCCGATGAAATTTCTGTGTTTCATCGTCAATAGGAAGGTCAGAGGGATACAGTAAACCTAAAGTGAAGCATCGGAATCTATAACTAGTCTCACAGGAATGGTTCAAAACATCGACAGTAAGAAGAGTCAGTTGTCTTGTACTTAACTAGGCATTGTGCCTTTTGTATTTGATTCCGATGCAATTTCTGTGTTTCATCGTCAATATGAAGGTCAGAGGGATACAGAAAACCTGAATGAAGCATCGGAATCTATAACTAGTGTCACAGGAATGGTTCAAAACATCGACAGTAAGAAGAGTTTGTTTTTTTGTACTTAAGTCGGCATTGTGCCCTTTGTGTTTAATTCCGATGCAATTTCTGTACTTCTTCGTCAATATGAAGGTCAGAGGGATACAGAAAACCTGACGTGAAGTATCGGAATCTATACTAGTGTCACAGGAATGTTTCAAAACATAGACAGTAAAAAGGAACAGTTTTCTTGTACTTCAGCCGGCATTGTGCCTTTTGTATTTAATTCCGATGCAATTTCTGTGTTACATCGTCAATAAGAAGTTCAGATGGATACAGTAAACCTGAAGTGAAGCATCGGAAACTATAACTAGTGTCACAGGAACGGTTCAAAACATAGACAGTAAGATGTGTCAGTTTACTTGTACTTAAGTCGGCATTGTGCCTTTTGTATTTAATTCCGATGCAATTTCTGTGTTTCGTCGTCAATAAGAAGGTCAGAGGGATACAGTAAACCTGAAGTGAAGTATCGGAAACTATAACTAGTGTCACAGGAATGGTTCAAGACATTGACGGTAAGAAGATTCAGTTTTCTTGTACTTAAGTCGTCATTGTGCCATTTGTATTTAATTCCGATGCAATTTCTGTGTTTCATTGTCAATAAGAAGGTCAGAGGGATACGGTAAACCTGAAGTGAAGCATCGGAATCTATAACTAGTGTCACAGGAATGGTTCAAAACATAGACAGTAAGGAGTGTCAGTTTACATGTACTTAAGTCGGCATTTTGCCTTTTGTATATAATTCCGATGCAATTTCTGTGTTTCATCGTCAATAAGAAGGTCAGATGGATACAGTAAACCTGAAGTGAAGCATCGGAAACTATAACTAGTGTCACAGGAATGCTTCAAAACATAGACAGTAAGAAGTGTCAGTTTACCTGCACTTAAGTCGGCACTGTGCCTTTTGTATTTAATTCTGATGCAATGTCTGTGTGTCATCGTCAATACGAACGTCAGAGGGATACAGTAATCCTGAAGTGAAGCATCGGAATTTATAACTAGTGTCACAGGAATGTTTCAAAACATAGACAGTAAAAAGGGACAGTTTTCTTGTACTTCAGCCGGCATTGTGCCTTTTGTATTTAATGCTGATGAAATTTCTGTGTTTCATCGTCAATAAGAAGGTCAGAGCGATACAGTGAACCTAAAGTGAAGCATCGGAATCTATAACTAGTGTCACAGGAATGGTTCAAAACATAGAGAGTAAGAAGAGTCAGTTGTCTTGTAGTTAAGTGGGCATTGTGCCTTTTGTATTTAAGTCCGAAGCTATTTCTGTGTTTCATCGCCAATATGAAGGTCTGAGGTATACAGTAAACCTGAAGTGAAGTATCGGAATCTATAACAAGTGTCACAGGAATGGTTCAGTGCATAGTCAGTAAAAAGAGTCAGTTTTGTTGTACTTAAGTCGGCATTGTGCCATTTGTATTTAATTCCGATGCAATATCTGTGTTTCATCGTCAATAAGAAGGTCAGAGGGATACAGTAAACCTGAAGTGAAGTACCGGAAACTATAACTAGTGTCACAGGAATGGTTCAAAACATTGAAGGTAAGAAGATTCAGTTTTCTTGTACTTAAGTCGTCATTGTGCCATTTGTATTTAATTCCGATGCAATTTCTGTGTTTCATCGTCAATAAGAAGGTCGGAGGGATACAGTAAACCTGAAGTGAAGCTTCGGAATCTATAACTAGTGTCACAGGAATAGTTAAAACATAGACAGTAAGGAGAGTCAGTTTTCTTGTTCTTAAGTGGGCATTGAGCCTTTTGTATTTATTTCCGATGCAATTTTGTGTGTCATCGTCAATACGAAAGTCAGAGGGGTAAAGTAAACCTGAAGTGAAGCATCTGAATCTATAACTAGTGTCACTGGAATGGTTCAAAACATAGACAGTAAGAAGAGTCAGTTGTCTTGTACTTAAGTGGGCATTGTGCTTTTTTGTATTTAATTCCGATGCAATTACTGTGTTTCATCGTCAATATGAAGGTCAGAGGGATACAGTAAACCTGAAATGAAGCATCGGAATCAATAACTAGTGTCACAGGAATGGTTCAAAACATAGACAGTAAGAAGAGTCAGATTTCTTGTACTTAAGTCGGCATTGTGCCTTTTGTATTTAATTCCGATGCAATTTTTTGTGTCATCGTCAATACGAAGGTCAGAGGGATACAGTAAACCCGAAGTGAAGCATCGAAATCTATAACTAGTGTCACAGGAATGGTTCAAAACATAGACAGTAAGAAGAGTCAGATTACTTGTACATAAGTCTGCATTGTGCCTTTTGTATTGAATTCCGATGCAATTTCTGAATTTCATCGTCAATAAGAAGGTCAAAGGGATACTGTGAACCTGAAGTGAAGCATCGGAATCTATAACTAGTGTCACAGGAATGTTTCAAAACTTAGACAGTAAGAAGAGTAAGTTTTCTTGTACATAAGCCGGCATTGTGCATTTTGTATTTAATTCCGATGCATTTTCTGTGTTTCATCGCAAATAAGAAGGTCAGAGGTATACAGTAAACCTGAAGTGAAGTGACAGAATCTATAACTAGTGTCACAGGAATGGTTCAGAACATAGACAGTTTTTTTGTACTTAAGTCGGCATTGTGCCATTTGTATTTAATTCCGATGCAATTTCTGTGTTTCATCGTCAATAAGAAGGTCGGAGGGATACAGTAAACCTGAAGTGAAGCATCGGAATCTATAACTAGTATCACAGGAATGGTTCAAAGCATTGACAGTAAGAAGAGTCAGTTTTCTTATAATTAAGTCGTCATTGTGCCCTTTGTATTTAATTCGGATGCAATTTCTGTGTTTCACTGTCAATAAGAAGGTCTGAGGGATACAGTAAACCTGAAGTGAAGCATCGGAATCCATAACTAGTGTCACAGGAATGGTTCAAAACATTGACAATAAGAAGAGTTTGTTTTTTTGTACTTAAAACGGCATTGTGCCTTTTGTATTTAATTCCGATGCAATTTCTGTGTTTCATCGTCAATATGAAGGTCAGAGGGATACAGTAAACCTGAAGTGAAGCATCGGAATCTATAACTAGTGTCACAGGAATGGTTCAAAACATAGACAGTAAGAAGAGTCAGATTTCTTGTACTTAAGTCGGCATTGTGCCTTTTGTATTTAATTCCGATGCAATTTTATGTGTCATCAAAAATACGAAGGTCAGAGGGATACAGTAAACCCGAAGTGAAGCATCAGAATCTATAAGTAGTGTCACAGGAATGGTTCAAAACATAGACAGTAAGAAGAGTCAGTTTACTTGTACATAAGTCAGCATTGTGCCTTTTGTATTGAATTCCGATGCAATTTCTGAATTTCATCGTCAATAAGAAGGTCAGAGGGATACAGTAAACCTGAAGTGAAGCATTGGAACCTATAACTAGTGTCACAGGAATGTTTCAATACATAGACAGTAAGAAGAGTCAGTTTTCTTGTACTTAAGCTGGCATTGTGCCTTTTGTATTTAATGCCGATGAAATTTCTGTGTTTCATCGTCAATAGGAAGGTCAGAGGGATACTGTAAACCTGAAGTGAAGCATCAGAATCAATAACTAGTGTCACAGGAATGGTTCAAAACATATACAGTAAAAAGAATCAGTTGTCTTGTACTTAAGTAGGCATTGTGCCTTTTGTATTTAATTCCGATGCAATTTCTGTGTTTCATCGTCAATAAGGAGGTCAGAGGGATACAGTAAACCTGAAGTGAAGTATCGGAATCTATACTAGTGTCACAGGAATGGTTCAAAACATAGACAGTAAGAAGAGTCAGTTTTCTTGTACTTAAGTCGGCATTGTGCCATTTGTATTTATTTCCGATGCAATTTCTGTGTTTCATCGTCATTAAGAAGGTCAGAGGGATACAGTAAACCTGAAGTGAAGCATCGGAATCTATAACTAGTGTCACAGGAATGTTTCAAAACATAGACAGTAAAAAGGGACAGTTTTCTTATACTTAGGCCGGCATTGTGCATTTGTATTTAATGCTGATGAAATTTCTGTGTTTCATCGTCAATAAGAAGGTCAGAGGGATACAGTAAACCTAAAGTGAAGCATCGGAATCTATAACTAGTGTCACAGGAATGGTTCAAAACATAGACAGTAAGAAGAATCGGTTGTCTTGTACTTAAGTGGGCATTGTGCATTTTGTATTTAATTCCGATGCAATTTCTGTGTTTCATCGCAAATAAGAAGGTCAGAGGTATACAGTAAACCTGAAGTGAAGTGTCGGAATCTATAATTAGTGTCACAGGAATGGTTCAGAACATAGACACTAAGAAGAGTCAGTTTTCTTGTACTTAAGTCGGCATTGTGCCATTTGTATTTAATTCCGATGCAATTTCTGTGTTTCATCGTCAATAAGAAGGTCAGAGGGATAAAGTAAACCTGAAGTGAAGCATCGGAATCTATATCTAGTGTAACAGGAATGGTTCAAAACATAGACAGTAAGAAGAGTCAGTTGTCTTGTACTTAAGTAGGCATTGTGCCTTTTGTATTCAATTCCGATGCAATTTCTGTGTTTCATCGTCAATAAGAAGGTCAGAGGGATACAGTAAATCTGAAGTGAAGCATCGGAATCTATAACTAGTGTACAGGAATGGTTCAAAGCATAGACAGTAAGAAGAGTGAGTTTTCTTATAATTAAGTCGGTATTGTGCCTTTTGTATTTAATTCGGATGCAATTTCTGTGTTTCATCGTCAATAAGATGGTCTGAGGGATACAGTAAACCTGAAGTGAAGCATCGGAATCTATAACTAGTGTCACAGGAATGGTTCTAAACATAGACAGTAAGAAGAGTCAGATTCCTTGTACTTAAGTCGGCATTGTGCCTTTTGTATTTAATTCCGATGTAATTTCTGTGTTTCATCGTCACTAAGAAGGTCAGAGGGATACAGTAAACTTGAAGTGAACCATCGGAATCTATAACTAGTGTCACAGGAATGGTTCAAAACATGGACAGTAAGAAGAGTCAGTTTTCTTGTACTTAAGTCGGCATTGTGAAATTTCTATTAAATTCCGATGCAATTTCTGTGTTTCATCGTCAATAAGAAGGTCAGAGGGATACAGTAAACCTGAAATGAAGCATCGGAATCTATAACTAGTTTCACAGGAATAGTTAAAACATAGACAGTAAGAAGAGTCAGTTTTCTTGTACTGAAGCCGGCATTGTACCTTTTGTATTTAGTTCCGATGCAATTTTGTGTGTCATCGTCAATACGAAGGTCAGAGGGATACAGTAAACCTGAAGTGAAGCATTGGAATCTATAACTAGTGTCACAGGAATGGTTCAAAAATAGACACTAAGAAGAGTCAGTTTACTTGTACATAGGTCGGCATTGTGCCTTTTGTATTGAATTCCGATGCAAATTCTGTATTTCATCGTCAATAAGAAGGTCAGAGGGATACAGTAAATATGAAGTGAAGCATAGGAATCTATAACTAGTGTCACAGGAATGTTTCAAATCATAGACAGTAAGATGAGTCAATTTTCTTGTACTTAAGCCGGCATTTTGCCTTTTCTATTTAACGCCGATGAAATTTCTGTGTTTCATCGTCAATAGGAAGGTCAGAGGGATACAGTAAACCTGAAGTGAAGCATCGGAATCTATAACTAGTCTCACAGGAATGGTTCAAAACATCGACAGTAAGAAGAGTCAGTTGTCTTGTACTTAACTAGGCATTGTGCCTTTTGTATTTGATTCCGATGCAATTTCTGTGTTTCATCGTCAATATGAAGGTCAGAGGGATACAGAAAACCTGAATGAAGCATCGGAATCTATAACTAGTGTCACAGGAATGGTTCAAAACATCGACAGTAAGAAGAGTTTGTTTTTTTGTACTTAAGTCGGCATTGTGCCCTTTGTGTTTAATTCCGATGCAATTTCTGTACTTCTTCGTCAATATGAAGGTCAGAGGGATACAGAAAACCTGACGTGAAGTATCGGAATCTATACTAGTGTCACAGGAATGTTTCAAAACATAGACAGTAAAAAGGAACAGTTTTCTTGTACTTCAGCCGGCATTGTGCCTTTTGTATTTAATTCCGATGCAATTTCTGTGTTACATCGTCAATAAGAAGTTCAGATGGATACAGTAAACCTGAAGTGAAGCATCGGAAACTATAACTAGTGTCACAGGAACGGTTCAAAACATAGACAGTAAGATGTGTCAGTTTACTTGTACTTAAGTCGGCATTGTGCCTTTTGTATTTAATTCCGATGCAATTTCTGTGTTTCGTCGTCAATAAGAAGGTCAGAGGGATACAGTAAACCTGAAGTGAAGTATCGGAAACTATAACTAGTGTCACAGGAATGGTTCAAGACATTGACGGTAAGAAGATTCAGTTTTCTTGTACTTAAGTCGTCATTGTGCCATTTGTATTTAATTCCGATGCAATTTCTGTGTTTCATCGTCAATAAGAAGGTCAGAGGGATACGGTAAACCTGAAGTGAAGCATCGGAATCTATAACTAGTGTCACAGGAATGGTTCAAAACATAGACAGTAAGGAGTGTCAGTTTACATGTACTTAAGTCGGCATTTTGCCTTTTGTATATAATTCCGATGCAATTTCTGTGTTTCATCGTCAATAAGAA